>NC_132839.1:10229761-10541666 GCF_048164855.1 Canis lupus baileyi | reverse complement strand
GACATAATCATATTGCATTTAGGGCTCACATTAATCTCAACTTGATCATCTGCAAAGACTTTACTTCAAAATAAAGTCACAGTCCTAGGTACTGGGGGTTAAGACATCACTGTCTTTAGGGGAATGCAATTCATTTCATAAAAACTTCCAAAAGCCAGTGATGTGAGATCCCTTTTCTAGAGACACATCCTACATTCACTTATTTTATTATTCTTTCAGTTCAGTACATACTTGTTTGAGTGCAGCAGTTCAAGAAAATGTGTCATTTTAGTAGTCAGAGTTACCTTTTGGAAAGGTATTCACTGTAATCTTTCACAAAATCATAAAAACATTTACAAATACCCTAATCCTTTCTGGTGGCTTTTGAAATTTATAATCATCCTTCTTCTAAGCATCAAGGTATACATTTCCCTCTGGGGGACTGATTTAAAGACAGAAGTTGTGCTGTTGGTATGAGTGTGGCCTACATTTCTCATTGTCTGGCATTCTTTCATCTTTCAGCAAGCCCGACACTGCTGCCAACATCCGTAGTCCCCTCTGCTAACTGCCTGAAACAACTCATGTTGGCCTTTTACCCATCCTGGTTACCTCTTCCCTTCTAAATCTGTAATATTTCCCTGCCATCAACACAGATGTTAAAGGAAAATAAAGCCAGTCAAATTAATCTACACTGAAATTTGAATGGCTGGTAATTCTAAGAATCTACTTACACATCTCTGTTGAACCCAATATTTCTTAAGATTTTCAAAACTGCTTTAGAGGGATTTCAGGGTTAGGAACACTTAAACTGTGTCATTCCATGAATCCATCTCTCAAAAGAATTCATTCTAGAAAGAGAAAATGGAGAAAAATAAAGTGCAGAGATAACTCAGAGCTGTAATCTAACCCATTAAGGTCTTCTCTAGCTGATTCCAGTCTGAGAGAGTTGTTTTTAGAGAGTTGTTATTATTGAAGAGTGTTATATTTCCAAAAATAGATTTATTGCTGCTCACCTTAAAAGGAGACCATTTATGGCCAATATAGGACTAAGTAACAACATGACAAACTTTATATTAAGAATGTTGTAACATTGAGCCTGGGTGGCTCAGCCGTTGAGCGTCTGCCTTTGACTCAGGGTGTGATCCTGGTCTTGGGATCGAGTCCCACATCGGGCTCCCTGCGAGGAGTCTGCTTCTCCTTCTACCTGTGTCTCTGCCCCTCTCTGTGTATCTCTCATGAATAAATAAATACAATAAATACAATCTTAAAAAAAATGTTGTAACAAGAAAAAAAATTCCTTAGCTATGTCTGTTAATGGATATTAACTAGACTTATTGTGGTGATTATTTCATAATATATACAAATATTGACTCAAACTAAAATAATATATGTCAATTTTATCTCAATTAAAAAGGTTGAATTCTTGGTTCTTTACATGTCATAAACCTAAATCACTCAGTTTGGTTCATGGTTTTTGTGTACTTTTTTAACCTACTCTAATCTAGTTTAAGTTCAGAATCTTGTGATTGATTTTCTGGAATTATTTTAGGGAAAGAAAGCAAATTACAAAAGTAATTCATTTTTTGTTAGTCCTCATGCTAAATATAATCCTTCTAAACTATAATTTTTATTTTTAATTTTTTAAAAGATTTTATTTATTTATTCATTAGAGACAGGCAAAGACACAGGCAGAGAGAGAAGCACGTTCCTGTCAGGAGCCCAATGGCAGGACTCGATCCCAGGACCCAGGATCACGACCTGAGCTGAAGGCAGATGCTCAACTGCTGAGCCACGAAGATGCCCCCAAAATTTTCTAATTTTTAGTTATATTTGATCAGTGGAAGATTAGCCAACCTCTGGAAACTAGGGCAAATATATAAGATTTAGAGTATAAGTGAGAAACTCCATGTCTTCAAAGATGTCTCCAAAGATCAGAATAAAAGGAGATTTTTTAAAAAGATTTCATTCATTCATTCATTCATTCATGAGAGAACACACATGTGAGGGGTGGAGGGAGAGGGATAGAAGAATTGCAAGCAGACTCTATGCTGAGCACTTAGCCTGGCATGACATGGGGCTCAGTCTCAGGATCCTGACATCATAACTGGAGCCAAAACCAAGAGTTAAAGCTTAACAGATTTAACCACCCAGGTGCCCCCAAAAGGAGATGTTTTCCTTCAGGAAGAAAATCAAAATTTTTATGGAATGTTCTAATTGATTTAAATGGCTAAGCAGAGTAATTGATTCCTCTATGATCTATGTAAGAAAGCTGTCTTCTAATGTTCCAAAGGGAAAAAAATCAAAACAAAATGAAAGAAAGTGTTAGATATTTGGAGACTTGTGGAAGCTCTTTTCATGGTTGTTAGAAAATCAAGTGAGGCAGGCTTCTGAGTCTCTAAAAATAAGAGAATATATTTATTGTTAAATGGTTACAGACCTTCTTCAATATGGAAAGGTTACAGACCTTGGTTTCTATAAGCCAGAGCTCACAATGTTTGTACAGGTGCTGATCTTCCATGCCAGGATGATACCGCATGGTTATGATTCCTCACAGCAGAGGGAGTGTTGGGTCCTGTCATCAAGTTCAACTTGTCTTTCAGAACTTGGATTCTGTGGGATGGAGTAGAGATTTACAAGAGTTAGAAGATATCCAGGAAGAATATTTTCAGCATCTCATTTACCTAGAATGTCTAGTTTCTTACAAGGCTAAGAATGTTTTGATAAGAAGTTTTAAAATTTATTTTTTGATTGTTAGTTTTTAAAGATTTTTATTTAATCCTGAGAGACACAGCAAGAGAGGCAGAGACACAGGCAGAGAAAGAAGCAGGCTCCTTGGGGAGAGCCTGATGTGGGATTCTGTCCCTGGCCCCCGGGATCATGACCTGAGCTGAAGGCAGGTGCTCAACCACTGAGCCACCCACAAGTCCCAATAAAGAAGTTTTTCTTAGAAATTCATTAAGTATCAGAGGCTGACCTCAGTAGGAGACAATACTTGAAGCTCATAAAGACCACAAATAGCTTTTTAGGCAGAGAGAGAATGGGAATTTAGTTGTTTTTGTTTTTAAAGCCCCAGATGACCAATGGCAAGTTGCCTGAAATTCAGTAAAATGTTAAAGGTGCTTAAGAATAGTTTATGATCTCTTGTGTTAAAATGCTAAACTGTATCCATTTTGCTCCATCTTCATATTTGATGGCTGTGGCAGGCAAAATAATGTCCCTCACCCAGAGATGTTTATGACTCTTGACAACCTGTGAATATGTTAGGTTAAATGACAAATGGGAAATAGGTGGAAATAGTAAGTGTTTAAGTTTATTAATCAGATGACAAAGTAGGGAGATTATTCTGAATTATCTGGGTGAAATCAATATAATCACTAGAGTCTCTAAAAGCAGAAGAGACACAGAATAAGAAAGTAAGAATACTATAGTGTGAAAAGGACTTGATTGACCACTGATGACTTTGAAGATGGAAAGGGCCAAGAGTTAAGGATTGTGAGAACCTCCTAGAAGCTGGAAAAGGCAAGGAGACAGATTTTTTTTTTTTTTTCCTTACAGCCTCCAGAAAGGAATGCATCCCTGTCAGTCTCTTGATTTTTAACTCAGCAAGAGTTGTGTTGGACTTCCAAAGTCTAGAACTATAAGATAACAAATTCATGTCATTTGTGAGTTTGTGATGATTTGCTATAGCAGCTACAGAAGCTAACACCAGGATAGTGCGGTGTGATAAATCCTCTAAAATATAGGGCTGAATGCTGCTTAGGGGTCTCAGCTTGGTATAATGAAAGGTGGGACATATATTTCAACAAGTAAGAAAAAATAATTTGCATGAATCTTAATAATTTCTATTTATCAAGAAACACACAGAATCTTCCCTGTTTCAAATCACCTACGACATTGTTAAAAAATAATTGAATAGATTGCCCCTCTTGATAACTTGAAACAAGTAATATCCCAGTAATCCCTCCCACACACTTTTTTTTTCCCTGTCATCATCTTTTATTTGCTTCATCATCATCTTGAGAACAGGTGCTAGTCATCCCTGTCTATCTTTAGTCACATTTTCCATTATGCCTTGTACATTACCAAAAATCATCAAAGATAAGGTAATTGGGTTTACTTAAAAGTTCTAGCTAATTAAAAACAAAATAAAAAGTGTTGTTGCTCATCATCTAATTCAGACTCCCAGGGTTAATACAAAGAAAAATTATATAGTATGCAAATACCTTTTAATGTAGTTATAGATGTAAATGTTCTGAATATTTAAGCTGTTTCCATTTAAACTAAACCTAATGAAGCTAAGAAAGTTAACCTCATAACCCCTAATTAGAAGATTCTCCATTATTGGGTAGTTGTGATTTATATCTTCACATAAGAGTGATTCATTGCTGACATTATCGGATTACTAACTACTGTCACCTACTTCTAAAAATAGGCACTTTTATGTTTCCCTCGGCAATTCTTTACAGATCATTAGGAATATATTCAGAATAACTAAGACATTAAACCTAAACAATTTCTAAAGAAAAGCATTAGCAAGACTTGTTCATCTAAAAACTTCACAATTTAGGCCAATATTGTTTTATTCTAGGGCACTAAAAGTTAAGGACACTGTGTTGAACAAAACACTCAAAGTTAAAATTAATAAGGAACAAATATACTTCTAAAAGTGTCTTGGGGAGGGGGATGCCAGAGCGGCTTAGGTAGTTGGGCATCTGCCTTTGGCCCAGGTCGTGATTCCACAGTCCTGGGACTGAGCCCAGCATAGAGCCCTGCTCAGGGGGAATCTGCTTCTCCCTCTCACTAGCTCTGCACCTCCCCTCTCTACGTGTGTGCGTGCACGCATGTGCCTGCCCTCTCTCTGTCTCTCAAATAAATCTTTAAAAAAATAAAACTATCTTAGAGGATACTGCGTTACATTTATTACACTAACAAAAGCCAATAATAATGATGATCTCTAATGAAAATAAACATTTAGCTTAGTTTTCAATTAGTGATGATGCAGCTTTCTAGAAATATCTATGAAAACATTTTAACAATGTTTCAGAGGCATTAAATATATTGATATAGTTATCTAAAAATGTTAAGGACGATTATCTCTAGGTGTTAAATCACTTCTATTTTCTTTCTATTATCTCTTTTCTGATAGTTTTATATTTAACTGTTAGCACTAATAGCATTTAGAGATTATTGCGGTTTTAAAGAGTAACAATGTTCCAAAGGTTTAAAAACTTTATAAACTCCATATTTGGAGTTTATAAAGTTTTTAAAAACTTTTTTCCCTCCATTTTTGAGGATTATCATAAATAAGCTCTGAAAGACATTTAAAATAAGTTTATTAATATCAAATAATGATGTATTTTTAACATTTATTTCTTTTTTTTTTTTCTCTTGCACTTTTTTGGGGTCAAGCAGTATTTTTTTTTTAGATGTACATTTTTTTTTTTTCCAAACCAGACTTTTCTTTCAAAATGGTTAGAATCCACCAGTTTTTTTCAGGTATACTCTCTAGTGCTATAAGAATTATAAGATCAAGTCCTGAAAAATTGAATCCTGAATTCATAATGAAGAGAATAAGCCACCACATTTAAAAAAAATTATCTAGAATGTACATTCCATTTAAGTTAATAGCAAAGCAATTATTTTTACAATAAGAAAAGAAGAAAAATGTACCTAAAGTTAACTCCTGCATATGAAGGCTGAATACCAATTCACAATGAGTTGCTGTATAGCCTATATGTTTTGAAATACATTTTAACAATTCGTTTTTCCCATTCATCTCACTTTCATCTTATTAATTGTGTAATGATGCTTTAAGATTTGAAAAGCAATGCTTTTAGGAAAACACATTTATTCATAAAGACAAGAATTTAGCTCTTGACAGATATTTGACAGGTGGACAAATCCTTTATCCAGGCCCTTACAATTAAAGAATAGAATGTATACCTAAAGACAATTATTGTATAGGGAAAAGGAGCTGATGCCTAGTGTAGTGTTCATCCCTAAGAATTTAAAAACATTTTTCCAAATAAGTACCTTCTACATGGGAAAAATAAATGTTACAGTAGCCTGATGTGCTCTACGTGCAAAAAAAAGAAAAAAAGTTTTTGATGTTTGTTGAAGCATAGTAATAACTAAGGATAATAGCAACAACAAAAAGTTAAACGCATATATATATATCAACATTCCAATATTTCAGTGAATAACCAGTAAAGGAAGGGTAAAGCTTGTTGAAGAGTCCATTGTGACCTCTAGAAGCCAAAGCACATGGTTTCCTGAATGCTGCACAGTATAACTAAAAAGACATTTTTGTGCTTACTGAAAACACATTTGATATTCAAGGCCAAACTCTGATGAGGCAAGTGGGTTGTCTTTCCTGAAGAGACTGCCTAAGGAGATCTTGAGGTCATTTTGGTCAACCTATACAGTGTGCAAGCAAAGGGCAGATGAGTCAAGGATAAATATTCACTCCACCTGGCATATACCACCTCATCTTATTCACTTTGCAAAGGAACAAGAACTTCAGCATAGATGTAATCAGAATGAAAAGGCACTTGGTATGAATAAAAAAAAGTCCATTTTTTTTTTCAGGGAAATCCACGAAAATTTTGCACTAAGGATTTGATAGTTTGTATCCATTTTACGAAAAACTACTAAGTGCCAAATAAATCTACATGTTGCTTAATGTTAATTCCCCAAGATTTGTGTGAGCTAAAAGTCAGGAGGAAGACTGGGATTGGCCAGCAAAGGAGACTGAAGCTGAAGGGGCCCCGTCCACCAACTGGCACAGGAGAAGTGTATTCTCAGGGTAACACACTAAAAATCTGTTCTATTGTGGAGATATGGCTGAGGATTTGCAGAGTATCACAGCAGCTGACTGCTAGCGCCCGGAGAGTGGGTTCTTAATAAGAAAGAAAACAAACCAAATTGTCAACCAAATTGTCTTTCAAGCCTCAATGAGCCTCATAAAAAAGTATTACAAGATAACCAATGAATTAGGGAACTGGAGACTCGTTTGTATGTTTTCTGTCACAAAACTTCTGCTCATTCACCATTTTTCAGATCTATTTCTCCAAATACAATCACATATTTTCTATGTACAATTTTCACATATACACTTTTCTACCAAAGAGAAAAAGTTTATATCACAAGACAATTGTACTTATTGATACATGCATTTCTCAAGGGTTTCAAACCCTCAGTGAGGAAATGTTATAAAAATAACATACATCTGTATCTTTGGGGTAAATCCCCAGCAGTGCAATTGCTGGGTCGTAGGGCAGGTATGAATGGATAAAGAAGATGTGGTTTATGTATAAAATGGAATATTACTCAGCTATTAGAAATGACAAGTACCCACCATTTGCTTCAACGTGGATGGAACTGGAGGGTATGATGCTGAGTGAAGTAAGTCAGTCGGTGAAGGACAAACATTATATGTTCTCATTCATTTGGGGAATATAAATAATAGTGAAAGGGAATATAAGGGAAGGGAGAAGAAATGTGTGGGAAATATCAGAAAGGGAGACAGAACGTAAAGACTGCGAACTCTGGGAAACGAACTAGGGGTGGTGGAAGGGGAGAAGGGCGGGGGGTGGGAGTGAATGGGTGACGGGCACTGGGGGTTATTCTGTATGTTAGTAAATTGAACACCAATAAAAAATAAATTAAAAAAAAATAACATACCCTCATGTTTTGAAGATTATTGCCAAAAAAACGGATGAAGATTTAAAAATAGCTTGTGTTCTTCCTATATTTTTAAAGGTCATTTTGAATGTTCCCAACTGGATTTTCTTATCAGTATAATACTCCTTATGCAGCTAAATGGACTATTAATTACTCGTTCCATTTACCAACCTCTGATTTTCCCTTGGGAGAGAATCAAGCTTCATGCATAAGAACAGTTTAGCACAAACATTAAGCAACTAGTAGTACATCTAGATGAAGTCTGAAAAGTACCTGAGAGCTAAAACAATTATTCATTTATATTAAACATACTAATAAATTTTAACCCTCTGATGATCCGTAAGGACCTTACATCAAGTGAATGACAAGGCCACTCTTTGGTTTAAAAGGAAGTAATTTCTTTCCTGGGAAGGAAACCTGGGACACGGGTGAATGAGAGAGGAAGGAAGAGCAAGGGGGAAGGCAACAAAAGAGGTGAGAAAATAAAAGAAAGAAAATTTCTTTAATTCATAAGAAAATATTTTCTTTGAAATATATTTGAAAATATATTGAATATAGACAAAAATGTATTTTCAAAATAAATATAAAAAATGTCATTTTTTCAGAGCTTTTCAGAGTAATAGTGTTTCTGGTCTTCAATTTTGGAATATTCTCACCAGAGTTGTCTTTGCTGAAGTTCTTAATGTGTGTTACATTAGCCGGTATCTTTAAAATTATCTTGTTAGTGATTATATCAATATGCTATGATAATATAGGCATGCCTTCTGCACATTTTAATTTAGTGTCAGAAACATTTAACTTCTATGTTAAAATAATTTGTTTTCCATTATATTAGGGACTATAGAATGTGTTTAGAATCTCTCTTTTTTTAGTGTTCTGATGTTTAGTTTATTTGTTTAATTTCTAAATTAATATTTTATTTGGTTTAATTTCTAAATTAATATTTTACTTGGTTTAATTTCTAAACCAAGTATGCTTGTAGCCTGTCATATTTTTCACTTTAAGAAAGAACACATGTTTGCATTAATCAGAAGTCTGTAATATTATCCATAGAAAAATGATCCCAGATCAAAAAAAAGCTAAAATGTAAATTATGCTGACATTTTCTCAATTTATGATTTTCCCAACCAGAGCCATGTTCCTAACCATCGGTAAGCCCATATGATATGATTAAATTTCAGTAGTATTTGAATCAAGGCATCATTAATCAAAATTTTTAAAAAAATATTCTTTGGGAGAAAATAGAAATGATGATGCAAGTCTTAAACATAAATTTGTGGTAATAGGTAAATGATTAAATTGATGGATGAATAGCTGAAGAAAATACAGTATATATGTACAATAAAATGTTTCAGCCTTCAAAAAGAAGGAAATCTTGCCATATATGAAAAGATCAATTAATACTGAGGACTTTGCCTAAGTTTAATAAGCCAGGCACAAGACAGATACTCCATGATTCCACTAATGACGCGTTATGAAATATCTAAAATAGTTAAATTCATAATAGAGAGGAGAATGGTGGCTACTATTGGTGGCAGGGGGTGGGGAAAATGCAGAGTCACTCCTCAAGGAGTGCATTATTAGTAATGCACGATAAATAATTTCTAGAAGTCTGCTGTACAACATTGTGCCTCTGGTTAATATTATATTGACATTTAAAAATCTGTTAAGGAGATCGACTTCATGTTAAATATTTCTACCACAATAAAATAAAATTAAAAAAAAAAAAAGCCTAATCACCTATAACCAGGATGAATCTGGGCTTCAGGCACGGGCTGCAAGGCTGCAGCAGCTCGCCAAGTGCTGACTTCGCTGCAGAGCACTGGAGACCCCCTTCCAGAGGTGGAGGCAGCATAGCTCTGCCCACTGCTGTGTCCAGACAGACACCTTGGCGGCAGGCTGAGTCCCCTGTACTAAGGACAGTGGCTCTCCTGTCCACCACATAACTGAAGTGTCCCTCTTGGGCTGCTCCTTCTCCAAGACTGCTCTTTAGGATGTGCTCTAGTCACTCTTCATGGGTACACAGGGTGGGTAGCTGCCCTCCTTTCTCCCCAGCATCCCCCTAGTGGACCCCAGGGCCTGTTGGACCCCTGCCTACCTGGAGGCTGTCTCCGCCCACCCCCCAGCCCAAGGCCTCTGTCCTCTCCGCATCCATCTCCCAGTGATGGGCTGTGAGGGTTTGCGGGCAGGAGGGCAGCTTAGGAAAGTGGCCGGCCTCCACCCTGGGCTATAGCCTGTGGTCTTGCTGCCTGTTGATGGGCTGTGTCATCTGGCTGTAGGCTAGGAAGTAGGCAAGTGTGGTGAGCACAAGGCCGGCCAGCTGTTGCTTCTTGCGGGCACTGTCCAGCTGGATGCTCCCTGGGTACAGCTTAAGCATAGGACGTCTAGAAGCAGGCGGTGGGCGTCTGGGCCAAAGGTCTGGGGCATAGACTGGCTGCAGGTGGCTGGCTTGGTATGCATCACCAGCATCTGGATCAGGTTCTCTGTCCAGCTTGTCTGGTTTGGAGCTTCCTACTAGATGGAGAAAGGGATGGGTCCTCCAAATGTGGCAGGAAGTGAAGAGCCTGTGTAAGGCTATAGTTAGTGCAACAGGTGGAAGCTCTGTCGGATGTGGACAGCCGGCTTCAGCAGGTCATTGGAGGCCAGCCAGTCCAGGGCCACACATGTGGAGCTTGGGCTGGAGTTCTGCAGCCACTGATTAAATTTTTATCCATTCATCCTTGAATAGACTCCTAGATTGTTTCCATGTCTTGAAAATTATGAATAGTGCTGCAATTAACATGAGAGTAGAGATCTACCTTCAAGATCTTGATTTCATCTTGGGGGATATATAGCCCCAGAAGTGACATTGCTGGATCACATGGTCATTGTTTTTTTTTTTTTTTGTTGTTGTTGTTGGTTTGTTTTGTTTTTTGTTTTGAGAAACTACCATATACTATTTTCCATAGTGGCTGTACCAGTTTACTTTCCCAACAGAGCACATGGGTTCCCTTTTCTCCTCATTCTCCTCAACAGAAGTTATTTTTTGTCTGTTTGACAGTCGGCAGTCTGACAAGTGTGAGGTGATCTCTCATTGTGGTTTCCATTTGCATTTCCTTGAGGATGAGTGATGTTGAGCATCTTTTGATTTCCCTCTTGGCTACTTGTATGTCATCTTCAGAAAAATGTCCACTCAAGTCCTCTGCCATTTTTTTAAAAATCACTTTGTTTAGATTATCTAGACATTACTCTACAATAGAGTGTCTGTAATGATGAAAAGGTTCTATATCAGCACCATCCAACATTGCAGTCATATGTGGCTCTTGGCTCTTAAAATGTGGTTAGTACCCCTAAGGAACTGAATTTTAAATTCTGCTTTATATTTAGTTTTTGTAGCCCTGTGTACCTGGTAGCTACTATATTTGACAGTGTATGTCTAGAGATATTTCCTGGAATCAATTACTATTTGGAAACTCTGGGGTATTTATTCTTAAATATGCTTTTAATAACATCACTATTTAAAAAAGGAAGTAAAATGAATGGATAATAACTATACTTGTGATAACGCTGTGTTGTGTCAACTTGGCTAAGCTGACCTTTAGTGCCCAGATTGCTCATTCTACAATGATTCCAGTTAGAGTGAGCTAAAAGCAGTATTTTCTATTAAACATATAAGGGTGGGGGGCAGCAGCTATTTTGTAGCATACACATACCTTCTTCTAGTTATTCTGTTAAATATAAATCTAGCTGCTGCTGTGAAGAAATAGATGAAATTTAGCTTTTGACAAGTTGACTAAACTAATCAAAAGGAAGATCTGACTTAATTTTTTAAAAGCTTTTTAAAGGAGATCTTAGTCCTTCCCTGATTTCAGAGATTCCAACCAGCATCTGAGACTGCATTTGTTCTCCATTTGCCTAAGGATCTTCCTGTCTGTCTGTCTGTGTGTTGATGCTTAGAGGGCTCGAGCCTGCTCCTGATCTTCCTTCCTGCCTGCTTGCCCCATAGACTTCAGGCTTGCTTAGCCATATGCCCTAGATAATTTTGTAAACCAAGTCCTTTAAATAAATCATACTGATAGATGATTGATAGATAGATAATCTACTCCTGGTTCAAATTCTTTATTTCAAGCTGATAGAACCCTCAACTCCTCTGCCATTAGGGAGATGGTGGGATAAGGGAAGAAAATACCTGAGAGATGAAAAATGATAGAGCTAAGAAAAATAGACTATCAATCATTAAAATCTATGTGCAATTATATGAAGTCTTATAAGCATCTTTTTCTGCCTCTTTCACACAGGTTCTATTAGTAAAATTTGTGTGGGAGTTTTGAGAACCAACCACCTGGTTACTTGGACACTTAAAAAGTTTATTTTTCTTTTTTAAATTTTAGTAGGCTCCATCCTAGACATGGAGCTTGAACTCATGACCCTGAGATCAATAGCCCCATGCTCTCCCGACTGAGTTAATCAGGTGTGCCCAAAAGATGATAATTTATATAAAATTATATAATTTTAATATAATAAACATATAATTTTATATTCAAATTTAAAATTTTATAGGAGAATGTAATTTCTCTCCTGCAGTTGCCATTTTACGTCTAAGTAGGAACAACCAACCAGATTCTCTGCTCTTTGCTTACTTTGCTTACTTGCTTATTTATGTCAACTGATGCATATTAGATGTAGTCATCTATTCAGCTAGGAAAGCTTATTTCTTTGTCACATGGAGAATGAAATGCCAAAGTCCATCTAGCCTCCAGGAAGAACAAATGGTTGAAACATATGTCAGTATGCTGCAATAGAGAGGGAGTCACTCAACAATTTAAATATACAATAGAAGTGGCAAACTTTGGCTATTAATTTTTTCCTGAAACCTAAGGATTATTATTATTTTATTATTATAAAATGACATTAAAAGGTGAACTCAACTAACTCCAAAGAGTTGGATATATCCCAATTTCCCTGAGTTAGCAGTGTACCGAGCAATAGAAAATAAATAGGAGTATGCTTCCAAAGTTCTACACTTAGGCTTTCTGGGATATTAGTGATTGGAGGGGAAGAAAAATGTTAAGATAATAGTGTATTTGGTCAAGTTCCAGAGAGTCGATTCTGAGGCACAGTTGGCAGTTAGATAAAATCATAAAAGTAAAACAACTAAAATAGATGGAATTTGGTGTGATAAAGAAATACACAATTTTGGAAGCAAAGGAGAGCATTTATGGGTCATCTTGTTCGTACAGGCTTACTGGTGAGAGTATAATAAATAAACCATATCATCTTTGGATATTTGAGAAATCTGTTTTAGAGATATATTCACATATAGGTATAGGTATTTGTATAAAAGGATATTCATTTATAATTAGGAGTAAAAGGAGTAAAGACTAGAAGCAACCTGAGTAATCCATCTATCGATCCGTTTGGACTGGTTGAAAAAAAATTGATGATATATCCAGACATAACAAAACGTAAAATGCAGTCATTAAAAGATATGAGGCTATTTTCTATATACTGACATGAAATTATTTTCATGTTACATTGTTAAGTGAAGCAAGTATGTATAGGAGGCTATTATTGTGTGTCAGGGTGATATCTGAATATGCATAGACGAGCTCTTGAAGGATACATTACTATTATACAAGTAGTTATGAGGGAAAGGTGAAATAGATGACAGGATGGAGAAGAGACTTTGTACTAGATTCCATTCAGTGTAGAGTGTGTGTGTGTAATTGTGGAAATATTTTAAATAATTTTAAAAAGTCATATACAATAACCATTTGAAAGGAGTATTCAGAGTAGGATTACATGTAAGTGTATAAATTGAAAGTTTTATGATAGTTGCAGAGGGGCATGTCATAATGCTGGAAAACTATGACCAATGATAATTCAGCTAATGAATGTGAGGCCTCTAGAAACATGGAGTATTTTCATGTCTCTGGTGAGGACAACCAAATTATTGCTGAGAATTTACTCTTCCATTCTGATTCCTGCATGTTCATTGGATTGCTTCCTTGGGTCAAAGGTTGATTTAGCTGACAACTGAGGTTTCAAGAAAGTCAATAAAAGGAAACAAAGCCCCAAAATAGCACAGCACCATGGCCAGCTCACAGTGTTGTTTAGTAATAGTTGGCTCTGTGAGCAACTTGGGAGAAAAGTCTTCATGTTGGCTTTATCCTGCCTTGTTATCAGCCCCCAACAACACCGAGCAGTGGGTGATGCAGCAATCTTTACGCCTTGTCACCCATGAGAAACCTGGATTTTTAATCTTGTCTCATGAAGCGCTCAAGTGTCTTTTTCTGTTGGCAGCTTGATCTTCCGGTCCCCCTCTCAGCATGGCTTTCTGTTTCATTATGTACTCAGAGACTTTGTACCAAAAACCAGAAAAGGACTCAACTGGAGAGTCTGACCTGGATATTTGTATTATTCAGTTGCCTAAGTTATATTTCTATAGGTGTATTTGCTATTTTACACTGAGCTCAATCACCTATGGTTAAGGAATTTTTGTTAATCTCTGGGAGGGATATCCATAGAGCTTTTTCAGAGTTTACACATCCCATCAAACCAAAGAAATAAACTCAGGAGATCTAGGAAAAACTAAACATTTTGCAAATTATTTACAAATCACTAACCTAAAGGTTTTTAGAAACACTTTTTTTTCTTTTATACTGGCATCCATAATAGATTCAATCTCCACTCTTAATATCCCTTTTTAAGAGCCATAAAGAATATTTCCAAGTTTATTAAAGATACTTAAAGATTAAATTAGGATTCCTGTTTCCACGGTCAGAAGCATCACTCATTGGAATCTTGGTTATGCCTGGCAGGGTGAATTTAAGCTATTTCAAGTGGATGCCATCTACCATCCCAGTAAATGCTTCCTGAAATGTTTTGAATTAGCTTTATTTGTTACTCTCTGAATCAGATGAAGATGTATTATGTAGGACACGTGAGTTCTGAAATGAGTGTCTTCTGAGAAGTTTGTAGGCTCAGATGCTCAACAAATACCTGAGTTATTCTCTGCTCCACCTTCCAGGTCTAAACGTAAACACCTAACTCTTCTCCATGTCATTTGTCTTCTTTTAATCTCCACTAATCATAGCGTGACTGAGAGCCATCCCTGTCTTCTTGACCAAGCCCTCTCTTTTGACAGTTCTAAGCTACCCAAGCTTCTCTCTGTTCTTCATTCTTTCAGCTTGTTATGTTATACTTACTGCCTGTGTCACGCAAGTTAGCAACTCATAGGTCCTTATTCATTTACTGAATTGCTCTCTGTATTTTCAAAACACTGCTTCCCTTGAGAATGGGACCAATAACTTTGGTTGTGCTGTGCCCTTATGTCCCCACCACAGCGCTAGTGTTAGAAAAAGCTCAATAAAAGCCTGTCCATTAATGATGTAGGGGTGATTGGAGGAACAGGAGCTCCATTTTGTTATACCTAAATAGATCAAGGTTCAAATCCTATTTAAAACATTCAATTTAAGTAATTAAATTAAATAAATTATCTCTTGACCTTCCTGTGAACCTTGTATCAAATCTCTATTTTTGTCAATAGTGACAGACAAGGTTGTGGGAAAATGGCTTTGTGCTCAGTTCCGGGAAATGTTTATCATTCTCATATAATAAAATTCACTTTCCGATGAATAACATTTTAAAAACATCTGCCAGAAGATTGTTTACATGAAACTGTTTTCCCCCCCAAGAGAAGCTGATGTTCAGTTGGAAGCTCACATGTCCTACTTGGTCTCCATAGTCAGCATTTCACCTAAATTTATCTACTTGTTTTCTTCAAATGGATGAAGCTGAATTTATAGTCTTTCCGGAAAACATAAGATTCTAGGTGGTAGTTCTCTTTCTGCTCGAATTTTGGTGATTCACGTTGCAAAGATTGAAATGTGCCCAAAACACTTTAAAAAAGAAATATTCTTAGTTGCAAGAGACATGTTGCCTCCACTTCTATTTAAGTGATGGCAGCCCAAAATACTGTAGGTGCAGGCATTTCTGCAGTACAACAACACTGGATTTGCCTTGTAACATACTGATTTTGGGAGCTTGTGTATTATGCATTCTCATAGCAACTTCTATTTCTAATTTTGTTCCATTTATAAGATTTAGATTAATTATTTTTCTGCATGTTTAATTATTTAATGAATGTTTTCCTTTCCAAGCTCTGTGAAGACATGATCCATATTTGTTTTTATACTTCGATATCCTCAGTGCTTAGTACTTGCAAATAATAGGTGCTACATTTATATTTGTTCAAAAATTAATGAACAAATAATGGGGAAAAAACCCAACCAGACATAATAGACTCTCTGTGGCTTGAAACTTACAAATTAGAATCTCTTGGAGAACTTCTAGTTCTAGTCCTGATGGATTATTAAATATTAAATTTACTCTCCTCTTTTATAAAAAAAAATCAGGACAAAACATAATTAACAGTTCTTTTCAAGCAGTGAATTGCACACAATGCAGGGAGGCATTCATTCTCCCTTGCTGTCTCTTCAAGGAGATTTTCCAAACCATAATTCAGGAAAATAGAGCCCAATCAGAGCACAGAGATTTCTGTGTGGGTTACAGAAGTTCCTGGGATTTGGGGTCAGAATCAGGAGGAGGAGAAAGATACAGAGTAGGAACACCAAAGATCTGGATAAAAGCTTTCCGTGGGTTCTGGGCCAACTTCTAAACTTCCTATATAAAAAGCATGCTCTGGAAGGCCTAGCTGGGAACAGTGCTGAGTGGCTGAAAACAGAAATATCTCAGAATGTTGAGGAGTTACTGAAATTCCAACTCAACCAAAGTAGAGTAAGCTTTGGACACTATTGGCTTTTAGGTGAAATTCCAGAGAGCCATGGTTGATCATAGTACAGCACCCTAAGCGCATAAGGACCATACTCTAGAAATAAGAACATTTGGAAACACTCAAGAAAAAACAAACAAACAAAAAAACAAAAAACATAAAACCTAAATCAATGACAGAATCAAGATGAACTACCAGTAATTTTAAAACAAGTCAAAAAAATTTAACTTTGCTAGGAACAATGTCATCATCTAGAACTCCAGTATCTGGTTATCTGTAATGGGCAAAATATGGTATAAATATTTTGAGACATGAAAAAAAAAAAACTAACTGATAAGAGATAAAATAAGCAAGAGAGGCAGACCCAGAGGTGGTCCAGATTTGGAATTGGTAGATAAGGGCCTCAAAATGACTATGATATGTTAAAGATGGAAAAATTTGAAAGATTATAACTCTCACACAAAGAGAACTGAATGGAAATTTTAGAATTGCAAAATGCACTATATTAAATTAAGAATTCAATGGATAGATGTAGTAGTGGCCTGGACTGAACAGAAACCATAATTGGTAATTTCCGAGACAAGTGAGCAGAGTCCAACTGAGGCACAGTGAGGAGACAAAGTATGGAGGAAGACAGAGTTGAAGTGAAATATATATGTGATGTCAAAAGGTCAAATATATATGACTGAACAGCAAATACATAGAGAAAATTAAAAAAAAATCATTCAGATAAAAGAAAAACATGTACAAGAAGATTCCTTAGCATCTTTATTCAAAGTAGTCTCAAACTACAAAACATACAAGTTCATAAATCTAGAATACATGAATGTGGCATATTGATAAGATGAAATATTATTTAGCCATAAAAAAGAATGAAATATAGAAACACAGAACAATTTTGACAAATCTCAAAAGCATCATATTTGGGGGACCTGAGTGGTTCAATTGGTTAAGTGTCTATCTTTGGCCCAGGTCATAATCCCAGGGTCCTGGGATGGAGCCCTCCATAGGGCTCCCTGCTCAGCAGGGAGTCTGCTTCTCCCTCTGCACCTGCCTCTCCCCCTGCTCATGCTCTCTCACTCTCAAATAAATACATAAATAAATAAATATATTTTTAAGCATGTATTTATGATTCGATTCATAGAAAGTTCAAAATCACTGCAAATTAATTTATGGTTATAGAAGTCAGTAATAGTTCCCTCTGAATGGGTACTGACTGAAAAAGGCATGGGGGAGGTGTCTAAGAAGATAAAAATATCCATTGTTTGATATGTAGCGTGTTTTTTACTCTAAGATTATTCTTTATATTTCTAAAATGCAGATTACTAAAAAATGGATAAATAATTAAAATCAATATCACTTCATATTTATATTTGTGGTGATGAAGTGGCTATTGGTGTGCCAGGAATATTACACTCTCCAAGGCCATTTTTCAGGGACAGTTTGCAGAACTTAGATTTTTACCTGGGAAACAGAATCTTTCTGTTCCCACTTGAGCCTCACAAGTGACTGCAAAACACAAGGGAAATCACTGAGTGCTGCTCTCCAGGAGCCTGTCCTGTCATGGGGAGAGGAAAACAATGTGTAAAATGTACGTAGGTGAGATAGAAATGGGCGGGGAAGTATAAGACCTGGGAAGCCAGACTGAACTGCTTAAGGTGGGGTGGTTAATGAGGGATCTCTGAGGGTTTAAGATTTGAATTTACGAATCCAACAAAACCAGCCATGTGCAAAGTTGGACGCTGCTTTGTGAAGGAACAAATAGACTCTACTTTGTCTAAAATATTTTTCTAATTTGTCATGAAATCACCTTTTTTTTTTTTTTTTGCTAGAGATATAAATTGTGCCTATTTCCTCTTTCATTGCTCCCTTATTTACTCTTCCATTCATTCTTTCATTCAAAGATTAGAGTGTGAAGAAACTCAAAATAAAAAGAATTAACACAAGTTTTCACTTGGAGCCCGGCAATCTCCATTTCTAACACAGGCAATGGATTCTGATATAGGGGATCCTGATACAGAACATTGAGAAAAACACGTAGGTACTTTTTTAGAACATGATACATGCTATAACTAGATTTCTGGATTTTCTCTACTGTTCTGCCTTATGAGACACCTAAAATTTAAAGCCACTTCATAGTGTTTTTAACTTATTTATTTTTTTTTTTTACTAGTATAACTGTCAGTGTCATAACCTCATTTCTGGTGTCAGAGACATAGCACAATCCTTCTGTTCTCAGTGTATTTTCCATGTAATAATTCAAATGCTTAGAACTTCAGAAATATAAGGATGCAAATGGGCTCAGGTCCACATCAGATGTAAATGAAATGGAACTTAGATTTTTACCTGAGGAAAATCATGTAATCATGTAAGATTAAGTAAATGGGCTCAGGTCCATATCAGATGAATAAATTTGACAGATGTTCTTCCTTTTCTCCCCTTTCCAGATATTGTTTATTCTTCAGATTTTTCTGTTTTCAAATGTGGGTTACATGTACAGACATGCGGGTGTACTTTTTCTGGCTATTATGGCTTTGCTCTCTCTCATTCATGCCGTTCCTATAGCTTCAGAATAAACGTATCAGATTAGAATTGAGTAGGATTTTATAGATTACCTTATCCAGTCCATGTAGTTGAGAAAACTGACAAGAGAAGATTAAAAAAAAAATCTCAAGAAACACAGCAACTCTGACACAAGAGGCATATCCTGTAATTCATGACACAGAGCCCTCTAAATCCAACCGTACTTACCAAGAACAAACCCATATATATTACACAATCAAGTATTTCCTGCTATTTCTAGTTTAATCTTATATTGTGTTTAACCTGGATTATAAATTTTGTTATGACATATATACCACGGCCTAAACTTCCTTTTCAATCCTTCTTAGTAGCTCCTAGCACAGGGCATTACACAGAGCAGGATTCTAAAGGTAAGTCAGTACGTTTATTTCTTTTTTTCCATTGGCACAATGTATAACCATGTTCATAAAAGAGTAAATCCATGTATTTAGAAAGAACAGAGGAAAAGTGGCCTAGGGAAAAGCTAGCACAAGCCAAGCAGGTCACCATGGTAACACCAGGTTCAAAATTGTCATTCTAAAGTTGCTGCCATTTCTCATATGTTCAGGATACAGGGGCACCATCTAGTGGTTTCATTTACATTCCTGACATTTCACACCCTTTCAAGCTTCACTTCCAAATAAACAAAAGGAAACATTTCTTTTTTGGGATGCACACTTGCAATTATGGAATACAGTCAGAATTTGATTTGCAAAATGGATAGGTACAAGTTTTGTCATTTACCGAATTCCCGTTGGCTCTCAATGCTTAAAAGCTCATTTAGAAAGAGGCACGTGAAAGATTTGAATCATTAATACTCTGTATAAAGGTACGTAACATTTTAGCTTTATGACATATTCAGAGTTCTATACACATGAAGATGTTTATTCTGAAGAGTTTTAATCCTGAATCACTCATTATATGATTTATTTTTCTCTGAAAATGTTTTTTTTTCTTTTTTTCCTGTTGAAATCTAGGTACATCAGACCAAATGCATTTAGGTACATTTGCAAAATGTACTTTCTCTGTTCCTGACAGGAAAAACAAGAACAAAAACAAAACTCAGCCTTATTGGGGGTATTAACCAGCTATCCATGTGTAGAAACAAAATTATATTAAATGCCCAAGTTTGTGTTTCTCAAATACATGGAGTAAAAATATGAACCTGTCAAGATTATTTTCTTTCTGGCCCTGTAAAAATCCTGACTAATTAACAATTATACTTATTTATACACTTATCGAAAGTGAAATGGAGTAGAACTGTTTTATAGCCCTATTTGAAGGATATCAAACTATTTTTGAGAAATATTTTATATTCAAGTCTGTGCACTAAGTCAGTTTTCAGTGTCTATTTTATACTAAGCCATATCAGTCTGACAACTCTCTCTCACTTTTCTGTCTGCTAATATCTAGAGACCCAGACTATAAAAATGCCAAGAAAAGTATACAGTAATTATTTACAAAGCTCATGTATTAAAAAAGTCAACATTCCAGATAAGCCAATGAGTTTATGGATCATGCACCTGTTATCGTATTTTCTATGCCTGGAGTGGTTATTCTCTGTCCAATGGTCAAGATGACTCCATTCATCCCTCATGTATTACCTCAAGCACCTGTCTGTACAAAAACTTTATCAAATCTTAGGCTAACTAGCAACCTGATACACCTGACCTTTAGTGGTTCTCAACTATTGACTGCAAATTGGAATCATCTTCTGATGCTTCTGTTCATCCCAGAGACTTATATTTAATTGATCCTGGATGAAGACTTGTTATGGGAGTTTTAAACACTTCATAGGCAAGTCTACTGTGAGTCTACATTATCTCTTCCCCTTTATATTGAAATAATCTGTCCTCCATTTCGGCATATGGTTTTTAATGGAGGAATTTCTATCTTAGTTGGTCTCTTCTATCACCAACATTTATCATCATAGTGATAGCATAATATTTGGCATTGAAAAGATATTGCCGGGGATCCCTGGGTGGCGCAGCGGTTTGGCGCCTGCCTTTGGCCCAGGGCGTGATCCTGGAGATCCGGGATCGAATCCCACGTCAGGCTCCCGGTGCATGGAGCCTGCTTCTCCCTCTGCCTGTGTCTCTGCCTCTCTCTCTCTCACTGTGTGCCTATCATGAATAAATAAAAATTAAAAAAATAAATAAAAAAAAAAAAAAAGAAAAGATATTGCCGTGTAAAGTATTGGTGAACAGTAATAGGATGGTGTCTAGGATAGAGGGTTATTAGGGAAATATAAAAATATATAAGGCCTGGTATCTGAGAAAGGTATAGATGTATTGAGGTAAGAGTTGGGGGGAATATTTATTAGAGCTAAAGAGGAAGCAGGAGTTCTTAGAATAGTTGTGTTGGAAAAAAAAAAAAATCAAGGGCAAAGCAGCCCAAAAAAGGAAATGATATCATGTAGTATGTCAGTGACTTTCCCTACCTTGTGGTAGTTTTTGCGGGACTGTGCTATGCACCCTTCTATTTGAATGTCTTTGACCATAAGGCACTAAAGTGACAGGTAGGAAAATAAAGTAGTTCAGGAACTTGGGCCCAATAGCTAATATCCCTTCCCTTACCCCAGTACTTTGAACACAAAACCAAAGGAACAAGATGTTTCTAATGTTCATAGTGCTTTATTATGAAGAACAAGGAAATTGAAACCTGGCACTGTGTCTTGGAGTCAAGATGCCTGATGACTTGACATTTACACAGGGCATGGGTGAGAAATGACAACACTGAAGCTCATTGTTAAAAGAGTAAAAACAGTTTTTTTTTTGTTTGTTTGAGAATTTTCTAAATGTAACTAACCCCAAATACTTTTATTTAATACCTCATGGAGCTCCAGTCTTGTTAATAGTTGACTGGCTCCCTGAAAATAATCATATAAAGATTGGTTTTTGTGTCTGTGTTAGCATAGGTGTACCCTTATAGCCGTCTCCCACACATGAGACATTAAATCTGTGTAGAGTACTTGCAGTTATATGATGAACAGATATGTCTTCATCATTGAGGTAAGCAGCTGAAACTACCCAAGGCCTATATTTCTGAAATCACTACTCACATGATTTCTAAAAGACAGATTAAACATCTTTACAAAATGGAAAATTAGTAAGAACATTGATCTCAAGATCAAGAGTCCCAGAGAACCAGTCCCAAATTTATACAGGAAAAAAATTACTTAAAAATAGGAGCCTTTTCTTTTCATATATTTAAGAAATGGATTGGAGGCAGTTATTTGTAGAGTAAACTAATAATCTGTAATCTCAGAGGGGGTGAGTTTAGTTGTTTCTATGTATGTGTCTATATTTCTAAAGATATTCTTACGTATACACATACATAAATGTTTATACACACACATATATAAGGAAACAGACCTAGAGAAAGTAAACAAGTTTACTTATATAGTACATTCATTTAAGAATACGTAATTACTGAGAAGTTTCTGACCACCAGTACTGTTATAGGACAGAGGAAGTAAAAGTGATCAAGATACAGAGGTACTTGTGCCAAAGCTTAGTTTTCCATGGGAAAAGAAAGCAATATAATACGTTGAAAAAAAAAACAATAAAGAAATAACAGTGGCAATAAGATCTATACAAATAATCAAAATACACCAGTTGAAAATTTATTTTTTTAAAGATTTTTTATTTATCATGAGAGACAGAGAGAGAGGCAGAGACATAGGCAGAGGGAGAAGCAGTCTCCCTGTGGGGAGCCCAATGTAAGACTTGATCCCAGGGCCCCAGGATCATGCCCTAAGCCAAAGGCACAAAGGCAGGTGCTCAAACACTGAGCCACCCAGGTGCCCCCCATTTGAAAATTTCAAATACCATGTAGGATAGCATCAAAATGTTAAAGTCTTAGGGATACATTTAATAAAATACATGTAAGATTTGTACACCTGAAGCTATGAAAGTGTTGGTTTTTAATCAAAATTATAGGACCTAAGTAAGTGTTAATATACATAATCCCAGTCAAAAGTCCCTAAAAAGTGGTTCATAGAAATTTATAAGATTCAAAGATTTATATGGAAGTGTAAAGGGTCTAGAATAGACAAAACAATTTTAGAAGGGAACTAGTTAACAACTCAATATATGTGATTTTAAGGCTTGCTCTTGAGCTACATCAATAAAGTAATGATAATCCTATAGATCAGTATATAGTTTAGAGAATCCAGAAAAAGACCTGTGCATGTATGGATGATAGTTTTTTTGGCAAAGTACCAGGTAACTCAATGAAAAAGGATAATATTTTCAATATACAGTGTCCCCATATCTTCCCAGGAACAAAATGAACCCAGCACATGCAGACCATGTATAATAATGAACATAGAAGCAGTTTTATAACACTTTTAAAAATTCTTGCAAATTTATGCAATCACTTTATCACTCAACTCAGCAATACCTCTTAAAAAAATGAAATCTGAGGGTCATAAGACAATGACTCAAATGTTTACAACAACCTTCGTTGTAATAACCAAAAATAGGAAACACCTCAAAAAAATCACTTGGAAAAATGGATGAACAGGTTGGTGCTTTATCCATACCATAGATAAAAAGCAACAAAAGAAAACTCCAGATTCATTAAAAAAATGTATGAACCTATATGAAAAAATCACATATAAAATAAAGTAGACACAAAACACTGCATATGGTTTGGTTTCATGTATTTGAAGGCAGATTATTGATTTGGGGGTGATAGAAATGTTCTATATGTTGACTGAAGTGATGTTTACAAGCCTGTATATATTTGCCCCAATTTATAGAAAACAGAAAAGACCTCTCCAAGAAAATAATATATTTTAAGAAATTAAAATATGAAAGCCAATAAAAATAATATAAATGCAACCCCCATTGCTACAGCAAGAGTCATGCTAAAATTCCAAGTTTCATTTAGACTCTGTGGAAGGAATGCAAAATTTGGGAGAAACTACCTCCTCACCGGAGAGAATAGAGAAGCAGAAATAACTCAATCGCTTTGCAACAAGAGAAGGAGGGACAGCATCTCTGGTGTGGGCAAAAAGAAAAGGCATATGAGACACGGGCAGAGAAGTAGACAGAGACTAGTTACTTTTAAGGCTTGATCCTTCAGGATAAAGTGTTGGATTTTATTCTAATTTCAAGGTGGAGAGGGGTGTTAAAGAGTGAATTTGTATTTAAATGATTCACTCCAAAAAAAATAAAAATAAAAAATAAATGATTCACTCCATTTTATAGAAAGTAGTTGGTAAAGGAGCAAGAGAGGCAACACAGAGAGCTTCTGGATGACTACTGCAGTGGACCAAGAGAGATGTGTCCTAGCACCGTGGTGGGGAGGAGGGAATTGCTTTGGAGCTTAGCAAACAGAACTGATGATGGATTGGGTGTAGATAGTGAGGGGAAAGAAAAAAAAATGTTACTAAACTTTTTGTCCTGAGCTACTGGGTGGATGTAGTTGCTATTTGCTGAGTTGAGAATACAAAGACCATAGATTTGGGTATATAGTTGGGAGGAAGGGTATACAGTTGAAAGCTTAGACTTAAAAATCCATCTTCTTTTGCAAAAGATCACAGCACTGTGTGTCAGAAAAAAGCCTCTTAATAGCTATTTTTTTCCCTCTTGTAACTTGGATACGTTTGTACCCAGTTTATATTTGCTCTTTTCTTCTTCTTTCTGCATTTACTTAAACTCAGAAATCCCTACTGACAGAAACCAAAGTATATAATATATTTTATGATGTAGCATTCTTTCTTTTCTCCTTTTCCTTCTCCTCCTCCTCCTTTTTTTTTTTTTTTTTTTTGGATGTAGCATTCTTAATAACAAGACAAGTCACAAGGACAAGGACAAAAAGAATAGCTCAGAATCCCCAAGGGTTAAGCCTGCAGTCAGATTTTAAAGCCTTTCAAGGGAATTTCTGAAAAAGAGAATGTTTGGTAAATATCTGGTAAAACTGAAAGGCGTAAGAAGAGATAGAAAAGCATTAATTCATTCCTTCATTGATAATTCTCTATGTTTAACTACCATATATTAAAATGTATGCCCATAAAATCAAGAAAAATAGAAGTCCTAGAAAAGGAGGGGAAAAAAATATCACCACCTCCAGAGAAAGAGTCCTGTTGTCACTCCTCCAGTACACATCTGACACGTAACAGGTGGTTAATAATGTTTGTCAAACGTAACTATATCTAGGTGTTGCTTGTGTCAGAGAGGTGCCAATGTTGTCCTCTCCGTTATTATTGTCATCAACAGCAGCATCAAAACCAATATTTATTGGGCACTGAAAGATCGAAGTCACTGATTTTCAAACTGCGTAAAGTGTCCTCAGTTTCTGCAGACAGACTCAGAGAGCTTATCAGCAAAGAGGCCTCTCAGCCTCCAAACCTTTCTTCAGCTCCACGTGGCTAGAAGAACCGCACTTGAATGCTTGCAAACTGTGATGGTGAACAGGGGTCAATAAGCTGCCTTCTTTTTTAAAGGTTTTATTGTATTTCCAGTTAACATATAATATTATATTAGTTTCGGGTATACAATATAAGTGATTCCACAGTTACATACATCACACAGCGCTCATCACCACAAGGGCCCTCCGCAATTCCCGTCCCCCCACCCGCCTCCTGTCTGGTAACCATCAGTTTGTTCCCTATGGTTGAAGCTGTCCCTTGGTTTATCTCTCTCTTTCCCCCTTTGCTCATTTGTTTTGTTTCTTAAATTCCACATAGGACTGAAATGATGTGGAATTTCTCTTTTTCTGACTGATTTATTTTGTTTAGCATAATACTCTCTAGCTCCATCCATGTCATGGCCTATGGTAAGATTGTATTATTTTTGATGACTGGGTAATATTCCATTGTATATACGTATACCCTATCTTCTTCCTCCATCCGGCGCTTGATGGACATGTGGGCTCTTTACATATTTTGACTATTGCTGCTAATGATGCCATAAACAGCAGAGTGCATGTATCCCTTCAAAGCAGTATTATTGTATCCCTTGGGTAAATCCCTAGTAGTGCAAAGCCTGGGTCATAGGGTAGCTCTACTTTTAGCTTTTTGAGGAACCTCCACACTGTTTTCAGAGTGGCTATATCAGCTTGCATTCCCACCAACGGTGTAAGAGGGTTCCCCTTTCTCCACATCGTCACCAACATCTGTTGTTTTCTGTGGTGTTGATTTTAGTCATTCTGACAGGTGTGAGGTGATATCTCATTGTGGCTTTTATTTGTATGTCCCTGATGATGAGGGAGTGATGTTGAGCATCTTTCCATGTGTCTGTTGGCCATCTGGATGTTTTCTTTGGACAAGTATCTATTCATGTCTTCTACTCATATCTTAACTGAATTTTCTGATTTTTTTGGGGGGGTGTTTGATAAGCTCTTTATAGATTTTGAATATATCTTTATCAGATATGTCATTTGCAAATATCTTCTCCCATTCTGGTTTGCCTTTTAGTTTGTTGATTGTTTCCTTCCTTGTGCAGAATCTTTTTATTTTGACATAGTCCAATAGTGTATTTCTGCTTTTGTTTTCCTTGCCTCAGGAGACATATCTAGAAGAAAGTTTCCTCAGCTAGTGTCAAAACAGTAACGGCTTGTATTCTCTTCTAGGATTTTTATGATTTCAGGCCTCACACTTACCCATTTATTTTTGTGTATAGTGTAAGAAAGTGGCCCAGGTTCATTCTTCTGCATGCTGCTGTCCCGTTTTCCCAGCACCATGTATTGAAAGACTGTCCTTTTCCCATTGGATATTCTTTCCTGCTTTGTGGAAGATTAATTGACCATGTATTTGTGGGTTTATTTCTGGGTTTTCTAGCACGTTCCATTGATTTGTGTCTGTTTTTGTGCCAGTACATACTGTTTTGATCACTACAGCTTTATTAAATAACTTCAAGTCTGAAACTGCGATGCCTCCAGCTTGGCTTTTGTTTTTCAAAGTTCCTTTGGCTATTTAGGGTCTTTTGTGGTTCCAAACAAGTTTTAGGATGGTTTGTTCTGAGTCTGTGAAAAATGCTGGTGGCATTTTGATAGGGATTGCACTAAATGTGTAGATTGGTTTGGATAGTATAGACATTTTAACAATATTCTTTCAATCCATGAGTATGAAATGTGTTTCCAATTCATTGTGTTCTCTTCAATTTCTTTCATCAGAGTTTTAGGGTTTTCAGAGTACAGGTCTTTTACTTCTTTGGAGGTTTATTCCTAGATAGAGTATTTTTAGTGCAATTGTAAATGAGATTGTTTTCATAATTTCTCTTTCTGTTGCTTCATTATTGGTGTATTGAAGTACAAGAGATTTCTGTAGATTGATTTTGAGCCTAGGGCTCAGGCTAGCAGGGTGTGCAGTGGCAAGCCCTCAGCAGAACTCAAGGGCATGGCATATTGCTAGCTGGTTAGGTAGCAAGTGTCTGTGTTGTGTTGCCTCCTGCAGGTGCCTTGTGTTAATGCTGTGGGACACGAAGGAAAATGGTGACTGCCAGCTACCTTGTTTTTGGAGAAGTCCCCTATTGTGTTCTGAAATCAGTACCAACAGATCCATCTCCCATTTGCCCCCCATTGTTTGTTTTTTCTTTAAGATTTTGTTTATTTATTCACTAGATACACACACACACACACACACACACACACACAGAGGGGCAGAGACACAGGCAGAGGGAGAAGCAAGCTTGATCCCAGGTCTCCAGGGTCACACCCTGGGCTGAAGGTGGCGCTAAACTGCTGGGCCACCCGGGCTGCCCTTGCCCCCCCATTGTTGTGTAAACTGCCAATTTTATGCTGCCTCTCTGCACAGGCTGCTTTCTCTGTAAGGGCAGTGACCCAACTGTCCCTCACCCTCCTGAGTGAAAGCTGCATATTTAAAGCTCCAGGCTCAGTCAACCCAGTGCTGAGCCAGCTGACTTTTAAAGCTCCAGGCTCTATGTCCCACGGGTTATATAAAATCATGGATTTCAGCTCCTTTGTTTGCTGAAACCAAATGTTATGGGGATTAGTCTTCTCCTTGTTGTGAGGGTCCGTTTCTCTTCTTTCTCTGCATGCACAGCTCCTTCCTTCCTGCTGGCAGCCTCCCTTTGCCTTTTTGACCTTCCTGAACTTTCAGACACAGCTTCTTCTCTATATTTAGCTGTGGAGTTTCTTATGCCCATCTTCAGATTCCTCTCTACTTTATTGACTTGGATGTGGATGTTATGGGACAGAGTCCAGGTTCCCCTGTCTTCCTACTCCACCGTCTTCCCAAGCTCCTGTCTTTTTTTTTTCCTTTTGTGAAAGGCCAGAGAATAAATATTTTAAACATTGTAGACCATATCACTGACATATGCATGGTAGCACTGAAATAGCCATGGGGAATGCATTGATGAATGAAAGTGGCTGTTCTTCAAACTATTTGCAGAAATCAGATGGCTAGCTGAACTTGGCCTATGGGTTATACTTTGCCAACTCGACATCTAAGGAAATGATTCTATTTTTTTCCAAACTTAGACTTCTCTAGGTTGATTGCCCGAATCTTGAAGTTAATGTAATTTAGGGTGACTAGGAAATTTCCATGAAAATATGGCTTTCTGAGTAACCCTCATTAATCTTCTAGTTTCACAATCTCATTTATTATAGCAAGAGCTATAAAGAACACTCAGAAATCAGAATCAATATTTTTTGAAATTAAGCCCTTTAATATTCCTTTGTATGTGATCAGTTTATAATTTCAATCTTAAAAATGAACTTAAATTTAAACCAGATTTTAAAAAAAAGAAAGAAACTTAGTGTGAGTGTGTAAATGAGAAAGCAAGTGAGAAATAGCTTAGGATTGCTTTTACTTTTTACAGGTATGTCTGGGGTTTGAGTAACTTTGGAAGAAAAAAATACCACATATTCCATAAGATCTAATAGACATCTTTGTGTTTCTTGTTCCCAGAAACAAGACTGGGGCTAATAGCCTGGTCAAACATAAGGAAAAGAGAAATCTGTGACAGGAGGCATTGGGCAGATAAGCATTAGCCCAGTGTTTCTCTACCTTGGCTTGACATTTAGGGTCAGGTAATTCATTGTTAAGGATATCTTGACTTCATAGAATACTTAGCAGCATCCCTGGCCTTTACCCACTAGATGCCAGTAGCACCCTCTACTTATGACAACCAAATATGTTTGCATATGTTGACAATTGTCCTCTGGGCAATGAAGCTGCCCTCAGCTGAGAATCACTGAGCTAGAAGAATCAAAGAAGACCATTTTCACATCAGCTTTGGCCAGAGATGTTTCTGCTTTCTGCCCTTTGCAATCACAAATATCTTCTCCCTTGGCAATAGTATCTTATATTTTAGAAGATAATAAAATATATGCGTAAAGGGTGACTTTTCCTTAAATCTTTTATTCTAATGTTTGTAGATAGTATTATGAGAAGAAAATTATAGGAATAAAAATGTTAAATTATCACCAGAATTATTCTATATATTTCTTGATACTTTACATGGACCATTCGCAGATAAAATATAAGAAATAAGATGGTACAGGGTGTCTGTTTTGCATTTACTTTCTGACTACCGACCCTATCAAATGGGAAAATTGCATTTAGCAAAATTCCAGTTTTAAAAAGCATAATGGGAAGACCATAACAGAAGCCATATTAAAATTTGGAAACCAGTCTCATTCAGGTAATTGGTCTCCAATTTCGTAATTTCAAAATTAACTTTTCTGAGATCACTTTATTAGACTTGACTGCAAATCTCACACATTTAACCAAATATTTTTAACAGCACTTTTTTTTTTATGAAATCTATACTCTGTTTATTGTATCACAGTATAATATGTTTAAAACAGGGAAGTCCAATTCCATGCAGTCTTGGGAAATTAAAATATCGTATAAAATATAGTTTTTTGCAAACACAATGATATTACTATAGACTTTAAAAATTCTGTTGATTTCAATGAATTCTGAACTATTAAAGTTTTAATAAATTCATATAAAATCCTATGAAATCATTTATATTTATTGAGCATTTAAAATGTATTAGAGCTGGGGCACCTGGCTGGCTCCGTCAGCAGAGCAGCTGACTCTTGATCTCAGGATTGTGAGTTTGAACCCCACGTTGGGTGTAAAAATCATTTAAAAAGATAAATGCATAAATAAAAAATTTTAGAAATGTGTCAGAGTTAAGGACATATGGGTAGATAAGAATTAAAAAATTGATACATGAAGATCTAACTACTTTAAATATTGGCTCCAAGCTCAGTTAAGATGTCTAGAATTCTGTAGAGAGAGTCAGGTTTGCTAGGAAATGTTATTAGACAGTTCTCTGATGCTTAGGTGCACAGAGTCCCCAAATGTGCCAAAACGATAATAATCTCACTTTGCTCTTCACTATCGAAATTCCTATTTTTCTATAGAAATGTAAGAACTCTTAATGCATATATCACAAACACCTCAACCATACTCAACAAGGTTGAAGCTACACTTAGGAGTTTTTTTTTTGTTTTTTTTTTTTTTTAATTTACGATAGAGAGAGAGAGAGAGAGAGAGAGAGAGAGAGAGAGAGGCAGAGACACAGGCAGAGGGAGAGGCAGGCTCCATGCACCGGGAGCCCGACGTGGGATTCCATCCCGGGTCTCCAGGGTCGCGCCCTGGGCCAAAGGCAGGCGCTAAACCGCTGTGCCACCCTAGGGATCCCTACACTTAGGAGATACTCAACACAATACAAATCATTTGATACATGTTGCTTTTTGAGCAAGGCATTTTGGTACATGCAAGCAAACTCTGCCCTAGGTCACATAGTAGGCATAATGCCAAGAATGAAAATAGTCTCAGACATTTTTATTACATGGAAGTTCATCCAAAGTATAATTTAAGACATGAAATACTGCAGAAATGCAAAGAGGGGAGTAAAAGTACTATTTAAGGAAACACAGACCTGGGCAGGTTTCATGGAGGAGGTCTCTCTTTTTTTTTTTTTTTTTTTTATGATAGTCACAGAGAGAGAGAGAGAGAGAGAGGCAGAGACACAGGCAGAGGGAGAAGCAGGCTCCATGCACCAGGAGCCCGACGTGGGATTCGATCCCGGGTCTCCAGGATCGCGCCCTGGGCCAAAGGCAGGCGCCGAACCGCTGCGCCACCCAGGGATCCCGAGGAGGTCTCTTTCAATGATGTCAGAAACCCTGACATGTTTTAAACAAAAGGCAGAAATGTGCAATTGAATTAAAAGAACCAAATGGGTTTATTACAACTGGTTTGTAGTTGTGTGAGTACAGTTCCAGTGGGTCACAAGATTGGAAAAGCTACTGACTAGTTAAAACCAAATTATTGAAAGCTTCAAATATCACACTAAAGAACATGTAACCTATCTGCAGGAGATGGGAAGCAAAGTTCTCTGCACAATGCATTTCAAATGCCACAGAAATGTTTATCCCTTCCACTTTTAGGAAATACTCATGGAAAGATTTAGCTTAAATGGTGATCTTAGACATATTATTTATAGAAATACAAAGCAAAATAATGTTTAAGCTTACCAGTAGGGTTGGGTTCAGTAAATTGCAATGCATTTATTAACAGAATGCAAACTCTACGTGGACAGGGTCTTTTTTTCTGTTTTTTTGTTTGTTTGTTTTTTTACTGTAGTATATGACACTTCTAAAACTAAGACAGGTGTTTAATAAATGTTCATCCAATGGAAAAATAAATGAATGAATATTCCTAATATTAAATTTACATGACTCCCTACTTCTTACATATTTGTTTTTGAAGAAAAAGGCATATAGGATAAAATATAGCCAAAAGTCAAAGAAAGCAACAAGATTTTTCAATACTAAGAACCAAAAGCCTTATGAAATCACCAAATATACCTGCTTGTTAGACATAGTCAATAGGGATATATTTTTAGCATGCATTTTCATCACTGATTTTATTTTACAACATAATATAACACTCAAAATGAGGTTAAAGTGTCACTTTCTTGAGTGTATAGTGTTCTTTTCTTAAAAAGAAAAGATTTTATTCATGAGAGACACAGAGAGAGACAGAAGCTGCCTCCCTACAGGAAGCCTGATGTGGGCCTCGACCCCAAGACCCCAGGATCATGACCTGAGCCGAAGGCAGATGCTCAACCACCAGGAACCACCCAGAAGCCCCAGATGTATATTGTTCTTGATCTTTTTTCAAATACAGTATTTTTTCAAGTATTTTTTAAAATTTCTGTCTTCTGAGTAATATTCCATTGTATACATAAACCACATCTTCTTTATCCAATATCAGAAAGGGAGACAGAACGTAAAGACTGCTAACTCTGGGAAACGAACTAGGGGTGGTGGAAGGGGAGGAGGGCGGGGGGTGGGAGTGAATGGGTGACGGGCACTGGGGGTTATTCTGTATGTTAGTAAATTGAACACCAATAAAAAATAAATTAAAAAATAAAATAAAATAAAATAAAATTTCTGTCTTCTGTCTTACTAAGAGAGAAATGCAATAAATATTCAAATACATATTAAATGTACTTTTAAAAAGATTTTGTTATTCATGAGAGAGAGAGAGAAGCAGAGACACAGGCAGAGGGAGAAGGAGGCTCCCTGCAGGGACCCCGATGTGGGACTCGATCCCAGGACCCTGAGCCAAAGGCAGACCATCAACTGCTGAGCCACCCAGGTGCCCCCAAGGGTATTGTAATGCATTCAGAGACAATGATGCTACTATTGAAGCAGAACTCTTTCTCGGCTAATAGGTAGCATCATGATGTAATAATGTTTAACTTTCATCAGTTGATGTACAAAAGACCAAATATGGTTTCCAAAAGGCAGATCATGAACATCAGGTTGTGAGAGTGTGGGCTATCTAGAAGTTGAATGTAAAGTTGGTACAAGATTGGGGCAAAACAGCTGACTCAGTCACCTCTAAGCTCTGAATCAACAGCGTAAGAATGTTCTCATGGTGTATAACAACAATTCACATCCCTCTATCCGCAGAGATACTGAGTTCCTTGATGCACAATATGCCACAAATCTGTGTTGTTAGCAAGAAACTGAGATGTACCTGATGTAGGATACCTGAGACTAAGAAACATAATATATGAGGAAGGCAAGCCTATTATGAAAATACATAAATGTTTGTTTCTAGTTGTCTTAATGCTTTACTTATGTTCCATTTTTCTTGGTATTTCAGGCTTACTGACATGATTCAAAGATTTTTTTGAAACTGCATCAAGGACCTCCACTTCCTCAGCTTTCCTTCCTTAATCTCTTTAAATGAAGAGTATGAATAATCTTTTACCTTCATACTTATCATTTTTGGAGAGTGTAGATAATAAGAATTTGTCTAGCACTGACTTTTTTAGCCTCAGGCTACTTGGTAACGACTTATAACTACTCCTTCCATTAGTGTGTCAATATCTGTCTATTCCAAGGAAGAGACTGTACTGGGGTTGCAGAGAGTGTGTTTTCTTTGAAACTGAAAAAGCTGCAGTAGTTAAAATCGGGGTAAAATCCTGTCTTGGCAACATTCAGATACTATTTCAGGTTCAATGTTAAATAAAGGTTTTCTATAGCTGGACGTTTTTATATAATTAGCTGTAGCTCAGTTTATGCTACATTAGAATAAAAGTATTATTTTTCAAGGCAGGAAAAATCCATTGGAGCTTTTCTCTGAAGACTGTGTACTTACATTAATATTTTACCAGATATATTATATGCATTTTTGCCCCTGTAGTAGTCTTCCACTTAGGAGTGAAATCTTGCTCAACAAGTTCATGTGTTTCAGAAATGAATAATTGAATGCATGATATTTCTTCAAATACAATGTTAAATTGTGGAGTAGATTAAATATAATAAAACAAATCACGAGCAAACCAACTTATTTGTTAATCATGGATATTTATAATTATTCCTTGAAATTAGGTAAGTTAATGAATATTTTACAAATATATTCTAGGCCAAATGAGTTTAAAAATACTTAAAAATCTCTCAGTGATGAAATACTAGGTACTCGTGGATGTTCTTTTATATTCCTTGATAACAGTGTATTGTAAAGGGCCCTTGGAAAATTTTCACATTTAACCATAATTAACAAAAGCAAAGCTAGAATAGTTAGATGAAGATAACACACTATAAGGACAGAAATGTGAAGTTAAAGATACCAGTTATCCGAAGAGAGCTGGTGAGGCAAGATTTTATTTTGCAAAGGAACAGAACCACCCTACCTGAAGTGATTTAAATGGAAAGGGAATTTCTTTTCTTTCTTTCTTTCTCTCTCTCTCTCTCTCTCTCTCTCTCTCTCTTTTCTTTCTTAATTGAGAAGTTGCAGGCAGCACAGCTGGGGTATTTCCCTGTGTACTTCCTTCACTCAGGGAGGTGATTACCACATCCTAAAGGACATTGTCTGCAGCAGCTCCAACCAATGTTTTCTTTTTCCAGCAAAACCTGCAGAAAAGAGATTTAGGTTTATCAGAAGTTTCAGTGAAATGGTGAACTTGAGAGTAGGTGGCTCCAAACTGGATCATATAGCAGCCTATGGATTAGGACAATAAGGATGTACGTTTGACTTAGGACTGACTGATGCTCCCATGCTTGGAGCTGGGGTTAGAATCCAAATCAGCTCTGTAAGGAACACTGGACTTCGTGTGAGGAGCTTCCCCTGCAGTGTGACACACTCCTTGTCGAAGGTAAAATGGAAACTGCATAAGCAGACACCTCAGACATTCACCACAATGAAAATTGCTCCATATTTGGTTTAAGATTAAGTGGAACAGAGCTGATGTACTGCTTGTTACTGATCAGTTTATAAATTCCATGACTTTATCTTTACCCTGCATTCTGTGGCTTGATGTTTGGAACAGACAGTCATGGCAGCTGCCTTTGTATAGTAATGTAAGCTGTCTTGTGATGAACAGGTGGGGAAAGCATGAGAGAGAGATTCTTTTGTCATTCTCCTTCCATTCTCATCTTCTCCTGAACATACAGGATTTTTAGTATTTTTTTTTTGAAGCATCAATTTTAACTCATTATCAGATCTGCAATCCTATTTCAAAAGGTATGCCCAACGTTTCCAGAATTAGTGGTACTGCTTTGTTTTGCCCACCCTGGAAAGAAAATTAGGTTTAATGTGTTTTTAATGAAATGAAATCTCCAGTGCAAACTCATCTGTCTATAATTAAGGAAGCTATTTTATTTTCTTAGCGATTTATAATTCTGTTTTGATCTTTTCTTACCAAATCGGCATCTACATTTCAGTTAGCATCAAATCTTCCATAAGAAATAACCAGAGTTGGAGAACATTGTGTACAAAAAAGAAAAGGCAAATGAAAACGTAGATTTGCTTAATATACTTAGTTTTTTCCATCATGGAATGACTCATTGCCGTGGTCAGGTTCATTGATAATGGACTTGAGACAAGTTGGAAAATGAGACTGCCATTGAATTCAGGTACGGAAAGAAATTTAATCTCCATATTTACATTTCATCTGGCATGGTAAAGCTGGATAATGATGTAAATCTGTCAAATATGGCTTTAAAGTTATATGTATTAAAATTGGCCAAGAGTATGTTAAAAGATCACTAATAATTTCTCATGCCAGTGACCAAAATGATCCCTTTTCTTATACATTGAACATAGCATTGAATATTAAAATACAAAGAAAATTGAGAAGTCATCTAGTTTAAACTTTTCCCCCAGCAAAAAATGTGTTGAGCATAGAGATTAAATGTCTTGTCCACAGATACATACCTGTAGGCTAAATTCAAAATAAAACAAAGATCTCTTGCTCATAGACCAGTGGTCTATCACCTATTTAAAAGTGTATGGACACATAATGCCTTAAGTCCAGATCAGCCTGTAATGTCTTTTGTTAAGCTAATTTCTTTGAAACCTGATTCAATAAACAATAATCTGCAATCTTATAATATTAAGATTTGATACATCTTGTATGGATAACACGGGCTGAGAAAGTCTTGTTTATGCTAGAAGTTCTGCCATTTGTTATGTCATTTTACTATAATAGTAATGGAAGGTTAAGTATCATACCATTAGTTTTAGTTTTACCATTTGAAAGTGAAGAGATTCAATTTCAGAGAAATTTAAAAAGAGTAAAAACTGTTTATGTCAGGTAAACAGTACAAATTATAAAAAAAAATTAGCTTATATGTGTGCAGAAATGTATTGTCCAAAACTTTGTTACAGGAATCACTGATCAATAAAAACCTATTAATTGTATGTTTAGCTTTAACTGGCAGCGGGTAAGAATGTGATAGTCCTTGTCCAGAAAAATTTAAAAAGTGGGTCAGGGGGAAAAGACTTCAAGTGGGATACCATCTGAGAAAGTTACAGAGCATTGTACAATGAAGGGATAAACAAGTTTACTTAAACTAATGTATAAACATTTTAAGAAAGGGGAAAAAATCAGGTAATTCAGTCTGGTTGCATTTATCATCTGTGAATCAGGTTGCTTTAGTCTGTTCCTTCTGCTGTATTTTCTAATCCATAAATTACAACACCATAGATTGCAGGTTAAAAATCATCAGAAAGTTCCATATGGAAACTTCTTGACATGGTATGTAATGGATCACCATTTGGTCCCTTCCAGACTCTGATATAAACCATATTTTTATCATATCTTACTGCTATGCTGAATGACTTTTTTTAAAAAAGATTTTATTGATTCATGAGACACACACACACACACAGACACACACAGAGAGAGGGGGAGGGGTGCAGAGACACAGGCAGAGGGAGAAGCTGGCTCCATGCAGGGAGCCTGACGTGGGACTTGATCCCGGATCTCCAGGATCACACCCTGGGTCGAAGGCAAGTGCAAAACCGCTGAGCCACCCAGGGATCCCTTTGCTGAATGACTTGAAATTTCTCCAATGGGTCAAATAATTCACAGCTGTCCTGAATGTTCTTTCTTCAGTCATTCCCCCCAACTATGCTTGTTTTTGATGACCTTCACAGTTTTGAGGGTTATTGGTGAGGTAATTTGTATGTTATCCTTCAGTTAGGGTTTGTTTGATCTTTTTCTCATAATTAGGGCTTGTGTGTTTTAGAAATTAAGACCACAGAATAAATCGTAATCTTCATTACATGTTAAGGGTACATACTAGCAACTTGACTCATTGCTGTTGGTATTTATTTTGATCACCTCACTGAGGTAGTATCTGTCAGATTTCCCTATTGGAAAACTATTATTTTTTCCTCTCTCCACACTGTCTGCTTTGAGCACTGTGCACAGCTCATACTTAAGAGGAGGGGAGTTCTGTTCTATGATCTTGAGGGATGGTGGAATTATCTACATAAATAATGGACATACTCTGCATGAGTTATTTGTCGTCTCCTCGACTTATTTTTTTTAATTTATTTTTTATTGGTGTTCAATTTACCAACGTACAGAATAACACCCAGTGCTCATCCCGTCAAGTGTCCCCCTCAGTGCCCGTCACCCACTCACCCCCACCCCCCGCCCTCCTCCCCTTCCACCACCCCTAGTTCGTTTCCCAGAGTTAGGAGTCTTTACGTTCTGTCTCCCTTTCTGATATTTCCCGCACATTTCCTCTCCCTTCCCTTATATTCCCTTTCACTATTATTTATATTCCCCAAATGAATGAGAACATATAATGTTTGTCCTTCTCTGATTGACTTACTTCACTCAGCATAATACCCTCCAGTTCCATCCACGTTGAAGCAAATGGTGGGTATTTGTCGTTTCTAATGGCTGAGGAATATTCCAGTGTATACATAAACCACATCTTCTTTATCCCTTCATCTTTCGATGGACACCGAGGCTCCTTCCACAGTTTGGCTATCGTGGACATTGCTGCTAGAAACATCGGGGTGCAGGTGTCCCGGCGTTTCATTGCATCTGTATCTTTGGGGTAAATCCCCAACAGTGCAATTGCTGGGTCGTAGGGCAGGTCTATTTTTAACTCTTTGAGGAACCTCCACACAGTTTTCCAGAGTGGCTGCACCAGTTCACATTCCCACCAACAGTGTATGAGGGTTCCCTTTTCTCCGCATCCTCTCCAACATTTGTGGTTTCCTGCCTTGTTAATTTGCCCCATTCTCACTGGGGTGAGGTGGTATCTCATTGTGGTTTTGATTTGTATTTCCCTGATGGCAAGTGATGCGGAGCATTTTCTCATGTGCGTGTTGGCCGTGTCTATGTCTTCCTCTGTGAGATTTCTGTTCATGTCTTTTGCCCATTTCATGATTGGATTGTTTGTTTCTTTGGTGTTGAGTTTAATAAGTTCTTTATAGATCTTGGAAACTAGCCCTTTATCTGATATGTCATTTGCAAATATCTTCTCCCATTCTGTAGGTTGTCTTTGAGTTTTGTTGACTGTATCCTTTGCTGTGCAAAAGCTTCTTATCTTGATGAAGTCCCAATAGTTCATTTTTGCTTTTGTTTCTTTTGCCTTCGTGGATGTATCTTGCAAGAAGTTACTGTGGCTGAGTTCAAAAAGGGTGTTGCCTGTGTTCTCCTCTAGGATTTTGATGGAATCTTGTCTCACATTTAGATCTTTCATCCATTTTGAGTTTATCTTTGTGTATGGTGCAAGAGAGTGGTCTAGTTTCATTCTTCTGCATGTGGATGTCCAATTTTCCCAGCACCATTTATTGAAGAGACTGTCTTTCTTCCAATGGTTAGTCTTTCCTCCTTTATCGAATATGAGTTGACCATAAAGTTCAGGGTCCACTTCTGGGTTCTCTATTCTGTTCCATTGATCTATGTGTCTGTTTTTGTGCCAGTACCACACTGTCTTGATGACCACAGCTTTGTAGTACCACCTGAAATCTGGCATTGTGATGCCCCCAGATATGGTTTTCTTTTTTAAAATTCCCCTGGCTATTTGGGGTCTTTTCTGATTCCACACAAATCTTAAAATAATTTGTTCCAAATTGTCGTCTCCTCGACTTATTGTTGATTCAATCTTTTATGTAAGTATGGATTCCTAGACATTTATTTTATACTTTGGGCTATAGAGAAGACAGTTTTTTTTTTTTAAACTTCATTTAAACATGGTAAATACATCAATGGTTTACACAACTTTTGATCTTAAATGAATTTTATAGATATTGCTGCCAATGAAGAAGTTATGTCTTAAAGGTAACAGTAAATCAGATAGATCAGTATCACAAACTAAACATTCAACATCCAGTCAAGAAGTTTAGAATAAAAAGGAGAAAAGGAAGAACCAGTCATTGACCATATTCTTTTTTTTTCTTTTTTTTTTTAATAAACTTTATTTTTCAAGGGCTACAGGAAAGACTAAGAATTGATATGCTAGAGATAAGTCCACTTTTTTTTTTTTAAGATTTTACTTATTCATTAGACACACACACACAGAGAAAGAGAGAGAGAGAGAGAGAGGCAGAGACACAGGCGGAGGGAGAAGCAGGCCCCATGCGGGGAGCCTAACATGGGACTCGATCCGGGTCTCCAGGATCATACCCTGGGCTGAAGGTGGCGCTAAACCCCTGAGCCACCGGGGTGCTGCTTTCTCTTCTTTATTGGAATGATATTAAACCTGGTCAGACAAAGCTAGAAGGGAAAGAAAGGCAGTCAAATAAACATGGAGGGCATTGTAATGCTGGGGTAATTATTTCTTGTTTTCAAGACATAATGTGGGGATATTCAAGTATATTTTTGAGGCTACTGATGCAGAAGGTGTCTGGATGGATGGACTGAAGAGTCAATAAAGTAAACCCTTTCTAACTCATGGCCTAGATGTGGTGTAAATGGAGAGATTTCCTGCACATTTTGGAGTAGGATAAAGAAGGCTCAAGAGCACTGGTACAGTGAAAGAGACCAAGGTTGAGGTGAGTAGGCCATATAAAAATTATAATAACAGGGCCTAAGACCTTCAGCATAATATGTAAGCAAAATCACCCAAAGAGACAATTAAACCAGAAAAGTTTCAGTAGATCAATGAAGAAACCCTAATGAATAGAGGAAGGAAGGTAAAAGCTAGATCACAGCTCATGGCATATAAACCATTTCAGACCTCAGGTGGGATCTAAGTTTGAAAGAAGAGAAAGATAGGGGTGCCTGCTTGGCTCAATGAAGCGACCAACTCTTGATTTTGGCTCAGGTCATGATCTCAGAGTCATAAGTCCGAGCCCCACATTGGACTCCATGCTCTGCTGGAAATCTGCCTGGGATTCTCTCTCCCTCTGCCCTCCCACTGACTTGTGCATGCATGCTCTCTAAAAAAAAGAGTTAAGTGGTAAAGAAGCCTTTAAGACTACGTATTTATATGTTTATATTAAAGATAAGTTGGCTAATTGAATTTAAATTAAAAAAGATAAGTAGATGACATATAACAAACTAATACTTGATATTGAAACTGAATAACTCTGAAATGGCAAAATTAAAAGTTTCCCTTTATCAACGAGATTGAGAAATATCACTATAAATACAAAAAAATCAAGTTATTGAAAAATTTCTGATAAATTGGGCTTTCCATAGTTGAAGTTAGATAACTTCGAACAAATAGATCCTCAATTAAATATACCTCCCAGATGAAAGGATGAGTTACATGAAAGAGTAACCCTGAGACCTAAAATTGCAAGGGGCTCACAGTTTTGCAGAGTGAGTGGGTAGTGCTAGAAACCACTTTTCTCTACCTTCCATCTGTGACTTCCATAACCAGTATGTGTGTGAATAAAATAAAAACTCTCACTGAATAGCTATACCTCCTTGGAATTTTCTTTCCATGAGATGACCTGCCAGCATATAAAATTGAAAAAGACTTATTAAGGAATCACCTTGACCTAGGAAAATTATGATAGACTGACATTAGTTAGATTGATGAGTGTCCCTAGGTGACTTTGCCAGAGGATGGCCAGTTACAACAAAGCTCTTCCTATGGGGTCCATGGTAGATGAAGACTATGGCCCAGAAAAAATGAGGATAATAGCCTATTTTCTTCCTTATGAAATATCCATCGTTTCCACACAGTATTCAGCTAAACATGCAAAGTAGAGATATAACTAGAAGCAATAGAGACCAGGAGGTTGAGCCATCTAAAAATAATAGTGTTTTGTTTCAGAAGTTTCTCTTGTTATGGTCCAACTTTCTTGGCAACTGGCAGTAATAGACATATGGTTCATATTCAAATGTTGGACAACCTGGAAGTCCCCTGAGGTATTTTATGATGCTAAACATAAGATTTGACAAGACTTTTTAGTAATTTTGTAAGTTATATGGATCTCTTTTGTAATCAGAAGCAGATAGGTCTATAGACTTATATAGATAATAATCTTTGGACATTTGGAGCTTTAACAGAATCAGTGAGTTATAGTCACATGCCCTCACTACAAAACTCTTTATTGAGCTTTTTTTTCTTGACAACCAGCCAACCTTATTATTCTGAAAGTGTTAAAACTATAAAGGGAGAGTTCAGAACAGGACACGGATCATGAAACTCCAATAAAACACAACTTTACAAGACAACAATTTTACAAGTTAAACAGTTATTCACAAAATGTGAGATTCCACATTACTTGTGAAACTGTGTAATTGTGCTGATAATCTTTCTTTTAGACTACACCTCACCTATTTTGGCATCTTTTTATTCTTTATTGATATTATTAGCATGAGGATAAAATTGAATTATTTGAGCATATCAGCTATGGGAGTGTATTCTTCTCCTAAAACTATAAAAATATTTATCGTATCCCCATTATGTGATAGACATGTAATGGAATATGCAGTAATCACAACCAGATATATATTGACTAAATAGTTTTTGATGAAATAAAAGTTCCAATAGACCAATACTAATACATTTTCTACCATAAGATGTTTTACAAGTGAATGCTATTCAAGTTGAAATGGCATACACCTACATATAAATGCCAAATGAAATTGGCAATAACTAATACATGGGCTAATATCTCTTGGAGATGTTTACAAATTACTGGAGAAAGATGTCTCTATGACTTTGGGTTATCAGAGTATTTTTTTATTGAGATATAATTGACATATTGTTTAAGGATCTACAGGATGTTTACTTGATAGTGCTCTTGAAACATCTGACTCATATGTTCCACAAATCAAGTACCTTCTTGTAAGTATTCTCAAGGCTTGCTTTTTAAATTGATTGATACCAGTATGTGGTTAGATGGTTAGCTTCAGGAATAAGAGTCTAAACATGATGCCTAGTGAGTCAGGAATTCAAAAAAATAAAATAAAAAATGAAAAATGAAACCCAGGAGATGATAGTAGTTCAAAAAGAAACCCAATATCCTATTTAGAACAATGTTAACGTTTTGGAACCCAGCATTGTATGTTACACTGCCCAGCTATTCCCAATTTATGAAAATGGAAAAAATTCTGTTATCTACCAAAGTTTAAACTCTAGATCTGTTAAATTAAGCATTTGTTTGTGAGATTTGTTTTTAAGTATATCAAGAATTCCCCTGAATTATTCCACTCCTTCAATTTCTCTCTCATGTATATCCAGTATCTGAATTTTTCTATCATGTCAGTTATTTTTTTGTACTGGAAAAGGATTTTCCTATACCAAAAAGCAAATGTCCAAGAAGAAAAATATTCTAAAATTATTTACTCATGTAAAAAATGGCAGAAACAGAACGAGCTCATCAGGAAATAACTTTTAGATATAACCATTCAGCATTGAAATAGGAAGCTGATGGAGCTATGGTTTTCAAATGGCAGCCATTCCTAGCTGTCATGTTCAATTATCCAAAGCCGCCTTTCATTTATGGGTGAACATCTAACAAATCTTACTTAGAAAATTTCTGGAAAAGTATCTTATTTACTGTTTGTTGCAGATGAAGACAGTAGTAGAAGAGAAAAATTTGCCCTTAATGCCTTTTTGTCCTTTCTGCCTTCCTGAACACATGTGGGAAAACTGGGTTTGTGACAGTCTTCTCATTGTTCCTCTGCTGAAATCCTTACTGACTTGGTGCTTTGAATTATAATTTTAGTCTCCATAACCCAAAATAATGTCATAAATTCAATGCCTCTTTCATATTGTCATCTACCATGCTATATATTTTGAAGAGGAAGAAGTCAAGTGGCAATGAATATTTTTTTGTTGTTGTTCACACATCTATTTGTATTTCAAAGATTCCTTGTTAGATGTGTATCTCAATATTCCTTACTTTATAACATGGCTTTATTTTTTTTTAATTTTTATTTATTTATAATAGTCACAGAGAGAGAGAGAGAGAGAGGCAGAGACACAGGCAGAGGGAGAATCAGGCTCCATGCACCGGGATCCCGACGTGGGATTCGATCCCGGGCCTCCAGGATCGCGCCCTGGGCCAAAGGCAGGCGCCAAACCGCTGCGCCACCCAGGGATCCCGATAACATGGCTTTATCATTACAATTTTTTTCTAAAGCTAATTTTGTTGAAAGCAATGTCTGGTTAATTTTCATGACTTCAAAATTATCAATAGACTTTTTTTTTTAACATTTGAGAAAAATTGAACAGAAAGAGAAAATAGAAGAAAGCTCTGTCACTTATTTTTTTTTTTTATTGGTGTTCAATTTACTAACATACAGAATAACCCCCAGTGCCCGTCACCCATTCACTCCCACCCCCCGCCCTCCTCCCCTTCCACCACCCCTAGTTCGTTTCCCAGAGTTAGCAGTCTTTACGTTCTGTCTCCCTTTCTGATATTTCCCACACATTTCTTCTCCCTTCCCTTATATTCCCTTTCACTATTATTTATATTCCCCAAATGAATGAGAACATATAATGTTTGTCCTTCTCCGACTGACTTACTTCACTCAGCATAATACCCTCCAGTTCCATCCACGTTGAAGCAAATGGTGGGTATTTGTCATTTCTAATGGCTGAAGAATTTTCCATTGTATACCTAAACCACATCTTCTTTATCCACTCATCTTTCGATGGACACCGAGGCTCCTTCCACAGTTTGGCTATCGTGGCCATTGCTGCTATAAACATCGGGGTGCAGGTGTCCCGGCGTTTCACTGCATCTGTATCTTTGGGGTAAATCCCCAACAGTGCAATTGCTGGGTCGTAGGGCAGGTCTATTTTTAACTCTTTGAGGAACCTCCACACAGTTTTCCAGAGTGGCTGCACCAGTTCACATTCCCACCAACAGTGTATGAGGGTTCCCTTTTCTCCGCATCCTCTCCAACATTTGTTGTTTCCTGCCTTGTTAATTTTCCCCATTCTCACTGGTGTGAGGTGGTATCTCATGGTGGTTTTGATTTGTATTTCCCTGATGGCAAGTGATGCAGAGCATTTTCTCATGTGCATGTTGGCCATGTCTATGTCTTCCTCTGTGAGATTTCTGTTCATGTCTTTTGCCCATTTCATGATTGGATTGTTTGTTTCTTTGGTGTTGAGTTTAAGAAGTTCTTTATAAAAAAAAAAAAAAAAAGAAGTTCTTTATAGATCTTGGAAACTAGCCCTTTATCTGATATGTCATTTGCAAATATCTTCTCCCATTCTGTAGGTTGTCTTTGAGTTTTGTTGACTGTATCCTTTGCTTTGCTCTGTCACTTAAAAAAAGCAAACCGCTCAATCTGAAAGAATTTAGAGTAAGAGCGCCTGACTGACTCAGTTAAGCGTCTGACTCTTGATCTCAGCTCAGGTCTTGATCTCAGGATCTTGAGTTCAAGCCCTGTGTTAGGCTTCATGCGGAGCCAACTTAAAAAAAAAAAATAGAGTTAAGGGTAGTGTTTGTCTGTCCTTGCTTACTGAATTCTTGCATAGACCCAAGATCTAAACCTAAGAGAAATGTCAATTCTGACATTTTGGTTATGATTTATGAAATGCCCAGAGAATGGTTCGCACATTCATATCAATATTAAATATATCTTTGTGTGATATTTCAGCAATAAGGAAATTTTTTTTTAAGATTTTATTTATTTATTCATGAGAGAGAGAGAAAGAGAGAGAGGCAGAGACACAGGCAGGGAGTCCATGTGGGACTTGATCCTGGGTCTCCAGGATCACACCCTCGCCTGAAGGTGGCGCTAAACCACTGAGCCACTGGGGCTGCCCAACAATAAGGAAATTCTATGTGTGTTGTCCTGAAGATAAGGCTTTAGGAAGATAACTGACCAGGTGCCTTCCATTACAGTAATGTATTTGTAATAAGCAATGTATTCTAATGAAGGTGTAAGTCAGGAAGTGTGGTACAGTATGGTGATGAGGACTGAGCCAAGATTCAAATTTCAGTACCAGGACAAAGAACTATTTGACTCTAGTGTGTTTATTGATCTACATTAGTTGACTGTGTACATAAGTTGACTGATATCCAATACAGGACATTGGAATGGTGGCTGTGCACAACTGGCTGCCCCTTTGGTTCATACAAGGACTTTGTCAACACCCACAGGGCTGTGTATGGGAATGGTATGTACATCATCTCTTTATGAACACATATCATGAGCTAAGGTTATCTCAATCTAGAACAAGTAACCAGAAGGGGAGGAAACAATATCACAAAAGAAAGAGAAGGTCATTATGCATATTTTATGAAAAACATATCACAGATTATTTTTTTTTCATGTGGGGAAAATGGATATAAGAAATGTTTAAAAAGATACTTTGTATCTTAGAATAATATAAAATAGTATCTTCCCTATGAAACATAGCCAAAAAGTCATAGAAAAGTAGAGGCTAAAATTGAAGAAATAAGAGTCCATCAAATAAGGTATATACTCTGTGGAAAATTGAATCAATGATACCGAACAGCTAAGCTACAGTTCTTCCAAAATGAAGAAGAAAAGAATCACTGATAAATTTGATGACAAAGGAAATGTAGTAAACAGATTACAACAAAAAATAAATGGCAATCTATTCTTTAGCTAGATAATTAGAATCAGAAAAAAAGAATAAAAAATGAAATATTGTTAATAATCATTTCTCATTTTCCCATCCTTGTGTATTTTCAGGCCAACAACCCGGGTTGATCTCCCATAATACAGAAGTAAGGGCTTTCATAAGCCAAAATTCATTTATAGGCCAGAGCATCAAAGAAACAATAACATATAATATCTGACACAGCAAATTAGAGACATTTCCATTCCTAATAAATGAAAGGTAAAAAGTATCATGGAATAGTATCTCCTTTAAGACATCTTAAAATCTGTAAACTAGGGATCCTGGGTGGCTCAGTGGTTGAACACCTGCCTTCAGCTCAGGGAGTGATCCTAGATCCCCAGGATCATGTCCCACATCAGGCTCCCTGCATGGATCCTGCTTCTCCCCCTGCTTGTGTCTCTGCCTTTCTCTCTCTGGGGGGGGGGAGGAGTGTCTCATGAATAAGTACACAAAATCAAAAAAATATATAATCTATAAACTATAGCTAGATAAAATACTTTTAAAGTTAGGCGTACAATATTCAATGTGCCAGTTTGAGTATTTTGCAATAATGTCTTTCATTATATATAATTTTGTATCAATCAAACATCATTAAATTCTGAAGCATAGGAAATTAGTACTAGAATATATACAAGATAAAAGTTATTAATAGGATCTTCTATTAAGGTCCTGAACAATCAGCTGTTGAATGTTAAAAATGCTGTTATACCAACAGTGGTAAATTTAAGATTTTTATAAAGGTTTATTTTAAAAAAATCATTCCATTAGAGAGTCACTTAAAGACCACTGAGTATAAAAAGTTGTTCCTATCATAATCCAAAATATAGTAAACTCTTTATAATCAAATGATCAGGAAGTTCCAGTGAGCCCTCTTTCAAATGGATGTGATATAGAACAATTTTTATCAGAAACAGATGATAGCAAAAAGTAAATAAAGACACATCTTATATGCCAAGAGAAAATTTAAATTACATTAACCAAGCTGGATCAGAATACTAGGTTTTATCTTATCAAATAAAATCCCTGATTTTTATTTTTTATTGTATCAGACATATGGTTAATGCTAGTCTATCAGATAATAATTTTACCACTAAAAGTCTGTGTAAAAAATGATAATTTTGGAGATTAATTTTCTATTTTTGTGAAACAATCTAAAAACAGTCCTTATTGATACTGGTTATCATTTTAAATGATAGTTTCAGGTTATAATTTATGTAAGGTAAACTTTCTGAGTATTATAAAATTACATCCTATACCACTTTTTTTTTTTTTTTTTTTTTTTTTTGATGAAGGATAGTATTTTCAGTTTCTACACTAGTAAGAGTAGACATGTAATGGGAGCTCCCAAATGGAGCTTCCAAATTTAATGGAAATTAAATGGAATAAATGCAAAATCCTAAAAGAGTGTTGTAACATAATATACAACATGAGCTGTTGTCTTTGTAATGGATTATAAATTCCAAAGATTTACTTTCAAATGTGTAGTTATTTTAACCAAGAACTTAAAAAGTCACTTCCTTGAAAGACACAAGGATTCTAGGAGCAATAAAAACCAATTTCCCAGAGTCCCTTAATTGTGAGAAAGTTTCCATTACCTCTAGATATTCAACAGTGAAGAACTAGAATGGTGTTAGAGGACTAATAACTTTTTTTTTTTTACATGTAGGAGAATAATTGTGTTTGTTACTCAGTTGGTTAAAACATTTTTCCATTTTCTAGGTAAGAGATGTACGTAGTTTAACCTTGTTAAGAGAACATTCCCAGTCAACCCTATAAATCAAAAATAACAGTAGGGAGTAAATGGGAAAATAGAGGCTGGATGATACACTAGCCAAGTCAAGTAGAATATAAAAGGAGAAAAGGGTGAAGGGCAAGAGAAGAAAGTCAACCAGCACAGAAAAACTGAAACCTTTTCTCATGTGTCCTGGGATATGTGTTACCTTTGCTGACCTCACTGATAACATAAACTAGGTTTAATACTAAAACTTAGTGGTTATCCAAAATGATACATAGAAAATTTAATTTGTTCACAACTAAATGTAATCCACTGATCTTCCTCTCATTCTTATCATTCCAGGCATTTGTTTATTATATTCATTGCTTAGAAATTAAGGTTAAATTTAGATAAATCACTGGCAAATCAGCATAGTGGACGTTTAACAAGTACTTTTTAATTTATCAGTTAAAGTTTTGAAATAGTCAATGACAAAAAATAGTTTTATGTCTGGACCGTCATGCATGGGACAGTACTTATGTGATACACATTTTAAGCTAGAAGCTCTTTCTGTAGTTCTAGAAAAGAACATCTGAATCCTAGTGGTTTACTAAAGTTAAGAGAATGACTGGGGTCAGAAACCTTGTGATTCTTATTAAATAAACGTGTGTGTATGTTGGTGTAAGTGTGTGCATGAAAGAGAGACTCAGACAAGAAAGCAATTAAATTGTAAAAGACATAAAACTCTAAGGTTCTAACAGATATATAATGTTTAAATAATTACATAGTTAAAAGATATAATTTCAATATTATGATTCTATTTGGGTGAAATTCTCGGTGCTTCATGTGTCTCAACAATTAGATATTTATATAAAGTGTTTTTTAAAATGACTTCCAGTGTTTTATAAAGATAAGCTCAATGTCAATGCCTTTTGCTTCTTTGATAGTCTACTGGATTGGATTCAAATTAACCCTAAGCAAAACTTTGAAGTATATATGCATCCACGGAAAGAATCCTGGACGTTAACGAAAGCCATGTACTTTACATTTTAAAGAAGCCATGGCATCTCTTCTCTCTAATTCGTGCCAAAAATATCATGGGACTCTTAAATCCAAGAAGTTAATTATTTAATTACTTGCCCTCAGCAAGCCATATCCTCTGTAGGATCCTAAAATATGATCCCCAGGGTAATACCAGAGACTTTCCTCCAAATACAAAGGTGCCTAGCGTTGTAACAACAGAATGCCAATTGTATCAGTCAATGAATGGATTTTTGTCAATGGCCTTATGAACATCAATCTTGTGAATTTAGTGAACTTAATATCCAGGATTTTAGATTCTTGAAATAATTGTTCTGAGCTAAAGTCCTCCTGTCACCCCTCCTGTCGTATCTATCCTGTCTGATGTCCTGCCTTCTGTGAGCTAGGGATAAAAATGTACTCATCTCAGATGAGATCTGGAAATCTCTTCCCCTTGATCACAATGACTTTCGGCACCTGTATCATAAGAGGACATTATTCTAGATGATTTCTAATTACTTACACTCTGTTCTTCTTTATATGGTGCTGTGACTTGCTTTCTTAATTCAGTTTCCTATGGACGAATATATCTCTTGAAGCACAGCATGAAAACCAAAGTTTTACAAAAAATTGTATGACAAATGTGATGTCTGGGTGGCTCAGCCATTTCAGCGTCTGATTCCTGGCTTCAGCTCAGGTCAAAATCTGAGTTGTGAGATGCAAGATGTGGCCCTTCCACGGGCTTTGTGCTCAGCGGGAAGTCTGCTGGAGATTTTCTCCCTCTTTCTCCCTCTGTTCCTCCTCTGCTCGTGTGCACTCATTCTCTCTTTCAAATAAGTAAATCTTTTTAAAAAATAGTATGCCAAAAATTTCTAATAAAAAAGAATGGCTCTGTATGGGGAAAAAAATCTATTGATAACAAGGAAATAAAACTTTAGACTTTTTATAGCCTGATAGTAGTTGATCGTAGTCTTTAATTTACATCTGTCTACCACATTAGAGCTGGCCACTCTATGTCTGCCCATGAGCAAGTGGCATTAGCATCACCTGGTAGCTTTTAAGAAGTGGTGGAGTTTTAGGCTCCACTCAAATCCACTAAATAGATTAAAAAATTTTTTAAAAAGATTTTATTTATTCATGAGAGACACACTGAGGCATAGACATAGGCAGAGGGAGAAGCAGGCTCCCCCTGGGGATTCTGATGGGGGCTCGATCTCAGGACCCCAGGATCACAACCTGAGCCGAAGGCAGACGCTCAACCACTGAGCTACCCAGGCACCCCCACTAAATAGATTTAAGAAACAAGTTTGTAGAATATTATACTGCCACTCACAAGCTATTCGTGTTTCCTGAGCACCAATTATATTCCATACCCTGAGGTAAATAACGGTGTACTATAAATCTTTAAGTCTTCATATGTTCCTGATGCCTTACATCCCTTCAAAATAGGCATAGGGGCAACCCTCCAAGTAACCAGCATGCCAGTGTGTTCTGACCTGTCCCCGCCACATGTTCCCCACCTTGCCCTCCTCTGATGGTGACCTAATAACTTCCAAATGCACCAAAGAAATCCCCTCATGCCTTTTTCTTCTCTATTCCACCCTGACCCTCAATAAAGGCCCTTACCCTGGTGTCCTCCCTCTGTTTTAGCTCTCACCTGCTTGGTTGAGCCCACTTTGTTGGCGCTCCTCCCCTAGGGTCCTTGTGTGTTGTGCCTTTCTTGCCTAAGGCCTATGAATATAATAGGTCCTTTAGTTTCATATTCTTTTGAGTGTCATTTCCATGGCCACATGGGAATGATCCTGCGAAGCCCTGGAAGCAGAACTTACTCTTCCAATTACAGCACACATAGAAATTTGATTATCCATGGTCCTTGAAAGCAGAGCTCGTGACCTAATGGGGAAGATAGCAGGCACACAGGATGATAGTTGGTGACAAAATGCAAAGCAAAGAAAAATTACATTTGTTCTCTTCTGGTGTTTGGAACCCTGGAATGAGCCCTAATAGGTGGGCCTTGTCATTTGAGAGAAGGAAAGTCGTTTCTGGTACTCCTTGAGATGTCTACCCTCCATCACCAGGGGACATGTGAGACCTGTGCTTATTGTAAGATTTTCTTCCCCAGAAGTCCTGAATTCCATCAAAAGGGTCAGTGTGAAAACAAAAACAAACAAACAACAACAACAACAAAAAACAACACATGTTTTTATTTGCCAAAATAAATGCACCATCGTGGACAGGAATCAGGACTACTCTTTGCAAAGGGGTTGACCTAAGACACCCTCCATGCCTCCTGCCCTGCGTGGTTAGCAGTTAAGAACCAGTGAACCACTACCTCTCATTTCCGACTGCCCTGCCTATCCCGAACAATCAGAGCCTTGCCATCACTCTGTACCTTGAGTTCTCGAAGACCAATGCTGTTCTGTTTCAGAGTGTCAGTCATCTCAACTGCTGCAGATTACCGCATCGCCCCCAGTCATCTATGTACTGGGATCCCCATAACCCTAAGCATATTCTCTGAGACTTTTTCAAGGCTACCCAGCCCCCCATATGCTTCCTTTGTGCCTTCTGGAAGTCATACCCCACAAATGGCTAAAATCTGTGCTATCCACCTTTACTTGTTTCCTTCACCCTTTTCACTCTAAAGGGACATTGTTTCTCCACTGAGGACTGCTTTCCCTGCAGCACTCTCACACCATGAGGGTCCTGAGCTTAAGTAGAGGATTTGTGCTTCTGGATTCTTCTTTACACTTCTCAACCCTTTACTTCCCTCTGACCCAAAATCCAAGTTTTAAAACTTATTAGTGCACTGCATCACTACTTTCCCTCATGGTGTTGTCATTTGGAAGAACCCAGCCATCTCCCTCATTTCCTAATACATATACCTCCTAACTCATTGCCTATAATTTCAGGACTTTTCCTACCTTACTCCTTGATAATCGAAAATACAAATTTAAAGAATCTTTCCAAGAGCCTGGCCTCTCAATCTTTTGAGCTCTTTTTTCTCAGTGATACTGATTTCCAATTATTTGAGCTCTTAAATGGGATGGCCAGAAACTAGACCCTGTCATTACCAATATCTGCAACCCCTCTAATATATCAGTTGCATAAATTTCATTCACTGATTACCTCTTGATACTTGACCTCTTTCCTTTTAGAATCACAAATCCTCAGTGTACCTCCTATTCATTGTTGTTTATCAAACTTTCTGAAAACTCCTTCTTTTCTTCCTTCCCCTAGTCCCGTGAACCTTTCTAAGTCTTGAAAAATTTTACCCTATTTCCTTGATCACCTCCTCTAGTCTCATGGCTTTAAATGTCATCTATGGCCTGCTGACGTCCAAGTTAATATTTATAGCCTACTTCTCTCTCTGGAACTCCAGATTTACATTACGGATCAAGTCTAAGGAGGGTAGAAATCTGTATTTTTTACTTTGGGGATATGATACAATATGTACAATTACACTAAAATACTTCCACACGTTAATAACAAAGTGCACACCTTATTGAAGTGACTTTATGTTAGGAGCATTGTTTGTGTCTTGTAAGAGATCACAAAAGCAAAGGTTTAGCTACTCTTCATAGAATTAAATGAACAAAGGTCATAAACCATCCTGGGTAATTTTGCGAAAGAGAGAGAGAGAGAGAGAGAGCGCACTCAATCAGATACTAGATGACATGTTCTGAGATAATTAGTGACTAACTTACATTTCTATGAATTCATTATTTTAATAACCATATAAAACATAGCCTAACAATTCTTAGGGTATTAAAAAGATAAAGTTTTTGTTGACAAAATATTGATGAGTATAAAATGATAGTTAGCAGCTTATGTTAAGATTGTTTTTAAAGTATATTGGAAAAGGATAACGTATTCTCTTAGGCTTATGAGAAGTCTTCACGAAAACTTGGAAAATACAAGGACGTTTAACTCACGTAATTTTACCTCAACTTAAAAATGTTTCTAGATACTAATGACTGGTCTGGTCCCACCTTATTATATATATGGTAGAGATGAGTGTAAGAAAATTGGCCAGAATTCACTGCAAGAACCCTATGTTGTCTCATTGTGATTTAGGAAATCACTGAGCTTTGTATCACTTTTAAGGGACTGTCATTCTTCCTTCCTAACAGTGCGTGAATGGGAATAATGATTTATAATAAGTGGGCTATTCTTTAATAAAAGATTTCTCAGAAGGGGGCTAGGGTAGAGAGCTCTGCTCCACTGAAGCAATCATAACTGTCCTTGGATGTCCTCAACACTCAGCACAGAGTCTCAGTAGAAGGAGCAGAGGAATTACATTTATCAAATTTCAATTTTTTATCTCTTTACTGTTAAGCAAGGCAGCAAAATATTAACTCTTCACTATTACTTGTTAAGTAGCGTATGGTAGAACTGTTGAAAGGGAAGTCGCTAGCCTTATATTCCTAAAATTGTTTGCATTTTGCACATGTTGCATACACTTGCTAATTTCAGATTAATAACTTTTCAGCATCTCCAGCCTCGCTTTCCTATATATACACCAACTAAAGAGGCTATGATGAACTTCGAGGCCTTATACTGAACAGGTTTTATTTACCAAAGTAAAATATAAAAAAATACTAATTATACCAAAGTTAGACTTTTGTAATATGTAAATATACTTTTAAACTGAATTTCTAAAATGTTAAAAATTTACAAGATGTTCTTCATTCAGCTTCAGATATATTCAAAATGTTAAAAAAAATTTAGAACTAGATTCTTCTCATTGTCTTTGTTCTTTTATAATTTTTGTGTTTTTTCTGAAGAATAAGAATGCTACATTCAAATAAGTTACATTCTGAAATTGAACTAATTAGCAAGCACTAGAGTCAATAAGTCAATATTAGAATGAGAGACTGGGTCTAGCATCACTCTTTGTACCACGTGATCATACAGTCTTCTTATCTGATGATTTTAGAGGAAACTTCCTGTTTTCAGAATTAGCATGCCAGACTGAGATGAGGGGATGTCTTTGAGGAACTTGTCTTTATAATAGTAAGATATTTTCAATTGCTATTTGGTTTTGTGGGGTTTTTCATAGTTATACCATATGTTTTATTTTTCATTCTTTCCATATGAATCTAACATCCTGGTTATTAATTTTACATACTATTGATTTTAATTTTACAGAAATAGTTTATTGTAACTAGTGAAATGAAGCAAAGGCATATTTTTAAAAATTAATACCCCATCACCCATACTTCCATTAATAATCTCCTGATGTAATAAGGTCAACAACTTTGTGAAACTTGAAATCTTTCAACAGATCACAAATTATTCGCATCAAAGGTGACTTTGTCATAGTTTGCACATTCCTTTGAGCCTGATTTTCTCAATTAGCATGAATGGATATTTCTGCATATAAACAGCTTCAGATAATTATGTCATGCATGTATTGCATTCTCTTCAACTACAGCCTGTCTAGTGTAAATTCAAAAATTTTTTTTCAAGATCATTGACAGTGTAGTAACTCTTAGAATAAATACTGCTGTATACAAGCCTTTGCATGTTAGTAGTATTTTCTCTAAAATAGAGATTCCCAGGGGCCTCTGAATGGCTCAGTCGGTTAAGCATCTGCCTTTGGCTCAGGTCATGATCTCAGGATCTTGGGACCAAACCCTACGTGGAGCTTCCTGCTCAGCTGGGAGTCTGCTTCTCTCTCTCCCTTTGCACCCCACCCTCCCCATGTTCATGCTCTTCCCTCCCTCTCCCCCCTCTTTCTCTTCCCCACGTCTCTCTCAAATAAAATCTTTTAAAAAAAGAGATTCCCACAGACATCACTGCAAACTGAAAGGATATATAATATCCTTAAATATATTTAATTTTAATATATACTATCAGATTATTCTTAATAAGAAGAGTGACAGGAACATACCTTCCCACTAGCCATATAGGTAATTGTCTGTTTTCTATGTCCTCAAAAGCCTGAGATATATTTTCACTCTTATTCACACTTACATTTTTTTCTGATCTGATTTTAAAAGTTTTTTTTCAATCTTTACTTTTATTTTCCTCACCACAAGTGAAATATAGTATTTTCCATATCTTTATAACAATGTGTATTTTCCCTTTTATGAATTTTCTAATATGCATTTGTTTTTCTGTTAGATTTTTCAGTCCTTTTTTTTAACTTGGTTTGAGGATTTTATATATATATTTTTTCTTTATATATAAAGGATAGTAGCTGTTTTCTATATATATTCTATATATATTTTTTCTTATATACAAAAAATATATATAGCAAAGTTTTTGCAGTCTATTGATCTATTGACTTCATGATATATGGTGTCTGTAGAGACACAAAAATATTATTTGGGCACTGACCAGTTTTCCAAAATCATCTTTCTAAAATAAATAAGAAAACAAAAAAATATATGGCAAATAAGTGATTTAGAAATTAGACACAGTGAAGTCATGATCCCTCATAGGGAATACAGAGCCCTGACAACACATGGGCTTTCTACTGGGGGTTGTGGGAGGGGATGGTTGACTTAAAGAGATCTTGGTTTTCTGATCAACTGGGGAGACAGAAGTTGGTGTTTGGGGAAATCGAGGTGACTGGAACTTGTAGGGCAGGCAGCCAGACAGAAGGAAGTTAATCATAGAAAGATAAGCAGAAATTTGCATAGAGGACCTCTTAAATGGCACAATTCTCAACTGTATATGAGTAGGGTTAGATTCGGTTAGTTTAGGCCAGGCCAACAGGCTGGCCTACAAGAAAACAACCAATGAGAAAAGTACTACTCAGGAAATTAGGAGCTAACCAATCCCCACAGTTTTTGCAGGGATTAAAGGTTTTCCAGATTTGACCACACAAAGTGGAAGATTTCTTGTTGAAAAAACATGGGCATTCAGTAGAGACCTTAGGTATAGAAGTAAACTCGTCTAGGTCCAGCAACAGTATTAAAAATTGAAGGTGAAATGTATTTTCATGTGAATATTTCTTATACTTTTGTTATGGTGTCTTTATCCTTTTATTTTAAGATTTTAATTATTTAATATCTCTGGATTTACTTTGGAACATAGCATGAGTTAGGTAAAAGTTTTTTTTTTTTTTTCCTTTTACTTTTCTCTTTTTCAGAGAAACAGACAGATATGGTCTCCTAGTTATTAAACTGTGCTTTTCTCATTACTCCGACAAATAGCCTACTTCTGTTACATAGAAATTTTCCATGATATTTGCTTTATCTATTTATGAATACTTAAATATATTTTATAGATTTATTTTTGTTTTCCCATGACATTTGAACTTTTAAATTATAGTGATTAGATAGTAAGCATTACTGTTTAGTGTAGGCTTATCCCACCCACTAGTTGTCATTTTTATTGTGTTTATTTAAAAATATTTTATGGATATTCTTGGGGATGAGTTCAAAAAGAATATGGCTATTTCAAAAGGGGAAAAGAAGAGGAACAACAGAAAATTCCAAAATTTCCTTTTAGAATTCTGACTGCAACTGCATATAAATTATAGGATATTTTCAACGACTTAAATATTTATGATCTTCCTATCTAAGACGCAGAGCATTTCATTATTTTAAGGCTTATTTTATATGTATGTATACACACACCAAACATAATTTTTTGTGTAATATACTATAGAGACATAAAAATTATATATAAAGTATATGTATATAATATTTCCTGCTAAATATCCTATATATAATAAAATTTTTATAGTGATATATAAAGCAAGAATCATAACAGATATTTGGTGTTTCATACATTTTTAGATGTATAGATAGTCCAGATATTTCCTGCTAAATATTATGTATATTTGAAACAGTTATGAATAGTGCAGCAGTTAACCATGGATGGTGATTAACAAAAGACCTGAAAATTCAACTGATTACAAAAAGAGCAACTCATGAGTCATAAAGCCAATAATTTAGATTAGGTTCAGCTGGTTCTTTTGGTGTCAGTGTCTCTTCTGATGGTCTACCAACAGCCGCTGGTTGGTTTGTCCTCTTGTTTCTGAGTGTTTAGTAGCAGTGAGCCAGGGGTACAGTTTCTCACTCCCTTAGAGGTTAGCCTTTTCTCATGAAGGAAGCTAGACAAAAATAATGAAAGCATAAGACTTCTCAATGCCTAGAATTAAGTTGGCTAATGTTGGTTTCTCTCCATACTCACTAGGTTAAAAGTAAGTCACACAGGCAGAGCAGTTCCATGGAGTCAATGTGGAAGAGTCATAGTGGAGACTATGTGGAGACCATGTCATAGTGGAGACTATGCCTGATTCTCTTCTTGGGAGAACTGGCAAAGTCCCAGTACAAATCATGTACATAACAGGGAGATCATTGATTGAGGTCATTGCAGGAATCAATCTACCACAGAAGTAATATTTGGTACTTATATTTTTAAATGGTTATTATAAAAACAGGCACATCTTCTATACTTAATTTTTGTAAATTTTTTGAATTGTATATTAGACTGTCAGGATATTTGTATCACCTAGAAATGTATATAATTTTGTCCAATATTTCATAATATTTTTCTTTATTACCCCCCCTCATATCAGCTGGAAGTTGCAAAACATAATGAAAAACAAAGGCAATAGTAGGTTTCTTTAAGTTTCCTTAGAAATTCTGTGGATTAAATGAGAAATATGTATTCTTTTGGTTGTACTTGCCTTCTATCTCATTTCCAGGTAACAGAAAGCAATTCAACTTCATAACTAAAAGGATTACAGATTGCTATGTACATTATGACTACCCTAATATGCTAAAAAATAGTTTTTTTCTTTCACATGATACTCGAATAGTGTACTTTATTACTTAAGGTTCCAAAAAGAAACAGAAAACACTCTGAATGAGCCAAGAGAGCTTATTATGAAAGTTTAGAGACCACAAGGGGTAGGAGGTTTGGCAGGCAAATACTACCCCAGGCCTGTGGTGGATTAGGTTTTCCCAGTATGTCCATAGTAGTATCTGGGGTCCTGTGAATACTTTCAGATTCTGCTCCAATTAAGACTTAGGACCTCTTTGCCCTTTATTCAAAACTAGGCAGGACTTTATGACCCCTCAGTAGGAAGAATGAGGTGGCAGTGATGCTGCAAGACTTTTTTTTTTTAATTTTTATTTATTTATGATAGAGAGAGAGAGAGAGAGGTGCAGAGACATAGGCAGAGGGAGAAGCAGGCTCCATGCACCAGGAGCCCGATATGGGATTCGATCCCGGGTCTCCAGGATCGCACCCTGGGCCAAAGGCAGGCGCCAAACCACTGCGCCACTCAGGGATCCCTGCTGCAAGACTTCTGAGGTGCAATCTAGCCTAGCTTTTTAGCCTCAATCTAAAAGGCAATAGGGTTTCTATCTAGTTTCTGTCTCTCTCTTTCTCTGTCACTGTTTCTGCATGTGTGTGTCTCTCTCTCGCAAGCAGGATGCTCAAATTTTGAGTCCAGTCACCAGAATATAAGGAAGTCCAGGCTACTAAGAGAGTTCCATGATGCTGTTCAGTGCACAACTAAAGTTCCAGTTGATAGCCAGCTTTAAATACCAGTCATGAGAATTAACAAGTCTGCAGACAATTCCAATTCCTGCTTATTTACTATTTCTAAGTCTTTTAATTTTTATCAGAGGCCCCAAACATCATGAAACAGAGACAACCTGACCCTGCTTCACTCTGTAAATATAGTAAATGGTTATTTTTCCCCACTGAGTTTGGAGATAATTCAAAATGCTAAATAGGAGCAAGAGTCAAAGGGAACGACAGTTACTAGAACTAGGGAAAGGAGAGTTATATAGGGTCATCCATAGTGAAAGATCAGTAAACTTTGTTGGAAGGTAATAGCCAGCTCAAGGCGAACATGCTGGAAGAGTCAAAGGAATAAACACCCTGACCTCATTCTTCATTATCTCTTCTTCCAGTTCCTGATGAGGTGCAATAATTACTGAGCCCAGCCAGAAGACAAGGGCCCTATTGATGGGTTTATATATCTCAGCTTCCCAGGCAGAAGATGGTTTGGAGAAGTGTGCAGAGTGTATCATGAGGCACAAATGAGTGATTCCAAGTATATGTACCACATACAGTTTTCCAAATGACTTTCCCTGAAGCAAAACAGTTTCAAAAGGCAGACATAACAGGAGAAACAAACACTATTTGTTGTGAATGGAATGCTTACTTCTCTACCGTATTGATATTTATGTTGGTATTCTGAGATGAGGGAATAAGGGACAAACTAAAATGTATTCTGAGTTCATGGGAATAAGAAACTCCTCACTAGCAAAAGTACTGAAACAATTTAGGGCGCTCTAATACTAAAAATTACTCTACTTTTTACTTCAATTTGCTTTTATTAGGAGTTTATGGAGAAATTAGAAAAGATCATTAACATTTATACAGACCTATTAATAAGAGGAGCAGTGTAAACTAGCAAATACGATTGGGAACTAGAGGTAGTAATATTAGTATGGCCAGCATCAATGCCATCTTTATGGGTCACATAAAACTATTTTATTAGAAATATTTTTCAATGCTGTTATAAGCTGTACAATAGTTTGGTAATGGCTCCTAAAAAGAAGAATGTGTTCCATACCTATCAGCCCATCTTTTGTGTCCTTTCGTTCTCCCCTGAGTTTATCAGTGTGAAGAGACCATTCTTACACAAATATTTGCAATCTAAATAATTCAATATTCTATATTGATTGGTTGAATGGCAAAGAACAAATATATGCCATCTGCTCTGATTGGTTCAAAGTAGAAGAAGATAGTAATTATCATTTGCTTGTTTATTTTGTTTTGCGTAGCTACAACTTGATATTGCTGGGACTGCCTTTGTATAGTCTTGTCATTTCTTCCTCCCTCCACCTCACACAAACATACACACATAGAGCAATGGCTATTAATTTCAAGTCCCATAATAACACTATTTAGTAATTTCTTAAAATAATGTATTAAAATATAGATTATTTTCTTAAGCCAGGAAGGTCCATGTGAAAAGCAAATGTTTCCTTTTCCTGTTATGTCTCTCCAGTTTCTAACCCCAAAGATATCCAGTGTTTAACTTTTTTTTTTTTTTTTTTGCAAAAACTGGTAAATCTATGTATCTACCCATCACCTTTTTTTCTCTATTTATACAAGAGATATTATAGGTATTCTGCAATTTATTTTTTATACTATAGTAGTAATATTTCTGAAATATATTTTTGTATTTATTACCCAATATTTGGTAATAAAAATATTATATTTTTTAGAATAACTATGTAATATCTATTTTATGGATGTGTCACAATGTAAACCACTACCCATTGCTCAGTTGGACATTAATCAGAAATGAGGGACTCTTGGGCAGCCCGGGTGGCTCAGTGGTTGAGCGTCTGCCTTCAGCCCAGGGCGTGATCCTGGAGACCCCGGATCAAGACCCACATTGCGTTCTCCGTGAGGAGAACACTTCTCCCTCTGCCTGTGTCTCTGTCTCTATCTCTCTGTGTTTCTCATGAGTAAACAAATAAAATCTTAAAAAAAAAAAAGATCTTTATATAAATATAACATCTATTATTAAAATGTAGAATGCAGGCTCATTTAACATATTTAACATCAAAAACCTAGAACTGAAATAATGTCCTATTAGAGTTAAAAACCTACAAGTCCTACCTCTATTATAAAGAATATTATTTTTTTTTAAAGATTGTATTTATTCATGAGAGACACACAGAGAAGGGGGGGGCGGGGCAGAGACATAGGTAGAGGGAAAAGCAGGCTCCCTGCAGGGAGCCTGACATGGGACTCGATCCTGGGTCTCGGGGATCATGCCCTGGGCTGAAGGTGGCACTAAACTGCTGAGCCACCCGGGCTTTATAGGCTGCCCTATAAAGAATATTGTGATATTTTATATGTCTATCTTATGAATATAATGTAATATTCACACTTGGTCTTTTGACCAAAAATGCTTACATATGGTTTGCCTCATAAACAGTTTCTTCCTGAATTTCCTTGATTAAAAATGTCACAGTTTAATCCATATTAAACTGGGAGTGGCTCAGTTGGTTAAGTATCCAACTCTTGATTTTGGCTCAGGTCATGATCCTAGGGTCCTGAGATCAAGCTCTGCAGCTGGGCTCCATGTTCAGTGGGGAGTCTGTTTGAGATTCTCTCTCTGCCTTTTCCCCTGCTTGTGTTCTTTCTCAAAAATAAATAAATATTTAAAAAATTACAGTTTAATAAATATGCTCATAATTATCATTCAATAAAGTCAAGAAACATAAATATAATACCATAAGCAAGTGGAGTTTATTTTAGGAATGAAAAGAAAGTTTTACCTAGGAAAATTAACTTTAATTGCAACTCACCACATTAGGGAGCTCAAGGAGAAAAAAATATATATATAATTCCAATAAAAACAAAAACTTTGACAAAACAACTATGATTAAAAAGTCAAACCCTCAGCAAGCTGACAGTAGAAGTTCCTCGATTTAATAAAGGTAATCAATGAAAAAAACTACAGCTAGTATATCTACTAGTGAAAAATCGAGCATTTGCACAGTTTACCTTGGAAAATATGGTGGTGAGATTTACTGACTGCCCTGCATGATCAAAAATCCATGTATAACTTTTGACTACCCCAAAACTTAACTACTAGAAATCTACCATTGACCAGAAACCTTACTGACAGCATTAACAACTAACACATATTTTGTATATGTAGCATATACTATATTTATACAATAATGTAAACTAGAGAAAAAAATATTAAAACTATAAGGGAGAAAAAAACTCATTTACAGTACTATACTGTATGTATAAAAAATAAATGCGTAAAAGTGGATCTGTGGAGTTCAAGCCTGTGTTCAAGGGTCAACTCTAATACGAGGAATAAAACAATGTCTTCTCTTATCATTTCTACTTATCATTGTATTGGTTGTGGTAGCCATTGCAATCAGACATTAGAAAGGAAAAACAGGCATTTGGATTAGGAAGGAAGAAGAAATACTGACTATTTACAAAGAATATATATATATATATATATATTTTTTATTTACTTATGATAGTCACACACAGAGAGAGAGAGAGGGGCAGAGACACAGGCAGAGAGAGAAGCAGGCTCCATACACCAGGAGCCCGATGTGGGATTCGATCCCGGGTCTCCAGGATCGCGCCCTGGGTCAAAGGCAGGCGCCAAACCGCTGCGCCACCCAGGGATCCCAAGAATATATTTTTTATCATAGACATTCTTGAAGTATTTATCAAAATATTAGAACTAATAAGTGAACTCCGCATTGCCACAGAATACCAAGAGCATATTCAATTGTATATCTATATATTGGCAATTAAAACTTTAAGAATAAAATAAAAATATTTGTGATTGACTCCAAAATACCAAATATTTAGAAATTTTAAAGAAGGAATTATTTTTAAATCTAAATTGGGAAAATAAAGAGTATATATGGGGTGGAGGGGACTGTGAAATAAACTTTAAACCGATATGGAATAGGTACTTTACTATAAGAGGAGGGCACAGAATAAATAAAACAAACGAAATTGGAAAACAAAGGGTATGTTGAAAGACATGCACATAGCAAAAAGACATGCACAAAAATCAATTTGATAATTTTTAATGTAAAATTAAGATTCCAGAAGAAAGCTTAGAGTATCTTTTGCAAGTGTAGGATAGGCCAATATTTCTTAGAACATAGAAAGGAAGAGCCATAAAACAAAAGAAAATGTAAATCAATATAATGACATTTTCAGCTCATCAGGAGATGTGCTTGGAAACATAAATAGGTAAGACAGACTGGGAGAAAAAAATCTAACACATGTATGTGGCAAAAGACTTGTATCCATATAAAAAGGTATTACAAATCCATATTTTGAAAAAACCCAAAAGAAGAATGGGCAAACTATTTGAACCAACACTCGAGAAGGAAAATATATAAGGGTCTAATAACCACATGAAAAAATGCTTCATCTCAATTGCCTATAAAATGAAAATTAAATCCACCATGACAGACAAATGAAAGAAGAAAGTGAGAATATTAAAGGTTGGAGAGGATATGGAACTAGCAAAAGTCTCAGGTGTTGTTGGGAGAAATGTAAAAGTGGTATAACCCCTTGGAAAACACATTTTTTTTTTTAAATAAGCATAATACTCCATGACCCAGCAGTTCTGTTCTGAGGGTTTTTTTTTTGTTTTTGTTTTTTGTTTGTTTATTTTAATTTAAGGTAAATAAAAATGTATGTCCTCAAGAACCTTGAAAAGAATATTCATAACAGGAATGCCTAGGTGGCTCAGCAGTTGAGCATCTGCCTTCAGCTCAGGGCATGATTCCGGATTCGGGGATCGAGTCCCGCGTTGAGCCCCCTGCGAGGAGCCTGCTTCTCCCTCTGCCTGTCTTTGCCTCTCTCTTTTTGTCTCTGTCTCTGTCTCTCTGTCTCTGTCTCTCTGTCTCTCTCTCTCTCTCTCTCTGTGTCTCATGAATAAATAAATCTTTTAAAAAATATTCATAGCAGCTTTATGCATAATAGCAAAACCAAGAAAACCCTGAAAATAATCCCAATATTCATCAACAGGAGAATGGATTAACACACTGTGTTATATTGTCCCTAGTAATAATAATTTTAAAAAAGGAACAAATTACCGACAGGAGAAATCTCAAAAATATTTTGCTGAATGAGTGGAGCCAGTCAGCCAACAAAATCGTATAGCAAAAAATCATACAACACTGTACGATTTCATTAATCGAATCCAAGATTATGCAAAACTAATCTATGTTAATAGAAATCAGATCAGTTGTCACTTCTAGTTGGGAGAAAGGGCATGAGAGAATTTTCTGGTGTGATGGAAACAGTCTCTGTCTTGATTTGCATTTGTCAAAACTTGATTGAAAGTTACACTCAGGCGCTGAGCATTTCAATAAATGTAAATTATATTTCAACCAAAGATGAATTAATAGAGAAAAAAAATGGCAGGAATTTATAATTGGTGATACAACACAATCAGAAGATGAAAGAAAATAAGTATTTATAAATATCACCTAAACAGAGCAAAACATCTTAGCCAGATACTTTTATTTGAACGTTTTAAAAATGTCTGTACCAAATTCTTTCTCAACTTAAGCTCAATCACTGGGAAAATAATACTTGGTAGAAGCAGTAAGCTCATGTGGGTTTCTTGTTTTCTTTGTTAAGTGAATGTGCCTTATTATTTTAAAAAAAGCAAATCACTTCTATATTTTATTACCATCAGTAACAACACTTTAGTAAAGTCATAGTTTGACATACAAAATGTATGTACAAGTGGCAGCTAAATCTAACCTTGAATCCAACCAGTGTGAACAGGCTGTATAAGTAGGGAAATGTGGTTCAAATGGCCTTGCCCTCTTGCTGCAGACCTCACCACTGTGGCCAATCAGTGACCTACCTCAGTTTAATTTGTGGCCTCCAGTGAATATGATTTCTCAGTCCCTGTTTTCTAAAGCCATTTGAAACCGATGGAAAGCTACATTGCTGCCACCTACTACCCTAGGCAGATGTAGCAACTAATCAACTCAGAAATCCAAGGCTGGAAAAAAAAAAAAAAAAAAAAGATATATAGAACAACCTAGAAGTCGACATACTTTCCTTTTTTGCCTGATTTAGTTCACGGATTCTCGCTTTCCAATGTAATATAGTCAACGTCTTAAAAAAAATCAAATAGAAAAGGAGCTTTGGTTTATTTAGTTGAAGCTCTGATTTTGTCTTTTGCTAATCATTAATGATACCAGCTGCTTTTCAGAAGAGGCTAGGCTACAGGATGGCTAGACAATCTGTCCTAGTAGGAACTATGATGTTGCAAGCCTCCCCTAGGGTGTAGCTCAGCTTTTAAAGGCTCAACTAAAAACACTAAACCTCTGGGATTCTGACTAACTTTGATCTCAGGTGACTTTCTCGGTTTTCTATCTGAGACTGATTTCTACCTTGAAGCCTAAAATATGGGTCAGGAAACTAAGGACTGCGGGAAAAGATCCCACATGATAAAATTAGCTTCTCTTTGTCACTTGGGAGGTAAGAAGACAGACCTTGTATAGGCAACACAGAGGCTCGGCCTTTATTCTCCCCTCTTAAATGATTGGGGGGACCGAAATTCTTCTCCCATTGTTTCTCTTCCTCATACAGTCTGATGATTCATGGCAGTATGTGTTGGTTTATTTTATCTATAATATGCTTAATTTAAACATGCCCTAAATTACTCCTTTTTTGAACAATAAAAATGCAGATTTGGCTTATAACAAGGGACGATCCTTTGGGAAGCTGTGACTTACATAGAACAGGTATTTGTGTTACAAAAGCTCATATGTCAATGCTGGCTCTACCGGTGCAGAGCTATGTGAAGTTAGATGGTTACTATTTTGAGGTTTAGTTTGCTATTTACTGTTGTAATGTTTCGTTTTTTCATAAGTAAGTTATCAGATAATAAATAGGATAATACCTGACAATTTTATCAGGTAATAATAAAGAGGATAAGACAAATATATAAAGTGCCTGTTGTATAAAGCACCTGCCTTAAAGTTATCTGGGTACAAATAATAATTACTTTGCCCTCACTTCAGCCTCCCATTCTGTCTCTTCTGAGCAGGAATTTGATACTGGGAGACTCCACCTTATTGTGAACATAGGGATTTGATCGCTTTTTAGTTTTTGTTTTTTCATTTCTCCATCTTGTACTTCTGCTTGGAGAGCTGAAAGAGAAATGTGATGAAAAGGAGATGCCATCACTCTACAGAATTTATTATTTTAAACAGTTAAACTATAATTCACATTTTCAGGTGTCAACCTCTTTAATGCATCCGGAGTAAGAAATATTTTTGTTCTATGTGTCCTACATCTGTTCACCATTGGTAAGAAAAAAAAATAGCCTAAAGCCATCTAAACCAGGTGTACCCAAATTCAGATGCAGAAAATCAATTACATATTACAATTTGCGCACCTCCTATTCATCTTTTCTATTACACCACAGTCATATATTCCGCCCACCTATTTGGGCACAGACATGTCAGTCTTTTGTTTTCTGAAATGGCTTTGACATTCTTTCTTTGCACGAAGTTTTGGGAAATGGTGCTAGGGCCTCATCTAATACTGGGCTGGGGTGATTAGGTTCTCTGCTGACGAATTTGTTAAAAGAAAGGACAAGAAGGAGCATATTAACATAGCAAAGAAATTTGAAGTAGAAGACCTGATTAAAGGTCTTGTCTCCTTGACTTTATTTTTATTTTTCCTGGGTCTCATTTTTCTTATGTGTGTCTTAAAGATGATGATGATGATAGTAGAACTTCTTTCACAAAGTGTGCTCAGAGGCATTAAATATGATGCCCCCTCCTGTTGGTGTATGTGATCAGAAAATTTTATGACACGCCCTCCAAATTCTCAGCAGTCAATGATAGTTACATCATAAAATTTCTAGAGATAATAGGACCTTTACATATTGTGAACTAGGGAATATGTAACATTCTTGTGAGGATGAGAGACCAAATATTATAGTAGTTAGCAGCCAAGCTTTTGGAGACAAAGTGGTATGTTTATAACTGAGTTCTGTGAGGTCATTTAGGTTTAATGCAAAGAGTAGAACTTCTCTGTACCTTAGTTCCTTCATTTTAAAAATCGGGCCTCCAAAGTAGTTTTGCTAATTAAGTAAATTAGTAAATTTAAAATAGATGAGTAGTATCTGAGGCTTAGCAAGAGGTCAAAACATTTAGCTTTTATCAGCTAGTCTCCCAGCTGATAGGAGTGCTATTCAGCAAACCTAAATTTCAGGGACTGCTTTAGTTGCAGAGAACTGCCTCAATGTATTCAGTAGACATAGTACGAGTGGATGAAAATGTTGTGTGCAGCCCAGTAACATGAGGAAGCAGCGCCCCCACCAAGCTGCCAAAGGCAGGAAGTTAGTCTCTGCGGTCTTGTCAATATCAACTTTGGGGATTTCATCACATCTTTGGCAACCCAAAAATCATAGTATATACCTAAAATTTAGAGGCAACATGAGCAAAACAGCTTATTCCATACCTTTCTTTCAACCAAAATTTATTAGGAAAGAATAAAATTTCAGCTCTTGACTAGTTTCTAGCATACAGGATAGGATAGAAGAGAATGGAATAGAATAGAACCGAACATCCCTGACATTAAATGTATGTCTCTTAGTTCCCTACCATATCAAATGCCATGATCATCTCTCTTAAGAATCTCTTCCATGAGTTGTCTACTCATGTGCAATTTCAATAGGGCTCTTACCCAAATCACACTGACTGTGTTCTAGAACCATGGTCATGAAGTTGGAGTGGAATTATCCCAGAGTACACAATAAGTCATTAAGAAATAAATGATGGCACATAAAAGGATTTTGGGGAATCCAATTCCACGCTCTGAAATTCAATATGCAATATGGAGTAAAACTGAAGCTCTTAATAAACCATTCACAGTTATTTTTATTCTTCTTTGCAGAATAATAAGGTATTTCTCACCTTATCCTGTTACCGTCATTTTCTTAGGGATAAACTGTCCAGAGTCCTAAGGGCAATTGATGTTGCTGTAATGAAAGTAAATGAGTCTAATCAATGGGTACAAATCCTTTTGCAAATAAGGGTTTCTGTTTTCTTTCAACAAAACTGTCAGCAGATCTAAATGAGTTGTGGACTGATAATTAAAAATAATTTGATGATGACTCAGACACTCCTTTTGGTTTTGTAACACAAGTAAAATGTGAAGTGACATTAAAATCAAATCTAGTTTTATCTGAATCCAGTTTTTAATGTGAACTAATTTCTTCAGCAATTACATTCAAGGCTGTTGTGAAACACTGTATAAGTCTAGCAATAACTAATATTAACCTATAAATATCTAGGTAATTGAAAAAATAGTCTCTCTTGTCTCTAAAGTGATGCATCCTCAATAAAATTTTTCATTTTAGTTTTATGTTTAAAATTACTTATTAAAATGTTGTATGTCATTTGGATTAATTATGTGTTGATTTTAGTTGTATTGATTCCATCCAGAATAAGCTGTTTAACAGTCTAGGACCTTAATAAATATTAAAGAATACATTTAATTTCAATCTCTATGCATATTTTATAGAGAATGATGACAGGGTTCCAAATCTTAGGCTTTTAATTGTATAATTCCAATGTTAGAATAACATTTTTACATAAGTATTAGAATTCCTATTAAATATATTCCTAGAGAGGCACCTAGGTGGTTCAGTGGTTGAGCATCTGCCTTTGGCTCAGTTGTGATCCTGGGGTTCTGGGATTGAGTTCCCCTTCCGGCTCTCTGCAGAGAGCCTGCTTCTCCCTCTGCCTATGTCTCTGCCTCTCTGTGTCTCCCATGAATAAAAAAATGAAATATTTAAAGAAAATATATTCCTAGAAAATCATATATAAAAAGGAATAAAGATTAATGTCTAATTCTTAAGAATTTATACCTATTGTTTAAAGATAGTTGATAAGAGAGAATAGATTTTTCAAAAATCTTTTAGGGAATATACAAGCATAATTCACACTAAAATATTTACATTCCTATTTTCCATGGCTACTAAGCTCTAATTCCCTTATCTTTAACTGATATTAATAGTAATCTAGTGGTAAAAAGAAAACTCTTGTTTTATAGGACTTTACTATCTCAACAGTGATAAAAATAATCAAATGTCTACATATAATATGCCAAAACATTGTCAAATAGAATAAATTGCATGGGCTACACATTTATACAAACTTCAGCAAACCTAGAAGCTAGAAAGCTTAGACATTAACCTCCTTTATTCATTACTATCCCCTAATTTTCCAACTCCTAATCAAAATTAACCCACTTAAAACATTTTAGCAAAATACTCAATTATATAGAAGGACAAATCACTTTTGACAGTAAAATTAGTGAATGTTTACTGGAAATCCCATTCAAAGCAGCTTTTAAATTTTTAAATACTAAAAAAAAAATTAAATACTTTTGAGTACAGTTGCACACAATATTACATTAGTTTCAGGTGTATAACTTCGTAATTTGACAAGCATAGCTACCACCTGTCCCTTCACGTTGCTATTACGGTGTCGCTGACTATATTCCTTATGCTGTGCCTTTTATTCTTGGAGATACTCATTCCATGACTGGAAGCCTGTATCTTCCACTCCCCTTTGCCCATTTTGCCCACCTCCCTACCATCCTCTCTGGAAACCATCAGTTTGTTCTCTGTATTTACAGCTCTAGTTCTGCTTTATGTTTGTTTGTTCAGTTGTTATTGTTGTTGTTTTGTTTTGTCTTTTTTTTTAGATTTACACTTATGAGTGTAATCATATGGTATTTGTCGTTTTCAATCTGACTTATTTCGCTTAGAATAATGCCTGCTATGTCCATCCAAGTTTTCTTAAATGGCACGATGTCTTTTCTTTTATAGTTGTATAGTATTCCACTATATGTATCTATATGCTACATTTCTTTATTTGTCTATTGATGGACACTTGGGTTGTTTCCATTATCTGGTACTTGTAAATAATGCTGAAGTAAACATAGGAGTGCATACATCTTTTCAAATGAGTGTTTTCATTTTTTGGATAAATACCCAGTAGTAGAATTTTTGGATCATATGATAATTCTATTTTTAATTTTATGAAGAACCTCCATACTATTTTCCACAACGGCTGTACCAACTTACATTCCTTCCTACAGTGTATGAAGGTTCCTTTTTCTCCACATCTTAATATTTCTTGTCATTTTCATTTTAGCCATTCTGACAGGTATGACTTGATATCTTATTGTGGTTTTGACTTACATTTCCCTGATGATGAGTGATGTTGAGCATCTCTGTGTGTCAGCTGGCCATGTGTATGTCTTACTTAGAAAAATTTCTATTCAGGTCCTCTGTCCATTTTTTAACAGAATTGTTTGATTTATTATTATTTTTTTTTTGGTGTTGAATTCTATAAGGTTTTTTTAAATATATATTTTGGATATTAACCCCTTATCAGATATATCTTTTGCAAATACCTCCACCCATTTAGTAGGTTTTTATTTTGTTCATGTTTTACTGTTTGATTTTTTTGTGCAATAGCTATTTATTTTTATGTCATCTCAATAGTTTATTTTGGCTTTTGTTTCCCTCACCTTAGAAGACATTTACAAAACTTTATATGCCAACAGCAGAGAAATTACTGTCTGTGTTCTCTTCTAGGATTTTATGGTTTCAGGCCCACATTTATGGGGCCTGAAATCAATTTTGACTTCATTTTTGTGTATGATATTAGAAAGTGGTCCAGTTTCATTTATTTACATGTAGCTTTCCAGGTTTTGAAGCATCATTTATTGAAAAAACTGTATTTTACCTATTGTATATTCTTGTCTCCTTTGTCCTAGATTAAATGATCATACGATTGTAGGTTTATTTCTGGGGGCTCTATTCTGTTTCATTGATCTGTGTGTATATTTCTGTGCCTGAAGCAACTTGTAATATTTAAATATAGTATCTTCTTTTTTCCTTGAAACAAAGGTGATTATCATAGGTATAGGTGCAAGAAATCATGGAGAATATTTCCCAACAATTAAAAGAACAGATATTTGCCTAGATTTAACAGTTAAGAGTCATAAAACAAGTTTCCTGAAACTAAAATGTTTGCCATCATTTTTTATCAGGAGCACATTTGAAGACATTATTAGGAACACACATCATTATTGCTAACTTTACTTTCTCAGACATAAATACAAGTTACAGTATTTATTTGGATTATTACTAACTTTACATTCTCAGACATTTTTAATAAAACAGTGCTTTAGAAAAATAATGAAATTTTTCTCTATTTTAAAAATGTATTTTAAATAAATCTATGGATTGCTCTCTTTTTATGGTTATATAATCATAATTATCTTTGAAAGTATCCATTTGTTGGGAACTGGGTCACCTAAAAACTATGATAGTTGGCTTTAAAAAGCCTTTAGAAAAAACCTTTAGGTAGATAAAACTATAAACATTTATATAACTTTATTCTCTACTTCTGGAAATCCCTTCAGATCAGTTTATTTGAGGCAATGGCCAACTGGAGCAAACAGCTTTGCTTATCGAACAGCTGTTTACCTATTAAGTTTCACTATAAGAATTGTACTTGCTATGACTACCAATACTCACCTATTATTTACAAATTTTACCCAATCCCAGTCAATTTCATGCTTTGAAAGATTCAACTTAAACCACTTAATCTCAGGCCCCAGCCCTATGAAATTCTCCTATCATTTCTCCCTTTTGAGATAGTGCTACGACTGTCAACAGGGTGCTCTTACTGCAGTGAGTCGTAAGAAACTGATAAATTTTGTTTATAATATGTTATTAACAGGATATTAACATGCAGAAAGCTCATAGGTGTGTAATCTCCTATTCATATTGTCCATTTGTCTCTACCAATGATTTTTTAATTATTTAATATTTATGATCAGGCAACTGAAATTTAGATAAACAGAAAAATAATTTTTATGTGTAACTTTTTACATTGTAAACAATTTTAATTCAAAATTAATCTGTCAAATGTCATAATTAAGCATTCTTATTATAATACCATGTGACAACTTAGCATGAACAGTACTTTCCCCAAATGAAAATAAGTTGTTTTCCTTTTATGACAAAGTCATTCTTAAGTCCTAGTTTTTCTATTCTTGTATTATTAGTTATTTAGCCCCTAAATCTGCATCAACATTAAGATGCTGCAAAATAACATAAATGCTGTATAAAAGATTTTGTCACCAGAGCTAGGTCATTATTGCTTCTGAAAGCTTGACAACTCTGCACATTTCACTGCCTTCCCCACAACATGGATCCCATGTATGCCTAGGTATCCCTTTTTCTTCAGTGTCTGATATAAACACTTTTTCCATTTAACTTGGACAAAAATGTAGGCAGACTGAAAAGCATTGTTGTAGTTTCCTAGTAGATGACACAAGCTGGGGTATTCAGTTCTGAATCTCATATCACTGTATCTTAGAAATGTATCTGTTAAAAATTCAAACACTTTTTCTATTATTATTCAATATTGTATGTTGACATTTGTGCATTTAAAGATATAAAATAATATTTTATACCTTCTGGACTGTAAAGACTATTTAACACAGAAGGAATACAGTTATAATTTTATAATTAGTACAAAGTTGTGATTTGTTTTGAGAGAATAATACAAGTTCTAGTAGTTAGGAAGGTGATTTATTTTTTTTTTAATTTTTTAAAATTTATTTATGATAGTCCCAGAGAGAGAGAGAAGCAGAGACATAGGCAGAAGGAGGAGCAGGCTCCACGCACCGGGAGCCCGACGTGGGATTCGATCCTGTGTCTCCAGGATCGTGCCCTGGGCCAAAGGCAGGCGCCAAACCGCTGCGCCACCCAGGGATCCCAGGAAGGTGATTTATAGTTTCCAAGAGTCTAGTCTTATCACTATAGCACCTCAGAAGCCTTCGTTTTTATCTTTAACCTTTATACTTGGAGCATTCTATTCCCATACAGTAGTAAGACCAAGTTATTATGAAGGAAGGGCTTTATGTGTGTCTCAAGAAAAAGAAAACAAAAAAAAAGTTCCATAAGCTAATAATAGAATTTGAAGCAGAAAAAAACCTATGAAAATATAATTTATAATTGCATTTCAGTTATTTAAAGATTATTCCAGAGTCTCTGACTTATCTTTGATCACTGATGTCTACCAGTTTATATAAAGACCAAAATTATATACATTAAGGCAGATATTTGGCATATATTTTTAAATTTCTATGTTATAATAGCATGGTTATATATGTTAAATGTTTTTCTGCATCACATTGTTGATATAGTATGAATCAAAAGTTCTGAAGGGAGCTAGCAACAAAATTCCACTTCAGGCACTGAGAAATGTCAAATACTCTCTGGATACTTCAATGGCATTGCCGTTTATCCTGTGATATTCAAGGGAAAAAAGACTGAACTTGCTCACAGTGTCATTTCTATCAAGGCTTCTCCAGTAAGAGGAACAAGACAACTATTTAGATCAATCTCAAGTTGAGCAAACCCCAAAGCCTTTCTTCTTTCTTTTTTTTTTTTTAAGATTGTATTTATTTATTCATGAGAGAGAGAGAGAGAGAGAGAGAGAGAGAAGCAGGCTCCATGCAGAGAGCCCGATGTGGGACTCGATCCCAGGAGTCCAGCATCATGCCCTGGGCTGAAGGCAGGCGCTAAACCGCTGAGCCACCCAGGGATCCCCGCCTTTCTTCTTTCTTCTGTGTGTGTGTGTGTGTGTGTGTGTGCATACCTGTGTGCATGTAATTAAAAATCTTCCAAATAAAACATCATAGCTGGACTTATATTTGTGCCATAGCCTAGGACATTTACCAGTACTGAAATTTCCCCATAATTTTAGGTAATAATTTTACAAATTGGTCGTTCAGGACATGGTAGCTTATTTAAGTTTATAACATGTTATTTCAATTTGTCAGTTTTAAGCAAATATCTGAATCATTTGAAATATATTTCAAGATATTATGGATTGGGAACATTGAATTATTTTACATATCTGAATCATTCTAAAACCTGTTTCTTGGAATTTATGAGTGTGTGTATCTAGATCTCTTTCCTAATGTGTTGCACATGTCACTATAAACATTTTTAGTAAAGCTCAAAACACACTGCAGACAAATGGCAAGAGCTATGATGAGATTAAGTGTTATCCATGTTGCCTGAGGTTTTCTTATTGGAATGAACTCTGAAATTCCTCAACTTTCAGGGGTGGCAACAGTAGCATAGTAACATCTGTTCACATGCATTTGTTTAATATTCTTCTTGTATTTCTCATGTCCCATAGGTGAACTGAAAAGATAGGGAAAATCTTTTCTATGATGTTAGTTCTTTAAACTTAATAATTTAGAAATGAGATTATGAAACAAAATTAAGCTATATTTAGAAAATCTAATGTGGTCAGAATGACATGATTGGATACTGGGTAGTAATCACCCCCATTACTATTCATTCCTAAATTTGGCAACTTGGCTAGATTGACTAGTTTATACCTACTTACAGCACCAGTAATGATGTAATTTTTTCCATCTTTCTCATGTGTGGTGATGATGATATAATAATAATGCTGCCATAATTTTAAAGCTAGTCCACTAATCTCTCTCACTAATCTCTTTCCGCAATAACAGTTAAATCTTTTTCCCCCCTAATTGATCTAAATCCTGGTGGTGGTAATCGGAAGAAAATGGAAACATGATTCTACATAATTATAAAATAACACTGATGGTTTTTACTATAACTAGATCTTAAACGTGCTAACATATTCTCTGTATGTCAAATTGAACCATACTCCTTAGAAGAAAGGAATCTTTTTAGGCTTCTAATGAGGCTGTTAACCTCAAGCATGTGATTCTTGTTCTTTCTCTAAAATTAATAATGTAACTTTGTATAATTATATTCTTAAATGAATCCATCTCTTAGCTGATATACCCAAGAATGATGGGTGTGTGTGTGTGTGTGTGTGTGTGTGTGTGGTGATGTGTAATTTTAGAGATTCACTCAGAAAGTAGAGAAATCTATTTTGTCATCACCTGATAACTATGCCTGCTTTGTATTTGTAAAATGTCAGCTCAGAATTAATGATCCATTCTGAATTCAGCAAAATTATCAGGAACATAAATAGTAATATTAGATATCTGGTGAATATATGAAGACATAAACACAGACATCAGACAGGTTTTTATCAGATGTTAATTAAAACAAAGTTCGGTCTTCTGTTTATATCCTGGCTTTAAAAGAAAAAAGCACTAAAATATTACTTCAAACAACAACTCTATGCATTTTATTACCAGTGAAAACACAAGAATATAATGGCACAATGTGCCAATACTTCTAACAATATGCCTTTATAGTCATACCTAATAATAAATATTTAATAATTATCCTTTATATTTAAGGATAGAGCAAGTAACTAAGCAATAGAATTAGTAATGATAGTATAAATTTTCTTAATTTATATTTTAAAGAACTTTTTAAATGACAGTTGGTGTCATAACTCATTGCATTATTTTGTGGGGATTATGGGTATAGAGGAAAGGCAAGGGTTCACAAAGAAGGTAAAATTTTTGCCATACCACATATGAGATGCAGAACAATATATTTAAAAGTTAATGTTAAAAACCTGAATAAGTTCTCTATAGTAGCTGTGAGAAGGGAGAAAAAGTAGTAACAAGCTTATTTCATTTTTGTAGCAGGATGACATATCAGAAAACAGGTTCATTTAAAATAAACTTGTAGGAAAAGATCAAACCAAGGCTGCAGGACCATACAAGTCACTTTGGATCTGTAACAACTATTGTTTTGCAAAAATTTACTAGATATATCTGTTAAGTACCATAGGGTACACAGATTCTTTAAACATGGTCTCTTTCTTAAAGTACTTACAATCTGGGTGAACAGATAAGACTTGAACAAACAAAAATGACAAATCAGGGGAGTTTAAGATAAGTGTCAAGAGCAGGGTGGAAAAATTTTCTATTGAAATTCAAAGGAGAAAATGCCTGATTAGAGCTGCACATGAAGCACTGATGCAATTTCAAAGAAAAAAATATAATGATAATATGTTCTGATTTGGGTTGAAGGTAATACTGTTGCCTTAGAAAATATTAAATTGTCAGCATAGCATCAGGACCTCTAAGGGCATTATGATACAATCCAGAGAATAATTTCAAAGAAATACATTTAAAGTGATAAAGATATATTGCTCAAGAGCAATAAGCACAATAAATTATAGCTTGTAGTTCCTTAAATATACTTATAGTATATATTAAAAAGCACACCTTGCATTACACAATGAAAATTCAGAAAGAATACGAGTGGGCGAGTTTTAAAATTTTCCTTTACATACATTATCAGGTCTCATTGGTTCATTGGAGAGAGAGAGAAAAAGAGAATAAGAGAGTTTCAATGAGTGATAGTCTACATTCATTACTTAAAATCAAATTCCAATTATCATTAATTTCATGTACATGTTAAAATAAACAATGGAAGGAAGTCAAGAGCTTAAAGTTGGCGTTTCTAAGTGCATTACAGTGTGATATGGGTCAGACTGCTTTCTTAAGTATTTTGCTCTGTAAGGTGTGTCACGACATAGGTTTCTTCCTTAGTCTATCTCTGTCATCTTTTAGCTATTTGCTTCCAGCTCCTTGGAGGAGAGAGAAAGGAGATGGTTTTTCTTGGAAGACCTCTTTGTATCTAGACTGAGGATTGTTCAATGTTTCTACCTATCACTTCCGTTGCTACTTTGATGTAAGATAGGGAATAAATGCTAGAAAATCATCATCTCCTGATGTTTCCAGGAAAGACATAAAGCATGCAGCATTCCTATGTTAATTTTCTTTGGTAAATGTAAGGTGAAGGAAGGAATATTTTTATTTTGATCACCAGCATCTATTTCTCCTTTTTTTTTTTTTTAAGATTTTATTTATTTATTCATGAGAGACACACAGAGAGAGACAGAGATACAGACAGAGGGAGAAGCAGGCTCCATGCAGGGAACCTGATGTGAGACTCAATCCCGGGTCTCCAGAATCAGGCCCTGGGCCAAAGGCAGGCGCTAAACCATGAGCCACCCAGGGATCCCCCCAATTTCTCCTTCTAACATTGCTTTTTGTTTGTTCAATGTGAGGTACAGCATCTACTTCATTTTCTGTCATGCTTCTAGGACAATAAATCAAAGTGTCCTGTTGTATCACCCTGAAACTCAAAAACCTACCAGATGTTCTTACTGTTGAATCCTTTCTCATTTTGCCATGGCATAGTCAAAGGGTGGGTGTGGTAATTCTGCCAATTGATTTCTCTCTCCCAGGCATTTTTTTTTTTTTTTAACAGTGTATTGCTTTATTGAGGGGGGGTTGGGAGGCAAGATACCATGGTGAGGAACAAAATCAAATAAAGGAAGTACAAGAACAGGAAGCAATAATGTTAAAATAGTAATACACAAAATGGATAACTGCAATCATCTTCTTAAGAGGACTTGTGGAAGATAAACTTTAATTGCTGTTGCAAAAAACATCTGTATGAAGTAGAAACTGGTTTCAGTAATATTAGTAGAGAATATGTTCTAGAAAGTGGAGGTAGTTGGTCCCAGGCATTTTTGAATCATGAGAGAAATCGTTCAAAGTTAAAAGAAAAGGGGCAGCCTGGGTGGCTCAGCAGTTTGGCGCCACCTTCAGCCCAGGGCCTGATCCTGGAGATCTGGGATCGAGTCCTGCATTGGGCTCCCTGCGTGGGGCCTGCTTCTCCCTCTGCCTGTGTCTCTGCCTCTCTCTCTCTCATGAATAAATAAAATCTTAAAAAAAAAAAAAAAGTTAAAAGAAAGATTGAGATTCAAATATGTGTTTTAGTGATGATACCAGCAAAATATGGTTAAGTGTTTCTTTGACTCTAAATGTTTGCAATTGCCGGGGTTCTGTCTTGGTTATGATCATCTTTATCTTTTGTTGTTTGTTTGTTTTAAAGATTGCATCTGTTTATTATGTACATGTACAAGTAGGGGGAGGGGCAGAGGAGGAGGGAGGAAGAATCTGAAGCAGACTCCTACTGAGTTTCTGAACAGGAAGCCCAACAGGGCTTGATCTCATGACCCTGAGGTCATGATCAGAGCCAAAATCAAGATTGGACGCTTAACTGATTGAGACACCCAAGCACATCAACTCTAGTTGTCAAGGTTTTTCTAGCTAAAATATCCAGATACGATAATTCATGACATAAGCTAATCAGTATTCTGTGAATAATTCCCACACCCCCTTTTCCCCCTTGGTTGCTTCTAACCAAAAAAACCCTAATAGATACATTAATATTTTTATATGAGATTATAATCACTTGTTGCCTATGAACTAATAAATTTTAAAATGATAGTTATCTGGATTATGAAATAAATGTGAAAGAAGTTGGTTTTCATGGTTTAATGTAATAGTGAAACACATTAATTTGGCCAAGGGTGAGAAATGTATCAGCATTTTTGCTGACTCTTTGGTTCCTATTTTAAAGAATGAGTTATTAACTCAGATAAAAACATCCATGTATTAAAATGAGTCTTCATCATTTCTCCTGTTAATATCTTGGTACAAGATTATGATATGCAAGCGTAGTTAAAATTTTCAACATTATATAAGTGAGTATAAAGATTAATGAACATATGATTTAAAGCAAAGAATTATCCTTGGTGTAATGCACGTAGTATCCTAATTCAGGAGATGGCAAACTTCTGTAACAGGCCGTGTGTTTTCAGCTTTGGTAGCCATATAGCACCATTACACCTACTCAACTTTGTGTAAGTGCAAACACTGCCTTTGCTAATACAGGAAGGAGTGTGACTATTTCCAATAAAACTTTATTTGCAAAAGCAGGCTGACCCAGATTTTGGCTTGTAGGCAATAGTTTATAGATTTTTGCCCTAAATTGTCAAAATCCCCCTTTAAAATTTCCATAATGAAATGTGCTTACAATGATAATGAAATAATAATCTCATCTAAATATTTATCAGGGCAGTTAGTGGAATCAACTAATCATTTCTGCCATCACCACTTACTTTAATAACAACAAATCACTATGTGACTAAAACCATGGCGAAAATAGTCTCATAGGTGTACCTACCATACAGATAATATTGTTGTTCTATACCTCTAATAGATGAAAATAGATTATTTCTATATTTAATTCAAAGTATTATTTATAGTAAATCTTAAATCTGTGTAGAATTTAATTCTTCCCTTTCATGTGAGAAAACATTTTCTTTTTTTTTTTTTTTTATCTTTATTTTTTTTAAATTTTTATTTATTTATGATAGTCACAGAGAGAGAGAGAGGCAGAGACACAGTCAGAGGGAGAAGCAGGCTCCATGCACCGGGAGCCCGATGTGGGATTCGATCCCGGGTCTCCAGGATCGCGCCCTGGGCCAAAGGCAGGCGCCAAACCGCTGCGCCACCCAGGGATCCCGAGAAAACATTTTCAAAGTGCTTCCATTCATATGTAAGTTTACATGTAGTCAAATCATTTAAAGAATATGCATATTATTCATTAAAAATTATATTCTCCACATTTAATTTCCTTTGAAAGAGGAGGAGGAATATATAAAACTAATGGAAGAGAGAGAAGAGGAAAGAAATTGAAATAAAAAATTGTCTAGGGGTCTCATGTCCTGTCAGAAGTGAACAATAAACAATTTAACAGATTATAATCTTTTACTAGAAATGCTTGAGTACCTGTCTGCATACAAGATAAAAAATAAAGTGCTAAAATCCCATTTAAAGATGGCATTGTAAAGGTATTTTTCTTCCATTTCTCCAAAACCCAGTGGAGAAAAAGAGATTAAGAAGGGGAAAATTGTGTCTTTACAAAAGAAAGGAGATAGTTACAATTTTTTTTTTAAGATTTTGTTTGTTTATTCTTGCGAGACACACAGAAGTAGAGACACAGGCCTAGAGGGAGAAGCAGGTTCCATGCAGGGAGCCCGATGTGGGACTCGATCCTGGGACTCCAGGATCATACCCTGAGCCAAGGGCAGATGCTCAACCGCTGAGCCACCCACAAATTTACTTTTATCTAACAAACTGTAGCATTTCTAAGACAATCCATAATGTGGTATTCTTTAAATAGGTGATAAAATGTTGATATTTTGAACAATTCAGTGAAGATAAAGTAGAACTTCTCACCTTATTTTCTTATAATACTTTTGAAGTGTCTGTGTATTGTTTTTCAGTGGCAAAGAACATAAATAGAACAAACTTAAAAAAAGGAAAAGAAAACAGGAAAGGGAAGGAAAGACAGAAGGAAGGAGGGTGGTAAGGAAAAGATAAATAATAGGATAAGAAAAATGGATGTCATCAACATGACATTTGCTTTATGGGAAGAGAAAATATGGGGAAAGAAAGGCTAGGTCTGTAGAGATTTAGATCAATATCATAGATCAGCAGGTGGGGATTGAGTCAAACACCAAGTCTTTCTCCTCCTCTTGCATTTCTGTGGTTTTAGATTCCCCACATGAGGGCAACAAGAGGGTTGAGGCAAAGTGGAATCAGAGAAGAGACACAGAAATAACTTTCATTTCCAGAGGCTGTGGTGTACAGACTAGATGAAATCATGGACTCATTAAGCACCAAAACTAAGGACAGTTTTGCTCAGAGGGCTAAAAAAATAAAATAAAATAAAAAGTAACCAAGTGGTTGAGAATAAGTCTGAGAAAAGAAATTAAATTCAAAAGTTTTTTTTAATACCCAACCATCCCATAACCTGTTTTTAAATAAATATTTACCACCAATACACTATTAACAATATTTAGAAAGCAACACAGTCTAAGCATATATTTGAGGGGAAAGGAACATGAAATAATAGAAAAATAGAAAAAAAATAGAAAAATAGAAACTTTATAGGAATGAAGCCCAGTGCAAAAGCAATAATATTAAAAAAAAAAAAAGAATTAAAGTGACCAACCTAAGAAGATGATCCAATACCAGACAAAATTGAATGACAGAAGAATTTTTTTCCTTAAGTTACTTTGTTAGAGGGCAAAGCAAACTTTTCCAACATATTTGTAGTTTTCTCTTGACAAAAATAGCATCATAAACAGAAAAGTATTTGCAGGTCTAATAAAAATGCTCCTGAAATGGCACTGCATTCCTCAGGTGAATAACAAAAATAATCAGCGACGTGGCATATTGTAGTAGAGTTGCTAGACAATGAACCCTAGCGGTCTTTGTAAACAGCACAAATCCTGTGCAAATTCACACAGGGAGACCATGGCTCTAGCAACAAGTGCAACAGACAGATGTTGCATATTGAACTCATTTAGTGTTAAGTGTGATGACTGTGGATATAGAAATGAATGTTACACACTTTGTCAATGTAAAAGTGATGCTGTCATTTATTATAGGAAGTGGGCAGTCTAAGAGAATGTGAGATGTCAACTCAATACTCTTTCTTTTGACTTATAAAATTTATAGACACAGCGAAATTTGGAACAGAGAGCAATTAGAGAAATCAAATGCCCTATTGTTATAATCTTCTTAAATTTTGGACGTTTTTAAATATATACATATTTCTTCTTAAGAAAGCACTTACCTGAATTTCAACACCTTCTCCAAATTCTTTTTTGTCTCACAAAGATATGTAATATGTTTAAATATTTTTTCATCTTGTTAAGCAAGTATAATCCAATTACAATTTATTTCATGATACCTATTATGTAACTCTTTATAGGTAGGGAGAAATGTGCTGCTCACAAAAGCTTTAGTACGATTTTATGTGAGGAAAGACATTTCAAGGTGTATTGTAATTCCCTTTTCATTTTTTCAGGCTGCTTATTATTTTTATAAGACTCATATTTATTTAAAAATAAATGTAAACTGGGGATCCCTGGGTGGTGCAGCGGTTTAGCGCCTGCCTTTAAACCAGGGCGCGATCCTGGGGACCCGGGATCGAATCCCACGTCGGGCTCCCGGTGCATGGAGCCTGCTTCTCCCTCTGCCTGTGTCTCTGCCTCTCTCTCTCTCTCTGTGTGACTATCATAAATAAATAAAAATTTAAAAAATCTTAAAAAAAAAGTAAACTTTTAAACTGTGAATGACTCATATGTGTAGAAATATCTCCACTAGAAGATCAACTGTGAAAACAGTAGAGCAATGTTTTTCAGTATATGCCTTGGCATTCTTTTTTAGTACTACGTTACGAGTAATAATCAAAAGGGACTTAATAAAGTTAACAATTTATATTGAATATAAGCCTTTTACCCTATTAGAAGCATTCCAATTAGAAGCACGAATACCGCTTCTAAAAACATTGCTGAGGTGGGGTTATTGCCTTTAGGTTGATGTGGCTTTTTTCCACACTCCTCTTTTATTTCATGAAAAGTGTAAGGAAAAAAATCAGAAACATCATTTCCGGGATTTGAGTATTATAATTGTAGAAATAACAATGATGCTTTTAAAGTTTTGAAGTATTAACTCAATAAATAGAAAAAGTACAAACCAAGCAAGGGCTGAAGAGACCATTGCATCCTAGTTCAAATCAATTGTGGTATACTCACATTATCTGTTAAGATAGTTGAAATGAGAAAATTACACTTTAGGACACTTCTAAAATTTTAGATCCAACATTGATAATGAAGCTTATGCAATAAAGTATTTATTGAGGCACTATCAATATGATAAACATTTGGCTTGAACTCCATGAAACTTGGTCATACACACAATTAATTGTAATAACACCTTTCACCAGTTTCAGAGCATACTTTTAAATACAAAAAGATGTATAGATGCATTGATAATAAATTTGAATTGTCAAAAAACAAACTATCAATCAGATTTATCTGATTGGGATTTTGGATATATAAAATATGAAATTTTAAAAAGCTAGAAGAAAGAGGGGGAGGAAAGGAAGGGGTGACAAGAGAAAGAAAGGAAAGGAAGGAAAAATTAACACAGCTGTAACAGGAAATGAGTTTAGTGCGAAAAGAGCAATAACACAGTGGTTGCCTGGAGGGGAAATCTCATCTGCTGTAATAAACATCAAGGTAAGAAGCCAAGATGAATTTGAACAATTTTCTCTGTCTAGCAAGAAAATTGAACAAGAAAGCTGTTAATCATTACTGGTCACCTTCCCTACTGTTATGTGGAATTGTTCTAAAGACTTTGTGGTTAAAAAGCTATTGGTTAGAGATTTATGTAACATGTAAATTGGGATAGTGACAGACACATTCTCTGAAGGTGTTTGGAGCTAGGCTCTGAAAAAAGAGATTTTATTAATTTTATGACCATTTTTTAACTTTTCATCTCTGTAACAGATACCTATCTTTTAGTTTCCATTAAACCAATCAAGAAGCAGGTTGAAATGAAATTTGGTATTAAAGATGAAGAAAGTTGCTTATGGTAGCTATTTGATGTGAAGCAGGGAGTATATAGATCTTAGGAATATAGAGTTTTACATAGAAGCAATAAATGTCACATTTTTTGCAGAGCAGGAAGGAATGAAAGACAAAGTACTAGCCTCAAATGAAGAGACTGTTTTTTTGTTTTGTTTTGTTTTGTTTTTTGTGTTTTTTTTCTCTCTTCAAGATACCTAATCTCATATGTTTGCTCAGATCGAGGCAAGAAGCTTCAAAGTTAAACCAGCCCCCAAAGCAATATGTTATCTTGGTCTTGTATTCCAATCATCTTCCAATTGATAAAATAAAAGCAATTTTGGGATGAAGGGGATTCCATTTTCCAGCATCAGCGTTCTCTGCCGTATTTACAGGCATACCTTTCAGACCTTTTCTTTCATATATATTTTATATTACTAATGATGAATTAAATTAAAACATAGTCAGGTACTATCACTCTCCCATTTTATTAACTTGCTTCCTTTTGACTTTCTAGTACAAGTGATCATGTTCTGTAGTGAGATTTGACTTTTGCAAGGCATCGTGGCTTTTCACAGAACGGCTAAATCATGGAGGATGGATTCCCTGCCTTTTATTTTAAGCCTCGGATATAAGGGATCGAGTTTAAAGCCTTAAATTTGAGTCTCCTGAATTGATGTTCATTCAAAACATCTAATTTTTTCACTATTTTAGCCTACTATAGGAGCAAAAGAAAATATTTAGAAAGTTCCCAGTGCTTCAAATTTTGCCTATTATTAATTTGAATTTGGATTGAAACAGTTTTTACTTTGTGACTCAGACATACTTTGGACTGACATATCCACTTTATCCTATAACAAAAGAATCATGGTGATGTGAGTAGGTAATGTAACAGTTTATATTACTTAATTAAAAAAATTAAAAAACAATAGAACTATAGTGCAATCAGTCAAGTATCTTTTCTTTGATAATAGATTCTAAGACTGCCATGATCTGAAAAGAGGTGTTCATATAAAAGGAATTTCGTTTTTCCCCCTATACTCTTTCTCCTACATTTCTGGTTGTTGGGACAAGGTACTTAGTAAAATAGGACATAGGTGAGTCTTGATTAACAGACTTTTTAACATGCAGAGTTTTAAGCCATGTGACTAGGAAAATCACCTAAACTCTCAAGGTTCAGTTTCTAGCCCATAAGGAATAATAATATCTCTTCTCTAAATTTTCTTTCTAGACCCACTGATTATATCAGATGTATAAAAAATGTTATTTATATAAATGCCTATTATAATTGATACAGTGAATTTTTTTTATATTGCAATTTTTAAAGCGATCTTCTTTAAACCAATTCAAGTTGATTTAATTCTTCTATCCTTCAGTGACCACATTCTGTTGCCAGATGAGAGGCTTTGTATTTTAGTGTATGATGGTGATTCTTTTAATCAAATATTCATGTTTAGAATTAGACCTGAATGGTTTGTAGCAATTGCCAGTGAATCTCAGATTCCCAACCTAGCCGGAATATATATAAATGTTGGAAATGATAAGTCTTCTTTAGGAGTTATTAAATAATAACATCAGATGTCAATTTCAATATTAAAACAATTTTGTATATTACGGGTGGCGTAATGTTTGATGCTGGAGAAAATAGGAAATGTTTCATACGTGTGTTTGTCATTTTTATTAATATTATTTGTTTACAATGTATGAATTGTGAATTAAGCTTTAGGGCTTAGAAAATAATAAAAGGAACAGGGACCAGGTGAAAGAGTAAGAGAAGGGTGTCTTAATTTGTATCTCTAACTAATGTCTTTTAAGAGCCAGTGCTTTATAAGATACCTAGGAATAAACCTAACCAAAGAGGTAGAGGATCTATACCCTCAAAACTCTAGAACACTTCTGAAAGAAATTGAGGAAGACACAAAGAGATGGAAAAATATTCCATGCTCATGGATTGGCAGAATTAATATTGTGAAAATGTCAATGTTACCCAGGGCAATATACACGTTTAATGCAATCCCTATCAAAATACCATGGACTTTCTTCAGAGAGTTAGAACAAATTATTTTAAGATTTGTGTGGAATCAGAAAAGACCCCGAATAGCCAGGGGAATTTTAAAAAAGAAAACTATATCTGGGGGCATCACAATGCCAGATTTCAGGTTGTACTACAAAGCTGTGGTCATCAAGACAGTGTGGTACTGGCACAAAAACAGACACATAGATCAGTGGAACAGAATAGAGAACCCAGAAGTGGACCCTGAACTTTATGGTCAACTCATATTTGATAAAGGAGGAAAGACTATCCATTGGAAGAAAGACAGTCTCTTCAATAAATGGTGCTGGGAAAATTGGACATCCACATGCAGAAGAATGAAACTAGACCACTCTCTTTCACCATACACAAAGATAAACTCAAAATGAATGAAAGATCTAAATGTGAGACAAGATTCCATCAAAATCCTAGAGGAGAACACAGGCAACACCCTTTTTGAACTCGGCCATAGTAACTTCTTGCAAGATACATCCACGAAGGCAAAAGAAACAAAAGCAAAAATGAACTATTGGGACTTCATCAAGATAAGAAGCTTTTGCACAGCAAAGGATACAGTCAACAAAACTCAAAGACAACCTACAGAATGGGAGAAGATATTTGCAAATGACATATCAGATAAAGGGCTAGTTTCCAAGATCTATAAAGAACTTCTTAAACTCAACACCAAAGAAACAAACAATCCAATCATGAAATGGGCAAAAGACATGAAGAGAAATCTCACAGAGGAAGACATAGACATGGCCAACATGCATATGAGAAAATGCTCCACATCACTTGCCATCAGGGAAATACAAATCAAAACCACAATGAGGTACCACCTCACACCAGTGAGAATGGGGAAAATTAACAAGGCAGGAAACCACAAATGTTGGAGAGGATGTGGAGAAAAGGGAACCCTCTTACACTGTTGGTGGGAATGTGAACTGGTGCAGCCACTCTGGAAAACTGTGTGGAGGTTCCTCAAAGAGTTAAAAATAGACCTGCCCTACGACCCAGCAATTGCACTGTTGGAGATTTACCCCAAAGATACAGATGCAATGAAACGCAGGGACACCTGCACCCCAATGTTTATAGCAGCAATGGCCACAATAGCCAAACTGTGGAAGGAGCCTCGGTGTCCATCGAAAGATGAATGGATAAAGAAGATGTGGTTTATGTATACAATGGAATATTACTCAGCCATTAGAAACGACAAATACCCACCATTTGCTTCAACGTGGATGGAACTGGAGGGTATTATGCTGAGTGAAGTAAGTCAATCGGAGAAGGACAAACATTATATGTTCTCATTCATTTGGGGAATATAAATAATAGTGAAAGGGAACATAAGGGAAGGGAGAGGAAATGTGTGGGAAATATCAGAAAGGGAGACAGAACATAAAGACTCCTAACTCTGGGAAACGAACTAGGGGTGGTGGAAGGGGAGGAGGGCGGGGGGTGGGGGTGAGTGGGTGACGGGCACTGAGGGGGGCACTTGACAGGATGAGCACTGGGTGTTATTCTGTATGTTGGTAAATTGAACACCAATAAAAAATTAATTTATTAAAAAAAAGAGGCAGTGCTTTAGTTTTTTTATTATTTTAATTTTTATTATTTTTTAAAAATATTTATTTATTTATATTGAAGAGAGAGTGCACACATAAGTGGGAGGGTCAGAGGGAGGAGGAGAGAGAGAATCTCTTTCAGACTCCAAGCTGAGCACAGAGCCTGATGCAGGGGTTGATCTGAAGCTCTCAGATCACAATCTGAACCGAAATCAAGTCAGATGCTTAACCGACTCTGCCACCCAGGCACCTCTAGTTTGGAGCTTTCTAAATGATCATTGTAATGATTACCACCAGTCCCCAAACACGGGTATCGTGTTTCTAGATTTGTAAATGGGGCCATACACACACACATGCGCATACGCACGTCCGCACACCCCTACACACACCAGGAAATGATGGAATTTCATGATATTTAACCTATTATGGTTTGGTTTTCCTGTTTTCTAAATAAAAGTAAGAGTCAATCCAAGCTGTTAAATGATCTTCTAATTATAAAAGGGAATAAAAACAATACATGAAGTGCTTCAAAGAATAAAAGGAAAAATTAGTTTTAAGAACAGTAAGTTAATAGTACATTGGAAAGGAATGTTCCCCTGTATTTATCTTAACAGAGTACTTTTTGTGTGCTTCTGTTTCCTCTAGTTCATTTTTCACTCTCCAAGACAAATTATGTTTATTACAACAGGTGAGCCATTTGTTGACAACATATTTAAATTTATATTTTGATCTTATCTTACTTTGGAACAGCCAATGTTATTCGTCTTAGAGCTCTGGGGTAACAAAGATACTCTATATAAATACTGAGTATTTTTATGAGAATTTCTGTCTTGGTGGTGTGGTGAAGCTCTAATAGTGAACGTCTACTGAGAGCAGCAGATGAAAGCAAATCAGTGCCAGGACAGAGGAGTTTACAGCAGATAAGAGCTATCATATATGAGAACCTAAATTGAAATTTTGACAGATTCAAGCTTATTTTATTTGCACCATAAAAATTCCATTTTGTGGATAGATATTACATTTTAGGAAAAAAAATGTTATTCATCTTGACAAGAAATGAAATGGATTAGTTTTACTTTAAACCTGAAGGATGACAATCCATATACACTCACATATAAGGAAATACTCTCAAAAATTCTTCTGAATTAAAAAAAAAAGTGAGACTGTCTTATTTATAAGATACTCATCTGCATTATGCTTATCTTTTAATTTTAAGAAAATCACTCTGATTTGAAACATCAGTTTACTAGAGCATGAACTGGGCAGATACATAAAATTGGAGTCTAGCACAGTTTAATGATTGTGCTTCTTAACAGAAAGCCCTGCAGCTCCAAATATGTTGAATTTAATCAAGAATACAACATCTAGATTATAAGGCAATTTCTGTTCTATTCTTTGATTTCTGCCTTGTTATTTTTTAATCAGTCCAAAAATGGCCTAACATATACTTTGTAAAATGAAATGATTTCTTTTCTGAATATAAAACCAATACGTGCACAAAGCAGAGAACCTTCAAAATAAAAGATACAAAACAGCAAAGGCTAAATTTATGCAAGCCCTTCCTTTAAGCTTGTGGATACAAATGAAATCACACAAAGATGGTAAATCTTGTCTCTCTGGCCAAATTGGTGAGCTTTTCTTTCTCCTCTGATTCATTCTGTACACTTAGGAGAATCTCAAAAGCACAGCTCAGGCCCCATAATCTCATCAAGAGTTTTCGTGAAGCGGTTTGTGAGTTTGTAGCGGCATCTCTTAGATCTCCCAAGAATTCACATTTATTTTCTGTAGGGGCTGGACGAGGTGATGGAAAGGACCACTGCTGAATTCTCAAATGATGACAAAGCTTGTTACATATTCCCTTCCATGCACATCTCTTGGTCTGTCTATCAATGCAACAGGCATGACCCATGATAGCTGATTCACACCAAAAGGCATTTGCCACAAAAGAATGTAAAAATCACCTACAGTGCCACCACCTAATATAACCATTCTAAACTTTTTACATATTCGATGTCAGCATTATTCTATATACGTGTGTGTTTTAAAATATTTGCTTATGTAATATTGTGTTTCTGGTTGTTGACCTAAATTTTATGATAAGAGTAGTTTATCAGGACCCTGCATGTTTATTTTTTTTTTAATTTTATTATTTTATTTTTTTATGATAGTCACAGAGAGAGAGAGAGAGGCAGAGACACAGGCAGAGGGTGAAGCAGGCTCCATGCACCGGGAGCCCGATGTGGGATTTGATCCCAGGTCTCCAGGGCCGCGCCTGGGGCCAAAGGCAGGCGCTAAACCGCTGCGCCACCCAGGGATCCCTCCCTGCATGTTTAAAACAACATTTTAATATTTTGTAATGTTTCACTGTGTGACTCTATGATAGTTTATTTTACATTTTCATATTTATTTGGATTATTTCCAAATGTTTACTATTATAGATTTCATCAAGCTATGAATTCCTTTATTCATACAATTTGCCTCATATTTTTATTTAATTAGAATTGTTCCTTAAGAGAGGATTGGCTATAAATATTGGGCATTTTTAGGTTTTGAAGCCAGTTTACTATATTTCCAGATAGGTTCGACCAATATACATTGAAATTTACAATCTATATGTGTACGTATATAACCATAACCTTGCCAGAATTTGATTAGCTATCATTGCTTTTAAAAATGATACCCTTCCTCTTCTCATCTTTCTTAGGGGTTTATCACTTTAAAGGTTAGCTTACTCTCACTTGAGAAAATGGGATGTTAATTAGGAAAGTAAAACAGAATTTGTTAGCCATAACCTAGGAGACTTTCACCACCCTATGTGAAACCAGAGGAGGTTTTTTTTTTTTTTTATTGTTTTTTAGAAAAAATTGTAGCTTGGCTTAAATCTATTTAATAAAGCCTTTTTTTATAAACTAACAACTTTAATTTTTTTAGAGATTTGCATTATCTACAAATCATAAATAACAGTTGTAATAATAAACTCCCCAGTTTCTAGCGAATAAAATTCTATATACAAATATGATACACATTTTTCTTTATAGTCATAGAACAAGCAAAGCTTTTTGGGAATAACTAACACGTATAAAATAGAAAGGTAATCTTTGGATGTTGAATAATAGAGGGAGGCACAGTTTATGAAGCTTTATCGCTCACCCTTTTAACCGGGAGAATTTGTCAATTGCATTTAGCAACTAAATAAGGGTTGAAGAGTTAGGGAAAATAGAGCGGAACCCCCTCCTCATATATGCCTCAAACAAATTACAAGATCATTTATGAAGTGGACATTCGTATAACAATCCTTATTTATCACATATATTCATAAGACCACCACCATTAGGAAACTGTCAGCTCAGAATTTTGTATTCAAAATATCATTCAAGATAAAAAGTGAAATAAATTCATTTTCCAGATAAAAATATAAAATTATTCTGTGTCAGCAGAATTGCTAAAGGACACCTGTTGAAGTTAATGGGACAAGATACCAGTTAGAAACTCTAAGCCTTAGGGAAACCAATAAAAAAGAAGAACATCAGAAATGGGAAATAACTGGGTAAATTGCAAAAGATTATTTTTGGCCATCTTCCTCTTAACTTGCTATAATCATATATTTTAAAGTAAAATTTAGGGAATAGTCTTAGAATTTCTTAATGCATTTAATATTGTAATAAGTATAATATAAAAGACCAAGGACAAAAATGGGCGTATAAATTTGTAAGATTTCATACACTAAAAAATTTATTGTAGTTGTCAACACTACCCAAATCCTAATAGAAATTCAGCAAGTTTTATTTATTCATAGAAATTTACATGTTGATTCTAAAACCTATATGGAAATGCCAAAATAAATAAATAAAAGCAACAAAAATATAAATTTTTAAAATAATAGAACAGCTTTGAAGGACTTAATTAGCATTACTCCCAAACTATACTAATGGAACAGAGTGATATTGACATTAGGGATAGAAATAGAAATCACTGGAACAGTGTGGGAAGTCCAAAAATCTACATAATCATCAATTCATTTTTAACAAGTATGCCCAAATACCTCAATGGGAAAAAGATACGTGTTTCAGCAAATGACATTGAAACAGTTACATAGCCAGAGGACAAAAATGTGAATTTGATCTGTGTCTGTAATCATTTTTTAAAAATTAACCAAAATAAGAGTGGAGATCTAAATGTAATAGTGAAAACCATAAAATCACCAGAGGAAAATCAGACAAAATATGGATATTCTTGGTGTAGGTAATGTTATCGTAGACAGGATATTAAATAAGCATGAACCATGTAATAATCACATAGATACTTGGACATAATCAAGATTAAAACTTCTCTTTGAAAAAAAAAGTTAGAAAAATGAAAACCCAAGTAACAGAATGGAAGGTATTATTTACAAAACATTTATCTAATACAGGACTTGTATCCAAAAGTATCAAGAATTCTTAAAACTCGATGAGAAGCCAAAAGAATGAGTTTTAGTGGGCTTAATATTTTATAGGCTCTATATTAGAACAGTTATACAGAGGTACACATGAAAAGATGCTAAAAATCATTAGCCATTGGGCAAATGCAAAAAAAAAAAAAAAAAAAAAAACCCGCAGTGAGATACAGCTACATTCTCATTAGAAAATCTGAAATTAGAGATAACACCAAGTTTTGAAAATATGTAGATCAATTAGACTTGTCATTTATCAATGGTTTATTATTATTTTATAAGAGAAATAAAAACATATGCCAACACAAAAATGGGTTCAGCAAATATTCTACGTTCTACGTTATTCATAGTAACCAAAACCTGAAGGAAAATCAAATGCCTATTAATCAAGGATGAATACAAAAACTATCTTGTATCACTACTGTGCTACTCAGCAACAAAAAAAGGAATACTAATACCATCACCAACATGAATGGATCTCAAAAGCACTAGGATAATTAAAAAAAAGAAACACAAAAAATACCCCTATCTGATTATATATGTAAAATTTTCTCAAAAGTCAAATCTATACTTGAAGGAAGTAAACCACTGGTTGCATGACGTCAGGTCATGGGTAGGAAAGGATTGATTACCCAGGGGCAAGAGGGAAATCTTGGGAGATGGAATCTTATATCTTGATTTTGTTGTTAGCTAATGAACAATATAGATTTATCAAAACACATTGAACTCTGAGCTTAAAATCAGTGAACTTTTAATATAAATTATATCCTAAATTGATTAACTAGGAAATGAATCAATATTGTAGCAAATTTTTTTGTCAGTAATATACATTTCATCCAAACTAATATGTATCCCCAACCTCTTCCTCAGACCCACAAACTCTGAAAATGAAGCTCAGGAATCAATATATTTAAAGCCCTTCCCATGGACTCCCACTGCTATTTTAAAACATATGAGTATACAGTCTTCTATATATACTTATTTTTTTCACATGTTAATAGAATGTTTTTTCAAGGAAATTTACACCACTTTAGGTTTCTAAATCTTTAAGAATCAGCAAGTAGATTGACACTCTCATTCATAGCTCAACTATGATCTACTAGACTATAAACTCTCTTTTAGTGAGAATAATTCCTGGTTTTACTCACTCATGTGTCTCCAGTGTCCACTGGAATTCTTTTTTTTTCCCCCACTGGAATTCTTGACATGTAGAAGATCCTTAATAATTTTTTTTTTCTTTTTCAAATTTTTATTTTAATTCCCATTAATTAACATATAGTGTAATAATAATTTTGCAAGTAGAATTTAGTGATTCTTCACTTACATATGACACCTCATCAAAAACTCATCAAAAACTCTGCCCTCCTTAATACCCATCACCGATTTAACCCATTTCCTCACCTTACCTCCCCTCCAGTAACCCTCAGTTTGTTCTCTATGGTTAGGAGTCTCTTTTATGGTTTGCCTCTCTCTTCCCCCCACCCCATGTTCTTCTGTTTCATTTCTTAAATTCCGCATTGAGTGAGATCAGTGATATTTGTCTTTCTCTGACTGACTTATTTCCGTTAGCATAACACTCTAGCTCCACCCATGTCATTGCTGATGGCAAGATTTCATTCCTCTTAATGATTAATATACCACATCTTCTTTCTCCACTCATCAGTTGATGGACATTTGGGCTCTTTCCATAGTTTGGCTACTGTTGATAATGCTGCTATTAACATCCAGGTTCATGTGTCCCTTCAAATTAGTATTTTTGTATCCCTTGGATAAATATCTAGTAGTGCAATGGCTAGATAATAGGGTAGTCCTATTGGTAATTTTTTTAAAGATTGGATTTATTTATTCACGAGAGATACACAGAGTGAGGCAGAGAAACAGGCAGAGGGAGAAGTAGGCTCCCCACCTGACGTGGAACTCAATCCTGAGACCTTGGGCTGAAGCCACACTCTTAACCACTGAGCCACCCAGGCAAAAGTTTTTGAATTTTTCAGGAACCACCATACTATTTCCAGAGTGATTGCGCCCGTCTGTATACCCACCAATGATGTAAGAGGGTTCCCCTTTTTCCACATCTTTGCCAACATCTGTTGTTTCCTGTGTTTTTAATTTTAGCCATTCTGAAAAATATGAGGTGATACCTCATTATAGTTTTGATTTGTGTTTTCTCAATGATGAGTGATGTTGGGCATCTTTTCATGTGTCTCTTGGCCATCTGGATGTCTTCTTTGGAAAAATGTCTTTTCATATCTTCTGCCCGTTTATTTTTTTCTTTTTAATATTTTACTTATTTATTCATGAGAAATGAGGTACGGGGGGTGGGCAGAGACATAGGCAGAGGGATAAGCAGGTTCCACCAGGAAGCCTGATGTGGTACTCACCCCCGGGACTCCAGGATCACTTCCTGAGCCAAAGGCAGGCACTAAACTACTGAGCCACCCAGGCATCCTATTCTGCCCCTTTCTTAACTGGATTATTTGGATTTGGGGTGTTGAGTTTGATAAGTTCTTTATAGATTTTTAATACTAATGCTTTAACAGATACCATTTTCAAATATCTTCTCCTGTTCTTTTAGTTTTATTGATTGTTTCCTTAACTGTGCAGAAGCTTTTTATCTTGGTGAGGTCCTAATAGTTCATTTTTGGTTTTGTTTCCCTTGCCTCAGGAGACATATCTAGTAAGAAGTTGCCACAGTCAATGTCAAAGACGTTGCTGCCTATGTTCTCCTCTAGGATTTCGATGGTTTCCTGTCTGATATATGGGTCTTTCATTCATTTTGAATTTATTTTTGTGTATGTTGTAAGAAAGTGGTCCAGTTTCATTCTACTGCATGTTGTTGTCCAGTTTTCCCAATGATATTTATTGAAAGGCTGCTTTTTTTTTCTCCTTTGAATAGTCTTTTCTACTTTGTTGCATATCAGTTGACCATATAGTGATGGGTCCATTTCCATTTTGTTCTCAGGCACACTTGACCTAGTAAAGAAGTACCTGCAGAAAACGGGGGTTGGGGGCTGGGGTAAGTGTTTCATACCTCCACTGTTGGTGTTGTGCTGCCTACTGAAGTCAGTCCGTGCTGATGAAAAAGGTGCTCACCCTCTCCCTCATCCCCAGAGATGGAATTTTGCACCCACCCCTGTCTGGATGCCCTCACAGAAGAGCAAACAATTTCCCCTCCTATGTCTGACTTGTCCCTCAGATTCCGGCCTTCACCCTGTCTGTGTCTGGGTTGTCTGCCCTCCCAGCAGTGCAGTACACCTATGTTTTATCCAAGGCAGGCTGCTTGAGTTTCAGAACTCCAAAGTTTAGGGACCTGGCATGACACAGACTTGTGCTGGTCCTCTGGGAGAGGGTCTCGCCACTCTCAGTCTGGTGCAGGTTTGTTCCAGAAGGGCAGTGGTGTTGATGTGTAGGAGCATTGAGTTCAGAGTAAATCTCAGCAAAAAGCTAGAGTCCAGGTTAGCGGCCCTCAGCAGGTGTCTCTGCCCCTAAACTAAGGAACGTGGCAGCACAATGGCACCACCTGGCTCTTTTGTCCAGGAAAGGCAATGCCACCTTTCCCAGATGCTCTCCAAGAAAGGGGGAGCCATGTCTCTCAGTGCATCCCAGGGCATCCTCAGACTGGGCCCTCTGCTCTGGGCCTCTGCTCTCCCTCTCCACGGGAGCTCCTCACTGCCCAAGGGGCTCAACACCACCCACACCATGGACTCTAAAACTCCAGTCTTTGAGCTCTACTGGTTGTAAACAATCAACCCCTCTCATTTTCTTAGTGAATGGCTTTGGGGAAGTGTTTTCCTTGCACAATACCCTATGCACTGTTCTCTCGCGCTCTCTCTCATTTTCTCTCCTCTCCTGTGACCAGGGCTCCCCTCTGCCACACCCACAATCCTTTTCTCCCCTAAATCATATCTCTGCACCTCCTACCTTCCACAATGTGTCCTCCCTCTCTAGTTGTGCATTTTGTTCTCTCAGTCCTCAGATTGATTTCTTGTGTGTTCAGTATGTTTTGATATTTATCTAGCAGGGATGTGGCAAGTATGGGGTCCCTCTACTACTCCACCAACTTAACTTCCCCTCTTTCCAGGCGTACTTCTGCTCTTTGGAAGACACTATATGGAAAATAAAAACATGAGTTTGAGAGTTGGAGAAATATTTACAAATTACTGGTCTGATTAAGATTTTTTATCAGGGGGCGCCTGGATGCCTCAGTTCCTTAAGCATCTGCCTTTGGCTCAGGTCATGGTCCCAGGGTCCTGGGATCGAGTCCACATCAGGCTCCCTGCCCAGGGGGGAGTCTGCTTCTCCCTTTCCTTCTGACCCTCCCCTCTGCTTGTGCTCTAATTTTCTCTCAAATGAATAAATAAAAAGTCTTTTTAAAAAATAAATTTTATTCAGTTTATACATGTTGTAAAAAAATTCTTCAAAACTCAATTATGAGAAAACAAAATACCGAAATATTTTTAAAAGCACAAAGATTTGAATAGGCACTTTAACAAAGAAGATACATAAATGGCAAATAAGCATTGGAAAAGATACCTAATATCACTAGTTATTAGCAAAGTGAATTAATTAGCAAATTAAACCAAATTAAGATAAAAATACACACCCTACTCACCAATTGGAATAACTTTAGTCAAGGGCAGCCTGGGTGGCTCAGCAGTTTAATGCTGCCTTCAGCCCAGGGCCTGATCCTGGAGACCTGGGATCGAGTCCTGCATCGGGCTCCCTGCATGGAGCCTGCTTCTCCCTCTGCCTGTGTCTCTGCCTCTCTCTCTCTCTCTGTGTCTCTCATGAATAAATAAAATAAGTAAAACATTAAAAAAAATAATAACAGTCAAAATGTGAAGTTTTGGAGGAACTCAAATTCTCAAATCTGGCCATGGGAATGTAAAATGTTATTACTACTTTGGAATCCCCAGTTTCTGAAAATGTAAACAGGCACAATCCTGTTATTGCACTCCTGAGCATTTACCCAAGGGAAAAGAAAGCGTGAGTCCACACAGAGATGTCTACACAATGTGCCTTGCCTTATTTGTAGTAACCAAAATTATTTATCTACAGGTTCTTGGATAAGTGAACCATCCTATGGCAACACAGGGTCATACTACTCCACAAAGATGCCCTATTGATAGTGCAACATTGATGAGACTCAAACTGGTTATACTGAGTGGAAAAGGCCAGACCAAGAAAAGTCTACACTGTATTATTTTAATTATGTAAAGTTCTGTAAAACTACACCATGATGACAGAACACAGATCAGTGGTGCCTAGGACAGAAGGTTCCAGGACTGATTAAAAAAAAAGGGGGGGTGGTGAGGGCAGCCTGGGTGGCTCAGTGGTTTAGCACCACCTTCAGCCCGGGGTGTGGTCCTAAAGACCCTGGATCGAGTCCTACGTCAGGCTCCCTGTATGTAGCCTGCTTCTCTCTCTGCCTGTGTGTCTCATGAATAAATAAATAAAATCTTTAAAAAGAAAAAAAAATTAGCATAAGGAAACTTTTGAAGGTGATGGATATGCTTAGTGTCTTGATTATGATGATGGCTCCATTGGTATATACATATGTCAAAGCATCGTAGTGTACACTTTAAATATGTACAGCTTTTGCATGCCAAGCATACCTCAATTAAAGAATTAAGTTAAATTTAAAAATGCAGAAAGAAAAACCTCCCTTTTCTGATTATTTGGCTGATTTGGAAACCAGTAACTCAGTAGGCCAATCTGCGGGATTTCATTTTTAAGAAATAATGACTATTTCAGAATGTTTTCTCTCCTCCACATTTTTCCCAGCATGTCACTTGTATTTAATTATTTTAATAGCTATGAATTTGTCTGAAATTGCTTTGGAAAGGAAATAAATTGGTTTCAAAAGCAAACAGTGATTCATTATCAGGTAGTTACTTAGTAGCTGATAATTTTTTTTTTTAATCCTGGCTAAAATAGTGATATCAAATTATTGAAGCTTGCACTTTTAAAATGTTAACCTTTCTAATTATTATTTTAACTATGTCTTTGTCAAGGGCTATTATGTCAAATATTTTTATTGTCTTAACCTATAAAACAATTTGCTGTTGTGATGCCTGAGAATAGACTCCACTGGTTAACTTATTTTTTTTATTCATTATTTATTCATTATTATTTTTTTATTTATTCATTTGGTAGGGAGAGAGAGAGAGAGATAGTGGGGGGGGGGAGCAGAGGGAGAGGGATAGAGAATCTCAAGCAAACTCCTTGCTGAGGGCTCCATCTCATGACCCTAAGATTATGATCTAAGCCAAAATCAAAAGTCGGATGTTCAACTAACAAAGCCACCAGGTGCCCCAGGTTAACTGGTTTCTATCTGGTAGCTTTCCCCAAGAACCGGTTATTTTATTTTATTTTTATATGTTTAGAGGAGGGGGAATGAATCATTTCATTTGCCATCACTACATTCTCTGTAAATCTTATTCTAATCTTCAATAAGCCTTTTAGAGTCACCAAGTTTGCCATTTTTAAGACATAATTTCCTCCTTGACTCCACTACCTATGAAAATGCTGTTTGAATTTACTGCATAAAGCATACTCAGGCAGAAAAAAAAATGTTATGAAGACTGCGTGTGCTAAGAATATATCAGTTTTTTTTTAAGACTCCCAGATTTCTACTAATGCTTCACAACAATTTATAATAAGTTTGGTCTGTGGTGGCTAGGGGAAAAGCAAATTTATGAGAAGATACACTTATCCAATTTAACATATCAGAATAAATTCATTTTATTCAGTTAATTATAATTTAAATTTAAAGAATTTTAATTTTTTTTCAGAATAACAACATCTGACAGAAGTGCCTTGCCTCTAACTTAAACAAAAGAGAACTCATGAATTCTCAAGAACTATAAAAAGATGTGTACATAAGCGACTATACATTTATTCATTGTCTGTCTGGACCCAGATGTTGTGTTGCTACCACAGAATCAGGGTTTACCAGCAAACCACCTGCCATGCTGTGCATTGATACAGCAAGTGCTGAAGCAATTGATGGACAACTTCATATATATATTTCCCTAAGTTGAATTTCTGTCAAAATAAATGAATAACTCTGAGCCCTGTCCAACTTCTTCTCTTTGAGAGTTAAGCTGGTGCCTCAGTGTTGGAGCGGTTTTTGTTTGCAAATTTGACACAGCATCAAACGATAAAGATCCTTCCATATGTACAGATTGTTGTGATAGATCCACAATCCTATACTCTCTGTGACTTTTGCATTAACTGGAGCTGCCCCAAGGTCAATATCACCAAATTAATTCCTGTTTAATGGAGGTATCAACAAATGAAAAGCTGAATTGGACTGTAGGATTTAGGACAGAAATTCTGTGAACCTCTCTGAAGTTATTGCTCATCCCAAACTGACTGAATCATTTTCCTAAAGGTCAACTCTTTTCTAGGTTATCATTACATTCAAGCGTTGCCTTGGAGGTAACTTTTAGTTTTTCTTTTTTAACCTGTTGGCTAAGCTGTTGGAATGGCATATGGAATGAAATCTAAATTCCTCCTCAAATTGGATAACTTCAATGATTTACTCTACAGAATTCTATATAAGGGACAAAAATATAAACTGGAGAAAGAAGTGATATTTATTAGAGCAGTAATATTTATTTGCCAGGAATGACAGATCCCATAAGTAATAACTTTGCCAGATGTATGAGTTAATTCATGTGTAACTATTCCTTTGACTATGACACTAGTTAGTAGAGTCCTTAGCATCTAATATTAATTCCTCCCATGATTATTGTAATATTTGCCCTGCATAATTTCTCCCATGTGTTCACCCTATTAAACACTCTCAAATCACAACCTTTTAATCACTTTGAAAATATTTAATTGTCCTACCGCTGTATAGTGCTTTAAGTTCTATAAAAAGACCCATTAGAGTGTTGGCTTTTGGCAAAGAATTCTATATATAGAATAGACCTATTTCTTATATTCTTTTTTAAAAAAATAAAAACATATGTTTTTAAACATTATGTAATAACTTCACTATTGAATTTAACAAAGTTTAGTTGATGTACAAGAATTTCAAAAAAGAATTAAAAAATCCTCAAAAAGAATGTCAGTGATTCATACAAAATTCTTTTTGTTCATTCTTTGAAAAGGCTTTTTCTGACCATCTTAACCTGACAAAATTTATTACAGCATATGTCCTTATTATTTGATTCACAGAAATTCTCATAATCTCTTTTCTTAATAATGCATCTGCTTAGTTTATTTGTCTCCTCTTCTAGAAAGGGTAATTTTTTTTTAAGGGTTAGAATATTTTCTCTTTTAAATTCATGCTACAAACCCAGTTCAAACTATAATTAGAACATATTATATTGAGTGAATTACTAAATAATTTAATTGGATTATAATCTTTCTTCATGTAAGTATCTTAGAGCTTGGTGATCATATATATAGGTTTGTTGCCATTCGCTTAGATGCCCTATTATTTATTTTGTGAAAGTGTGCCATTAAGTTTATACTCTGGGTATGATATCCACTTATGTAGAGAAAAAAGGCATTGAGATATTAGATACTAGTTACGGAAACATGAGAGATGTAATGGTGTTGAAAATTAACATAAAGTAGAGAAATACATATTAAGTTGGCTATTTAAAGAAATGAAAATTTTATTGAAATATGTTATTAGATGATTTCCTAATTTTGTAGGAGAAAAAAGATTACTTGGTGACCAGAACTTTCTGGCAAATGTAATATTTAATTGTATTCTTAAACATCACACAACCCCTTACTTACCTCATAATTTATCCTTTGATTCTCTAAAAAATGATCAGGACTGAAAATGTCCTATTGTTATATGAAGACATTATGGTAAGCAAAATTGAGATAATCCATGCTTTTAGAGGGGAAGTAGACTGTAAAGTACTGATTACTCAATTTAATATTAACTGCATTATATTTAATAAATGATTATAATAATATAAAAGTATAAAAAAGTATAAAAAGAGATCCTGACTTATTTATAAAATCTGGGAAGTTAGTATATTTTGGGTATATTTAGCATCCTTTTTTTACATGATAGTTTGTGTTTTCTCGTCTCACAGAATAATTTCTTAAAAATTACCATTATAATTATCACTTTTAGAATTTTTAGAGTATTGTATCTCAAAAGTATAGTACTAGATAGGATAAATATTGAAAGAGGAATAATTATGGTAGGGAAGGTAGATGGCAGTAATGGCAAAGCTGTTAAGATGGTTGGTCAAATTACATAATGAGAAGCCAAGAGATATTCTTAGGCTAAATAAAGTAAGAATTAGAGATTTACATGTGTAGTGTGTATATAGAAAATATATAGCACAAATAGACCAAATTTTAAGTTGGGACATGAAAAGTTGTGATGGAAGAATTTATGTGGGCATAGCCTCTCGTTTTGTTCACTAAAGTTAATAAAGAAGTAACATTTTGAATTTAGTTATTAGTTATAGAAGCTTAAAATGAAAAATTTGAAATATAAAACAAAAATTACTATTTCTGGGATTTAGATGAGAGTAGGCAGCAAACTCAGGGCAAGAAGGAAGTTATTACTTTTTATACATCCTTCCGTAGGAATTGACTCAACCTAAATCGACCCACACTTGCTTTTTAGAGTAATTCATTTAATTTGACAATAACCTGATTCCAATGTTGGCATTAATATTTAATTTAAAAATTGCCATTGAGAAAAATAATTGAGGAGCACCGGGGTGGCTCTGCCTTTGGCTCAGGTCGTGATCCCAGGGTTCTGGGATCAAGTCCCACATCGGGCTCCCTGCTTTCTCCCTCTGCCTATGTCTCTGCCTCTCTCGCTGTGTCCTTCATGAATAAATAAATAAAATCTTAAAAATAATTGAGGCTTCAGGATGTAGATGCTAAAATAACAGCCAAATTATATTAGCCACTGATAAAATGTCATTCATTAGTGAAAATATTTTTTCACCACCTTATTTTTCTTTTTTAAAAATTCAGCTAGTTTTACTAATTAATGTAAAAATGAATACTAAACATACTTAGGAAAATCACATTTTATCAATAGTGAAAAAAATTCAATAGAATCTTCTTGATCCTGTTCTGTGGTCCACAAGTCATAACAAGAACTGGCAATTTTGATGGAATGAATAAAATTATTGTAAATTTAATATCTTTCAAACCTCTTATTAGTAGTTTAATAGATGTCATAAACATTTCTTAATGTTTTTATTACATTAGTACTACTGTATCTATCAACACACACACACACACACACACACACACACACACACATTTCCTTATGTCCCAAAGGTAGTTATCTGTGGAATTTTTTTTTGTTTTCAACATTATATATTTTAATGTAGCATTATTACCATATTTTATAATTAAACTTTTATTTTGAAATTACTGTAGACTCAAATGCTGCTTAAGAAATAATGCAGAGTCCTTGTGTACCGTTTATATATACATTTTCCTTCAGTGGTAACGTCTTGAAAAATTATAGTGCAATACCATAACCAGGAAATTGATATTTATACAACCTACCAGTTCTTATTTGAGATAGTGCCAGTTCTAGCTGTACTTTGTGTGTTTGTGTTTATACTTAGCTCTATATATCACATATGTAATTTGGGATAAATACTAATAAAACTCTACTTTTTTAAATCTAGTAGTACTTTATGTGATTATTGTCAACTATATAAATATATATATTTTATATATATATATAATTGTACTAATTGCGTCACAATTAGACATGGTTTGCTCTTTATTGAACACCTATCAATGTGAAACACAGCAAACAAATTTTTATTTTTTTAACCTATTTGACATATAACATTGTGTGAATTTAAAGATTACAATGTGTTGACTTGACACATTTATAAACTGTAATATGATTGTCATTGCAGCAATATTTACCACCTCTCTCATATTACATAATTACCTTTGCTTAAATTTATTTTAAAATTTAATCCACATCAGATATGGTCCATATATGTTTAATACATAGATTTAAAAAAAACCCACAGAATTGGGATTCTAGATTTTTATACTTTTAGTTCTTTGTATCCTATTAGGTTAGTTATTTTAAGTAAAATAAGCTTGCAAGAAGAATTTTCCCTTCCAAAAGAAGGTACAACAATTTTTGATGTACAATCCAAAGTCAAGATAGGAGGGTCAAATACAAATGAAAGTCCTTCGTATAATTTTAAGTATATATTTTCAGCAAGAGAGGCTTCACAATAAATTAATACTGCTTTCAGGAAAAGATAAAATTGAGGTTTTGAAAATTTGATGAAAAATACTATATTAGTCTGAGAGTTGCTGTAATATATTACCACGAAGTTGGTGGTTTAAAACAATAGAAAATTTTTCTTTTTTTTTTTTTTTGAAAGTTTTTCTTATAGTTTTGGAAGCTAAAAGTCGAAAAAAAAAAAAAAAAAAAAAGTCAGCAGGGTCATGTTCCCTCCGAAGGCTCTAGGAAAGAATCCTTCTTTACCTCTTAGGTTCCATGTGGTTATGGGTAATCCTTAGCTTAAAGCTCCATCACCTCACTCTCTGCCTAACTGTTCACATGTCCTTTTTCTCTTTGTAGCTCTGGAATCTCCTCTTCTTATAAGGATATCAGTCATTGGATTTGCAATTCAGTATGACATCACCTTAACTAATAACACCTGCAAAAACCCTTCCAAATAAATCACATTCTTAGGCTCAAGGGGACATGAATTTTGGTGGGATACTAGTCAGCACACTGAGGAAAGATAAATCTAATTAGTGGAGTCATTTTCACTCCTATTTAATTGGCTGGAATTGTGGGAATAGAGGTTTAAACAACATGGGGTTAGTGGCACCAACTCCTTACACAGTCAAAAATCCACTATGACTTTTGACTCCCCAAAAAGCTAACTACCAGTAGCCTATTTGTTGACTGGAAGCCTTACTAATAACATAAACTGATTAACATATATTTTGTATGCTATATGTATTATATACTGTATTCTTACAATAAAGTAAAGAAAAGCATAAGGAAGATAAAATAATTTACAGTACTGTATTGTTAAAAAAATTCTAATATAAGTGAACCCGTGCATTTCATACTTGTATTGTTCAATGGTTAACTCTATTACTGTTTGTCTATAGTAGATATAATCTGAGCTCATCTTCATCGGGCTCTCCTTTTGGACTCATGGAGAAAAGTAAAAATGTTAACACTTTTTCAATGAGATGGAGAGCATTATAACTCACTTGTTCTTGTCATAGTGGTATAAGCAGAGTGATATACTTTAACTTCTAGGCTAAATCATTTATGACACTCTCTTTTTCCCTGACAGAATAACCAGAAAGACCTCATCCTTCTAGATAACGGATTAACATAAAAGGAAATGCAAATTTCATTATCCTGGGTCCTTCATGATTTTGTGGAGCTGAACCAGCCAAACAAGCATTGGATATTTGGGTGAGTCAGAAATAACGAATGATTTTGTAGAATTAATCTAATAAGTTTTTTTTTTCTGTATCATACCCTTTCCTACCATAACCAATATTTCCATTCTAGATACTTCCTGTTTCAAGCTCCCATTCACTCATTATTAGTCACATATTCCAGTATCAAATTATCTTCTCTATCTGCTATTTGGTAGCATGACCAACCAAATCTCAACTGTTACATATTACTAAAAATACAATTATAAATTATATACAATCTGATACTTAAATGAATATTAGGTAAACTTAAGTAAATCCACAAACTTCAGGAAACTTTTCTCATTTTTGGTCTTCAAGGAACAAACGTCCTCTCAGACTTGTTCTTTTCAAGTGTTACACTTGAAAATGTAAAACAATTTAAATTATACACATATTAGTGTAAACGTATCTAAACATCTCAAGAATTAAAAATGATTACATATTCTGTTTTTATTTCAGATACTCTATAATTTTATAGTTAGTTTATAATACAAAAGGGTTGTGGACCATAAGAAAGAGTGATAGAATGTTTTATTAGTTGATTTACAAAGTGACTCCTTTTTAGACAATACTATTTCCTTGAAGCTATATAAGTGAGTTCTTGTTGTAAAACATTCTGTAGTCCTTGAAATGAAGAATTTGCAGGGGATATGGATTATAAAGAGATTCCTAGGCAGAAATATATAGCAATAACATAAAAATTACAAGTCAATTACCTGCAGAAATAAAAAAAAACAGTTATGTTTGACAATTTAGGAATATAAATGTAAGAAATATACACTTGTTTTCAATTTCAACTCTCATAATAGAGGAGACCCAATTACAGTATGTTCCAAATTAGAAGGCTAATTAGATGCTCAAAACTGGCATCTTTGTGGTACAAAGTATTATGTTTTAGATCTCACCATTTTAATTTCAAGAGAGCATGCTTTAATTTACAGTCTTATGTGGTGTGTATGTGTGTGTGTGTGTGTGTGTGGAGATATATATATATATATCTCTCCCTTATATGTGTGTGTGTGTGTATGTGTGTGTATGCACCCATACTGTTTCCAAATAATTTATCAGTTCTTTCATTTGGACTATATTTTATTGTCAGAATCAAGCAAATAAAGTAATACTGGGCTTCAGAGGAGTACTAAATGATAAAAGATACGAAAGAGAAAAACACTGTCATCTGGTACCCAAAACAATTTTTCAGATGCATAGAAATACCCTTTATCACTTCATTTACATAACAATTATGTTTGATGTTTTCCCCCAAGAGTCCTTTGCACTCAGTCACAGTATTCTTTAGTGTATTACAAAAAAATCACTAGGTAATTAAAATTATGAGATGAAAGAAAAGAACGAAGCAGAATGCATCTGCCAGTACAAGGAGTAGAAGGGGAGACAATGAGCTGAAGGATATTTCAATCTATCAAGTTTTACTAATCCTCCTTTTGACCACATTGTTAATGTGATAATTATTAGTGCTGAGAGAATAAATCTAATGGGATACTGAAATGTAGAGACTCAGTTCATGACCACAAAGAATTATACATCTACTTGGACAGAGGTTGAATCAACATCAATATCATCTCATAATACAAAGTAGTAACTGATGAAGGGCTAATGAAATCTGTAGAAAAGAAGATTTGATTAAAAAAAAAAGATTTGAGTGATGAGAAGAATTAATGTAGGTGTAGTTGGATTTGCTAATTTATTGTTTTTCTAATAAATTTATGATAAACGTATTCATAAATTAATCCTGAATTTGTGTGTTACGTATAATCCCTTTTGAGCCAATGTATTCGATGCATATGTGTGCATAATCATATATGACAGCAAAAATCGATTATATTTTCAATAACATAGATTTACCTTTCATGGTATAGTGTAGCATGGATCTGAAAATAAAATGATTCTCCTTTATACTTAAATACCTGCGTAGTCATTTGTGAGGAAATTAATTAATCATTCAGTCTATATTACGTTATTTATCTAATATATCCAAGACTGGATCAGAAAAAGTGTCAGGGATTTTTGTTACTTTTGATAATTAAAAAAGTTATTTTTTCAGACAACTGAAACCTTGAAAGAAACAAAATTCAATATAGCACTCTCAAAAACAACAATAACAATATCGACATGGGGAGGGGAGAAGAAATACTATTGGATTAGAAAGATTCCAGGTTATTCATGTTTTCTGATTATAGAGTCTCTATATAGTTAGATTTTATATTACATATATTGACATTAAAAAGTAATGTTAAAATCAGAAGCTCTTGGCTGTCTTAGTCAGTGGAGCATGTGACTCTTGATCTTGAGGCTGTGAGTTTGATCCCCACATCGGGTGTAGAGATTACTTTAAAGAGAGAGAGAGAAAGAGAGAGAGTCAAAATCCATATGGCTAAGTTTTCACTTCACTTTCTGTCAAGTCAACACAGATGACAAAGAAGTAGCCTGTTTTTATAAGCCTATTTTAATGTGTTATTTACAGGATATATAATGAAATTAAGAAAAATTAAAAAATTATTTCCTTTCTACTTTTAAAATACTAGCATATGATGCGAACTCTGAAACTTTGCAGTGTCATAGAATGACTTATGAATTCATGAAGACTATGGTGTATACCCAGCACATCTTTAGTGTTCATCTTTCCCCCTTGAAAACTGGTCCTTCATTTGTGTCACTAAGCACAACACTCTTAGTTACATGGCTGGAAGCACAATTCACACTCACTACTAAATCAGAACCTCTAAACTGTTTTCATTGTGTATATGGCCTGTTAGGAGATATTATTTATAAAACAAAAAGTTCTTATCAGGTTGAGAATGTTGAGTTAAACATGTTTTTTTTATTGTGAGAATTTCTGTAACCTTAATAGGCACATCTTTGTTAAAATTGAATGAGGGAAGAGAGGAGGTGAAATATTTTTTTAATGTCATTTGACTATGGGTATTTTTTTCATAGTATAACAATTACTATATAACTGGACTAGAGTTCCATATAATTTCATTTCCGAAGCACTTCCCTAAACTATAACCAGCATTTATCAATGAAATTTTTGTCTCTTACACATTTCCCCCTCTACTATAGACCAGATTCAGTTGATCGTCCATGTTATACTTCCTCGCTATTTCATTACATTTCGTTTTAACTATGACATTTGGCTTCTCACCGTCCATTTCTTACATTCCCACCCTAATCTGGTCTGTCCTTCACACTGCAATGATTATGAGCTTTCCTTAGCACAGATTGCTCATGTCCCTCTGAAGCTACTTCCTGTCCCTGTATGTCTAGTTTACATGCTGTATCTGTGGAGACTTCTGAAATACTCTTACTTAGAATAATTTATCTATTTTTCCAATTGCTCCATGAGTCTATTACTAAAAGGATCACGTGTCTAATGTCCCAGTGTGCATATCCATTTTGACTGAAAATTTTTTAAATTTTTTTCTTTTTTTTTAAAGATTTTATTTATTTGATAGAGTAAGAGAGAGCACAAGGAGTGGGGGCAGCAGAGGGAGAAGCAGGCTCCCTGCTCTGCATGTGGGGCTTGATTGCAGGCCTCTAGGGGCTGATTGCAGGACTCTAGGATCATGGCCTGAGCTAAAGGCAGACGTTTAACTGACTGAGCAACCCAGGTACCCTCTTTTTTTTTTTTTTTTTTTTTGTTTCCCTTAAAGACAAGCAGTAGACATTAGTACACCTTACCAAGTGTTTCAAATTTTCCCTATGAGTCCAGAGTCTGTGGTAGGGTAGCTCTTCACTAATCCTTAGATTTGGGTCATGTGACTCAGTGGATTCAATATGAATGGAAGACAGTTACTACTTCTGATAAAGCCTTAAGAGTCAGTGCTGCATGACTCAACACATTTTTTCCTTTTACAATAGCAAATTGCAATATGTCAGATAGCCTAATCCTAGAGTAAGAAAGATGGGAGTTGACTACTAAAAGAGAGGTAGTAATGATGTCGTAGGAAAAATAATAAGTATTTGTTGAGATAATAGAGTTGTTTGTTTCCACAGTGTAACTAAGCTTTCCCTTTGGCTACATAAAACAAAGAACATACTGTTTTGTATGTAAAAAATGCAAAAAAGAAGAAAAAGTATTTAAATAAAATTGTCAATGTTTATTTAAATAATGAGCTCAACTCCTCTAGCTTTCTGCTGCTGACTGGATTTTAGGAAAATGCTACCAGAATAAACATACTAAATGAATTATTTTAGCTAAAACAAAACCAAAAAAAAAAAAAAAAAAAAAACCACAAACCCCTGAAAATTAAGGAGAAAAGTTCTCTTATCATGAATTTTTATTCCAAGTTGCCTCAGCCATTGCCTGCAACTTACTGACCTGTATTCAGTAACTTCCATGATACAACCATTTCAAACTTAAAAGGGCAAACATAATTTTCCATCATTGTTTCTATACTATTTGATAATATTTCTGTTATCATCCATAATCAATAAGCTTCCAAAGAAATAAATCTAAATTTTAAGGTAAATAGCAAATTCTAACTTTTTTTTTAGATTTGCAATTAGACAATTTATCACGGAAATTTCCAAAAATGCGAGCCTAAAATAAAAATAACCCATCAGACTCCTTTCCTATCAAAACCATTTTTCTTTTCTATGATAGAACATAGGGTCCCATGCTTTGTGAACTCAAAGGGATTTTTTTTAAAAGGTTTTATTTATTTGACTGAGAAAAAGTGAGAGAGTGAGAGTAGGAATAGCGGTAGAGGGAGAGAAAGAATCTCAAGCAGACTGCATGCTGAGTGAGGGGCATGACTCTGGGCTCGATCTCCTGACCTGAGATCATGACTTAAGCCAAAATCAAGAGTCAGACACTTAACCTATGAACTCAGGTACCCCACGAACTCAGGGATTTTTATGAGTCCCTAGGATCAGTAAACAAAAATATATGTGTTTGTGATATTGTGGTATTTTGATGGTGTTGAGGACCAATGTGGTTTATCTTTAATATTTTGCCCACTCTATTGCACTGTATCTCGCGGTGCAGTCAGTAATACTGACGACATGGTTATACACTAATTGGCCTAAGCCTTCGTTTTATAAACAGAAGTTGTGACCATCTTGAGGGCTATCAAATCCACTTACATGGTTAGCATTTAATAAAATATGGGAGTTTTGCTATCTGAAAAATGGTTTTGTTGTGTGTACATATGTCCCTGATGACCCACAATGTAAATACTTGTGTTTGCTTGATGAGATTGGCCGTCAAATAAGTTAAAACCCACTTATCTGAGCCAGCCAATATTAAGTGGCCCTATCATGTTGCTACAGATTCACTTAGAGACACACTTAAATCAGTCAATGCTTGGAAATTCCCTGGTTATATAAATTATTTCTACAGAAGATATACAAAGGGCCTTTCCTTGTCTCTTTTGAGAAAAGCTTTGGAAGTGATTTTTCTCCTTTCTTTTGGAAATTGAGTATGAATACGCATGGCCTAGAATAATGGTAGTCTTCAGATATCAGTCTGAAGATAAAATTCACACAAAGTGCTTCAGAGCAACTGTAATAGGAAACTTTATAATATCTGCCATAGTCGTGAAGTAATAAGTTCAGTTGTATGTAAAGAAGAGCTAAATAATGATATAAAAATAACAGAATGTGTTAACGATTTTCAAGTAGAAATGAAAATGAGGCAGCTAATGGGATTGTTTCAGAGGCTCAAAGAATCAGATCTAAAGTCTCAGCAATACACTTTGTCATTTCCTTACAGATGTAAGGTAGATGCTTTTCATCAGACATCTTGTTTGAATTTTGTGCAGGAAGAAGAGGAAATGTTCAAAAGATGAAGAGAGTGTGAAAAATGGTAGATTTTCTTTTTATGCTGGGCAAAATAGGGTTAGAACAAAGTTAGGGTACTCATTAGGAAATAAAAAGAGAACATATATTGGAAAGGAGCCAGCAGTCTCCATCACATCTGCTGCAGCGTGGACTGAACAAGAAATTTCGGTGTCCACTGAGAAACTAAATCTTTCATGTACACCAATGAGATAGGATGGCAGAGGGTTACCCATTATTCTGAAGTTAAATAAAATTCTAAGTATTCTAGAGATCCAGGGAAAGGAAGAAATATTTTTCCAGGTGTCTCAAGGAAGAAAATAGAAAAGTCAGTTGTTTGTACAAGATCAAGTCCCTCTCTGTGTAATACCAGGGAAGGCTAATTCTCCAGGGTGGTAATTTTACAAAATGCATAAATCTGCTGTATGACCGACACGGTTCAAAACACTAGAATTCCAGCAGTATTGAACAAGTTTTGATCCACAGACCAAATTAAAATTGCCCGTCATGCTGAGGAAATACAACTCTCAAAAATATGATAGAATATTTCTCTTGAAATAGCTACATTATCCATCTCTAAGAAGACAATAATGAAAAAAATAAAAACTTTCCCAGTGAGAGTGACCAATTAAAGAACACTTCATGTCTTAAGATGACACCCTGGAAGATTGTTATGTTGTGAAAATAATTAAGTTCATAAGTATTCATATATTTCTAACTATATATCTATACCCAGAATGTATCTCTATATGTATTATGTATTATATAGTCATATATAATATATATAATCTTATAGATATATTGATTGCTTATACATAGATTTCTACATATATAATATGAATAAAATGTTATATATTTTTAGTATTTATATATAAAAGCAGTTCAGGAGAGTTTAAAACAAGGATTTGGGGTCATATAACTCTGGATCAAACATTTCAGCAGGAGTTAGTTGTCCACTCCAACAAAAATGTGATTTTTTATCTTACAACAGTTTTGCCCAGCTGTTTGACTGAGATGATCATATTTAAAACAGAACATGATTTGCTCCTTAGACAAAAACAACTGGAAATGTTTTGCTTATGAAATCAGAAGCACTAAAAAAAAAAATCAGAAGCACTAATTCTGAGTAATGAGAATTTAAGTTGTTACTTTTTCAGTGTTTTAAGGGAAGGTAGGGAGGATGAGTATGATTACAAGGAGAAAAGGTCCAATGTAGAATTTTATTTCGAAATTTAAAGATTTCTCTTTCAATAATTGTGGAACACATGAAGTGAAAATCAGTAGGATGTAAAATATCCAAACAACCTAAATAGCCATCTTTAACAAATTGACTTTTCAAGTATATGTGGCATATTACCAAGATAGACCATAAAACAAGTGTCAACTAATTTAAAATGATTTAAATCATAGAAACATATTCTATGACCACAATTGAATTAAATTAGAAATAAGTAAAATAGGGATGACTAGGTGGCTCAGTGGTTTAGCATCTGCCTTTGGCTCAGGGTGTGATCCCAGAGTCCCAGTATCAAGTCCCACATCAGTCTCCCTGCATGGAGCCTGCTTTTCCCTTTGCCTATGTCTCTGCTTCTCTCTCTGTGTATCTCTGATGAATAAATAAATAAAATCTTTTAAAAAACAAGTAAAAAGATATGTGTAAAATTCACAAATATTTGAAAATGAAACACATTTCTAAGTATTCCAAAGTTCAAAAGAGAAACAAAAAGAAATTATAAAATATTTCAAGAGAATGAAAACCCTAATTTGCAAGAGGCCACAGAGGCAGTACTAAAGAAATGGATAGCAATAGTGCTTTTATTAGAAAAAAAAAGGTTTTCAAATCATCTCAGCTTCTGCCCTCAGAAATTAGCAAAGAGTAAATTAAATCCAACGTAGGCAGATAAAAAGGCATATCAAATATTAAAGAGAAAAATAATGTAAGATCAATAAAAAGATCAATGTAACCAAAAATCGTTTTTGAGATCATAAAATTGATAAACCTATAGATTATCAAATCAAGGGGGAAAACTAAGAAAAGACAGAAATTACCAATGCCAAAAATGAGAGAGATGACATCACTAGAGATTCCATAGACTGTAGAAGATAAACAGAGAATATTATTAACACATTCACTGCAGTAACTTGACAGCGTAGGTGAAAGGAACACACTCCTTAACACAGTTTACATGGAAGATTAAAAAAGATAAAAGAGAACAAAATCCCAGGGCTCAATGACTACACTAATGAATTCTAGGAAATAATTAAGAAAAAATGAAAAACTAATATAATATTACACTACTCTTCTGGATAATTAATGAGGAGAGAATACATCCCAGTCAGACAAAGACATTACAAGAAAAGAAAGCTACAAAACATACATACAAAAATCTTGAACATTTTATTAAATTGAGGGGTGCCTGTGTGGCTCAGTCCATTAAGGACCTGACTCTTTTTTTAAATTTTTATTTATTTATGATAGTCACACAGAGAGAGAGAGAGAGGCAGAGACATAGGAGAAGCAGGCTCCATGTACCGGGAGCCCGACGTGGGATTCGATCCCGGGTCTCCAGGATCGTGCCCTGGGCCAAAGGCAAGCGCTAAACCACCGTGCCACCCAGGGATCCCGAGGACCTGACTCTTGATCTCAGGTCAGGTCTTGATCTCATGAGCTCATGCCCTGTGTTGGACTCCACACTGGGTTCTATGTTGGGCATGGAGTCTACTAAAAAAAATATATATGAAAAAAAATATATATATATATATGTATGTATATATATGTATATATATAACTATATATATTAATGTATATATTTATATATATTTAAAATATATATATATTTTAATATATATATTAAATTGGACCCAACAGCTTATAACCAGAGTTTACCTCATGAATTCAAAGCCAGTATAAAATTTAAAAATCAACTAATATTACCAACCATATTAACACTAAAATGGAAAATAGAAAACATAAATATAGCAGTAGATGTGCAAAAAAGATTGACCAAATGAATGATGAAATAGTAGGGAACTTCCTCAATTTTATGTACATCTATGAAAAACCTAGTATTAATAGCATGATGGATGGTGGTGAAACATTGAATGCTTTCCTCTTAAATTCCTCATTTCTATGAAACATTATCTTGAGATTTTAGGCAGTGAAATAAGCCAAAAAAAGGCAATAAAAGTTATCCAGATTAGAGAAAAAAGTAACAAAACTCTGTTCCCGGAAGACATGATCATCTATGTAGAAATTTTTTTTTTGTGAAAAACTTAAAAAAAACCTACCTGAATTAATAAGTCAGTTTAGTAAGTCTGCCTAGTATCAGATCAGTAGACAGAAATATCCATTGTATTTCTAGGCACTAGCAACATAATCAGAAATTAAAATAAAGATAAACCATATACTGTAGCATCACAAAGTATGAAATCCTTAAGAATAAATTTGGTGAAACACGTGGAAGACTGAACACTAAAATCATTTTTGAGAAAAAAAACATCTAAATTAATGGTGTGTTATACTGTGGTCATGTGTCAGATCACTTCATAGTAAGCTGTAAGTTTTCTCCATATTGATCTGCTGATTCTAATCTGATCAAATAAAAATTCTGGAAGGGTTTTTGGTTTGTTTTTGTTTTTTTGTAAAAATTGTCAAACTGATTCTAAATTCCATATAGAAATGCAAAGAGCCTAGTATACTCAAAAAAAAAAAAAAACTTTGAAAAAATACAAAGATAGAAGACTAAAGATTTTATAAAGCTCTACTTTTGAAACACCCAAACAGAAAAAGATAACTAATTTTTTTTTTTTTTTGAAAGAGAGACAGAGTTTCAGTGGGGAGAAGGGCAGAGGAAGGGAAAGAAAGAGAATCAAGCTGGCTCCACACCTGTACAGAGCTGGATGGCGGGGCTCAATCTTACGACTCTGAGATCATGGCCTGATCCAAGATTGAGTCAGATGCTAAACAAGCCAACTGAGTCACGCAGGTGCCCCAAGGACAACTGATTTTTTATGACTGTGCAAAGGAATTCAGTGGTATAAGAATAGCCTTTTGAACGAATGGTGACTGACAAAGAGAATATCTGCATGCAGAGAAAAATGGAATTGTATCTATATCTAAGGAAACATTAATTCAACATGGACTGTAGACTTAAATGTATAACCTAAAACTCATTAGATCAGGAAAAGTATAGAGAAATTATTTGTCTCTGGATTTCTTTGATTTGACATAAAAATCATGTTTCATAAATAAAAAAAAATATTAGTAAATTGGACTGCATCAAAATTTAAAATGCCTGCCCTTCTAAAGGTCCTCCCAAGAGAATGAAGAGAAGCCACATACTGGGAGAACTATTTGCAAAGCATAAATAACTTGTATCCAGAATATATAAAAAAGCTCCTAAATCTGAATAATAAGAAAAAACTCAATACAAAGTGAGCAGAAGTTTAGATCAAATGCTTCATAAAAAAAAAAAAAAAGACTAAGGATGGCAAATAAAATGCATGAAAAGTTGTACAATATTGTCATGGAGTTAGACTCCTATATGAAAGTTCATTGTAACTCTATTTGCATTAGTCAAAAACTGGAAACAACAGAATTATGTATCAACAGGTGAATGGATAAGCAAATTATAATTGGTATAATAAAATACTTCTAGCAATATAAAGAAACAGACAGCTACATACAACAACATAAATGAACCTCGACATAATTATCCTGAGTGAAAGAAGTCAAACAAAAGGAGAACATCTGTATGGTACCCATTTACATAAAACTCTAGAAAATGCAAATGTACTCTCTACTGGTTGCCTAGGAACAGGTAGGGGATCAGAAGAAAAATAAGAAATTACAAAGTAACTGAGGAGACTTCTGGGAGTGATAGATTGAGGGGGTTCGCTATTTTATTGTGGTGAAATTTTCTGCCCGTGTATAGAGTGCAAAATTTATCAAATTTTTACACTTTAAATATCTGCAGTTTTTTTGTCTATTTTGCCTCTTTAAAGAAATTAAAAATAAAGACTAGAAAAGTTATGACAGCATAATAACCAAAATGAACTTTAGAAAAAGACCATGACAAGAAAATAATGAATCCTAGCTGCATTTCACTGTTACATGTGTTATCTCATTTAATCCTTCAAAACAACATTATGAATTCAGTAGCCTAGTTACCCAGTTTTACAAATGAGGAAATTGAGGCACAGAGAGATTAAGCAATTTGCACGTGATCAGTCAGTCAATAAGGAGTAGATACAGGTTTAAACACTGACAGTTTCGTACTAGAACATACAATTTAAATTACTTTCCTGTATTTTCTCTTAATTACCAACATTATCCATTTGTGCTCTTTATGTTGATGATGATAGTGTAAACATTAGCGAGTTGTTAATTTTTCTGATAGAATCTGCACTTCATGCAAATAGGACTCTGCTCTGTTTCCTCTTGTACTTCTCATGCATAGAAACAGTGCCTACCATACTGTAGAGGCTCATTAATTATGTGTTAAAATAATTTATTGGGTAAAAAAAATGAAAGTCTGATACAACTTCCGTGCTATATTTTTAATTTTCAAAATTGACTCAATCCTTATAGATGAAAAGATGTGTGGTGGTAGTAAGCTAAAGTAAAGTTTATGGGAATACAAGTCAGGACTCCTGAATCTTGTGTTCTAGGCAAAATGATTTCTAGCAAATGGATATCACATACCTCTTCCAAGAAGCTGTTTCTTTTTAGTTAAAATTGAGCAATTAGAAACGACTACTGGTACTGAAATTTAATTTTTTTGCAGTAAAATATTTTCCTCTATTTTCACCTCATAGAAACACTTTTGTATTTAGAATAAGGTGATTGGAGACTCATAGAATAAATGGACGCCAGTGTCCTTTCCAGCTACAAAATTCTGTGCCTTTAAAATTTTAAAATAAGGAAGACCTTTCCTATTTTTATCAGTGTTACCCATTTCCTGTGCCTTGTATTCCCTCTCTATATGCATAGGAAAGAAGGTCCTTTTAAATCCACCCATTAAGTTTCCCATTCCTCCAGTCAAAATTCATCTCTGTCTTCTCCCTACTTCCCTAGTCCATTGCTCGTATCATGTCGATAGCGTTTGCCACATTTGGTCCCAAATAGTTATGGAAGTGTCTGTCTTCTCCACCAAGATGTACATTCTGGAAGGAAAGAACTATGCCTTATTCATCTCTGAATTCGGAATTCTTTTCTCATAATCGGCTTTCAAAATTTGGGGCTTTACCATTGATGTCACACTTTCCTTTTGGGAAGTGGTGACAATAAATTAGTTACTTTTTTAATTTAGTCTTTTGAACTTAATTACCTCACCCTGGTCAATAAGTGAATCCCTTCTCAGGGAGAGAGGCAGCAACAGTTTTGCTGCAGATGGTACAGTGGGTGTCTTATCAAGCCCTGAAATTGCCCAAGAAAAAATGATTTCTTAAGAAATTCACATTGAAGATAAAAGTGCATCTTCATAAAAACTTTTCTAAAAAAAAAAATCTATATATTTCTGCTCTGGCCAAGAAATAGCTTTGGACATTTCAGCACGCTTGAAGTGCCTGCACTTTTTTCTCAGTAATCCACACCCTAGGAAGGTTTAGCTGCCATAAATCTAGACCTGTACTAAATTTTTCTTTTGACTTAATGCTCCATTTTGTGTTAGACCAGACCTTAGAAGAGACAAGAAACAGGGTTCTGATTCAGCTGCATTACATTGTAGAGCAAGGCAACTGCCAAATTAGGGCAATAAAACCGAAGAATATATATCATGAAGCAAGCATGACCAACAGGTAGACATTTGCTTTAAATACTCAGGAGGTTTTATGATGATAAACAACATAATGTGGATAGAAAAGGCTTCTGGTCTCTCAAATTCTCAAGCAAAGCAATTTCAAGTACTTTCTAGCCCCCATTCATCCTCAGGAAGCAGCCATGCTAGTGACAAATAATGAAAATGTTCATGAAGTATAATCAAGAACTTGTTGAATTCATTATGTATTTGTTGCACAGGAATAGATGGTATTTCAGCCATTCCTTAGATTATGTTGAACATTTTAAGATGAAAAAGGAAGTGGTTGTGTTTCATGGAGAGCTCACATGGCGCATATAAAACCATAGTAACTCTTTCTGCCTGCAGAAAGGGCACCTAGAGGGAGGTTTCCTTACACTGTAACTCTGGGCATAGGGTGGGGGGTAGGTGGGATGAAGATTGGGGCTCACTTGATAGGTAGCAGGAGCCAGACTTCTTACAAATGTATCTAGCACAAGGGGTCTGGCACCTGGGCACTCAGGTGTTTCTCATTGTGGGACATCCTTACCATCCTGTAGGATTCCCAAGATCCTGGGAGATGGGGCTTCCTTTGGGAAGCGTGCTCATGACAGCGGTGCCTCAGGTCTGACTCCACCATTCTCTGAGCCATCTGGTGTTTGATGCATCCCAGCTCATTCTGCCATCATCAGGACCTGCACTTATTATCCCCACAGAGTACACCTTGCAGGTCCCAACTGCAGCCTATTTATCTTTATTCCCCCTGTTTACTTTCTCAGAAAACTCTACACTCCCAACCATCCTGACCATGTCCCAGCTTCTGCCAGCAAGCATCTCATATAGAAAAATTAGATTAATTAAAAGATGTGAAAATTGAATTTATTATCAGCAAAATCTCCTTTTGCTGCTGTATTTTAACTAAAGTACTTTACAAAATGCTTTGCTAAATATATGAAATTACTTAGATACTATAATAACCATGAAATCATAGAATTTAAAAAGTGAATTTACTACAGAGATATTGTACAAATCTCTTTGTGCAATATCCTGATCCTACTTTCTGCCAAAGAAGGATTTAGGTATTATTCTAATTATATAATGAGGATATTTTTGTCCGGAGTGTTTATAACATGCTGAATCAGAATTAAGCAATAAATCATTTATCTGTCTTTGTGGAGAATTTATTTAGCAATATATCTTTTGCTTATTATTTTCTTACCATTTATTCTTCATATAATGAGAGTCTTCTGTATACACAGCATTTTACTAGACAGTGAGACTACACCAATGAGAAGGACTCAGAGGCCCCTGCTCTCAAGGAATTTAAATCTACATAAGCAAAATATTTTGTACGTATAATAATTAAAGAGTGATTGATAAGTTCACAAGTTAGCATATAAAATGTTACTTTGTGCCAGGTGCTAAGCAATTCACATATATCAAACAGTAGTATTAGTAAAAATACAACATATTTCAAAGTTATCATTTGTGTATAGGAAAAAAAATAGTCCTCAAAGAAAATATAAAAATAGTGTTTTTTTTTAATTAAATACTTTGCATCCCTTTTATTGAAAGACTAATCTGGGTGATGCATTACTAAATTCAAAATCTGTGATTGCTGAAAAACGTTGTAAAACAAAATAGGTTGGATTTTTACATCAAATACACTTAAAATATTAAAAATATTTTTTTTATTTTTGTTAAAGTTTAGAGAAACATATTTCTATTAACTTGTGTTTCATGGTTTAGTCTCGAGGGAAAAGGAGAGTAATTTTGACATATAACATTTTACTCAATCATCATGGCCTGTGTCTTTTTTATTTTTATTTTTTTGAGTAACTGAAATACATGATACAGTAATGTGAATAATTGCGGAACACATAACTGTTACTTTTGAATTTCAGAATACACATTTTCTTTGGTAAACAAATATATACGATTAGTGTTACTGGAACACAGACTATCTTCTCAATGAAAGTTTTCTCTAACTAGAAGTTATTAATTGAAAAAAAAAAGAAGTTAACTTGCATGTCCTTTTTGCAATTCTCTTACCTATTTCTTATTCACATTCTTAATTTTTAATGGGTATTCTTGTTCTTTTTCCTTTTTTTTTTTTTTAATTCAAAAACAACCCTGTTTCCATTCCCTATGTGGAAACATGGTGAGGTTTTCATCCATGGTGTTGGCATTCATTACATATGATTTTTCTATATGCTTACTATTTTCTGATTTTGTCCCATAATATAGCCTTTATGTAATAATTAATCATTGAGTGCCAATAATATTTGAGATATGTTTGAAATTGCCAAAAATGTCACCAAACAAACTTAACAATCCCTGTACTCTCAAAAAAATCAGTTAACGCAAAGAGGCAAAAACAGATATATAGAGGGGGAAACACAGTGAGTTTAAAGTGGAAGATACATTGCCTAATGATTTTTTTTTTTCAAATTTAGAAGACAGTTGTTTCCTAATTTAAACGAAGAAGAATGATGAGGGAAGTGCTATATAGGTAAAAAACACTTTAATCATTCTTACACACTTTTATATTCACAACCAAGGTGAAATAAGTAAATATACAATTATTTAGGTGTATAAAATTGTTTTTAGGAGTTAGTAAATTGGTCAGGCAATCCCATTTGAAGTGATTTGGTAAACAGAGAGCTTGTGCTTGAGAGGCCGCATTGCAGAGAAACATAATTAGCATGTCTCCATTGATTAGCAGGCTAGGAACTCTGAAAAGAAACTCTTTTTCTTCTTGAAGAAAAAGAGGAATACTATTACTGAAATAGAACATGTAATGAAAGTTTCTTGGGGTATTTTCCTAGAAACCAACAAATGATTTACAGATACTTTCTGCTGGAGTCTTTTAACTAAAGAACATTAATCTCCTTCACACTTTCACATATTGAAAGCCAAGAAAAGATTTCTGGTAAGAACAATAACATTGTTTTGCATTTTCGCTCACGGGTGTAGACTTTGATATGTTGTTTTCCTTTCAACTAATTAAGTTTTCTTCCTACACCCCCAAGTTATTTTTGTCAGCATTAGTTTCAGAAAACATTGTAAAAAAAGAAGAAGAAGTGTAGTAGAGTTGGAAAGGCCTTCTGTCTTTGAGGGTAACACAGGCCTGTGATGTCAGGATGCTGAGGAGACTGTTCAAGAAGAAAAGAATTGCCTTGAATTTTCCATTGTGAAAAGTATGTGTTGCTTTACAGGTTATTAGGGAAATGATCCATTGTACTCAGGGTTAGTGGTTCTGAGAGAACTAAACATAAAACACAAATTAGATGAAGCTTTAAAATGTGACATATTACTTAGTGTATTTTGTTAAAAGCCATGTGATTCTAGTACTAAATTTTTATTATTTCTGAGTTTTGAGAAGGGTGAGGTACACACTTTTCCCCACACTTTGCCATTAGTCAATGGCAGACATGGTCTTTTACTATAGTTGATTATGATTACATTGGAAAAAATGTCTTGTATTCTATGTATTTTTTTTTTAATTAGAAAAAAACTACAGGGGCACCTCAGTGGCTCAGTGGTTGAGTGTCTGCCTTTGGCTCAGGTCATGATCCCAGGGTCCTGGGATTGAGTCCCCACATCAGGCTCCCTACTGGGAGCCTGCTTCTCCCTATATAGATGTCTCTGACTCTCTCAATGTCTCTCATGAATAAATAAATAAAATCTTAAAAAGAATAAAATATTCATTTTGAATGCCTTTTTCTTAGATAAATCAAATCACCCTAACTTTTTATGACTTGGGACTTTAATTTAGTATAATTCTCTAAGACTATTTTGTTTAACATTTTCAAAATGTTTCAGTGATAAACTTTTCTCATATTATTTCCATAATCAAATGGATTTTTTTTGATTTCTAATAAATGAATGGATCACACAATTTTGAATAGCGACAGATGTTATTATTGCCTCTCTGTCATCTTCCATGATTCACCTTCCAAGTTAGGTTCCTCAATTTTGCATTCCCTTGTCACCCATTTGTAAAATTTTCACACATGAAATGCTTTTCTTTTGTTCTGAGTTTTAACGGAGTTACATATACATACAATTTAAAAAGTGAAATAGTTTTATAAATGTCCTTAAGGAGAAGAAAGTCTGCATGCTACAATTGCTTTTCTACAAGCACAGCATCTTTTGATTAATTTAGCCAGTCATTTTAACATTTACCTACATATCTCTAAATAATAGACTAACTTGCTAATTCTAGATTTTTTTTTTTTATTTTGTGGCATTATCTATTTACTTTTCACTATTGAAAAGAAGGAAGAATCTCTCTCTTTTTTGTCCCTTCCCTATGCAAACACATTTTTCTCACTTTTAAAAAAGATTTTATTTAAGAGAGAGAGAGAACACAGGGGCAGGAGGAGAGAGAAAGGGACAGGAGACTCCGTGCTGAGCACAGAGACCATTGTGAGGCTTGATCTCAGCACCTGGAGATCATGACCTGAGTGGAAACCAAGAGTAAGACGCTTACCTGAGTCACCCAGGCAACACACTAACACATTTTCTATAGTTCCTCTTCCCACATCCTTAATATGGTTATATCATGGTTTAAATTAGAGATAGTGTTTACATTTTCTATTAATCACATAGCAAACAGCCCCTAATCTCTGTAGCTTACCACTACAGAGGTTACTGTGTAATTCATCTTATAGTCAATTTGGAAGGTACTTGAAATATGGTTTTGCATGTGGTATGTCAGGTTCCTCCCAACTAAGCATTCTGAAAATTACTAGGAACTTGAAGTCCTCTGCTGGATCATTTCTATCCAGCCAGCAGATGCGGGAAGAGAGCTTCACAATAGCTTCACAGCCAATTTAGTTCAAAAGAGATATAGTTTAGTGAATACATAGTAATTCTACATGGTGTGAGTTTATTTTCATCTTTCATTGCAGTACTGACTCTTTATTCTCTACATTTTCCAAATGGTTTCCTCACCTTCAACCATGCCTGGTTTCCAATAGTCTTCTGTTTAATTGTCTTCAGAGACTACAACACCCATCTTATACCATGGTGGGGTATAATATCACAGCCTGCATCGAGTGGGACAAAGGGTGAGGTATTTGTAGCTTCTTAAAGTAACTTCACCAGTCTTAATAATTTCAGCTTTGTCCATATCCCACAATTGAAAGGCATCTGGCAGTATTAATTTTGGAATCTTTGTGGGAATTCTGATAGGTTAAGAAAACAGCTTATTGGATTTCCATACAATAGACAGGGATGAGACTCTGATAATCTAAATATACCACTAGATAATCTCCTTTTTAGCTTCAGAAATGCACTCTGCTCTGTTCTTGTAGAATTTTGCTTCTAACAGTCTCTAACCATTTTACTGCTGTTGTTGCTTATATGATGTTCCAGGAAAAATTGTACGTGAGTGCCTTCATTCCTTTGTATTTAACCAGTAAGTTTTTATTTAATGTTTGTATTTTCCCATTAGGCTAAAATTGGCTTGTCTAATTCACTGGTTTATCCACAATGCCTGAGGAATTCTGGGAATGTGAGGCCAATAAAATTTCATGGATAAATGAGAAGAGATATGATGAAAATAACTTATGGAAATACAGACACTAAAAAAAAAAAAAAAAAATCCTTGACTTCCATGAAAGAGTTTCTCTCTTGACCCATTTCTGGTCTAACTTCTCATATAAAATTGGTCCTCTGTATCTACTTTTTCCTCAGGAATCCTTGCCCTGTCTTCCAGACAAGCCAAACTCTAGTAATCATAGGAAAATCAACCTATAGAGGAGCCCATTTGAAAACATATTTGGGAATATGTTTTGTATTGAATCAGTGAGATAATTTTGAACATAAATGCTTTAAGAACATATATTTATCTCAATCTCTCATTCTCTCAATACCTACCTTTTATTCTTCTCAAAATTTCCAAGTTTCTGACTTTCAGTTTCCTACTAGTACATCACTCCTTCTAGTCCACTCTTCAAAGCTCTTATACCAAATCCGAGGTGATGGAAACTTATTAGAGATCACAGAGCTTTATAGATTGTACTTCTTAATTTAGCTGAAAGGATATGATACTGTTATTTTGCTTCTTCTTGATTTATTGGATACTTAATCCTAGATGCCATACACCGTCCTTATCTTCATGGATTTATATTGTAGAAGATGTAGATAAATGAGTCAGATTTAAAATGAGACCATTTCAGATAGGAGGAACTACAGCTAAAGGAATATAGCACAGAGAATTATTAGTGGGGCTAATTTTGTTTGGATTATTATATAAGGCTTCTATGAAAAGATGGCATTTTAACAGAGATGTCAAAAAATGACATTTTAAACAAGAAAGATGCATATGAGTCAGCCATGCAACAAGCATGAAAGAGCATACTAAGCATATGAAGCAACAAATACAAAATTACTGTGACTGTGTTATGATGATTTGTGGAAAGAGCTAAAGACCTCCCAATGAGTTGGAACTTTAGTGTATAAATTCAAAATCTTGCCTGGCTACCATATGTGGAATAGATTGTTATAAAAATTGGAGAATATATCAATAGTTGATATGAGAACATGGACTGGGATCTCAACAATATCAATATCAATGATCCACAGACTTATGTGGGCATTCTTCCGTGAAAACCAGGAAGCTATAACTCTGTAAATTCTAGTCCAAATGCTCTTTTTATGCAAAGAATTTTTTTAACAATTTATTAATTAAAATTTAATTAACCTTAAAGCATAAAGCCATGAGGAATCTTGTGAATTGTATAAAGAGTTTAAGTACTTTGCAAAAGAGTTAATGCCACTTGGCCAGCAAAATCATTGCCAGGCTATCCGATTACACTTGATTAAATCCACAGCACAAGAGAAACACATTTTCTAATTTTAAGTAGAAGAATATCATGTAGGCCTTAGAAGAGAGTTACATTTTAATCTTAAGTAAATAGAAATTCAGGGATAAAAGTATGCTGTACTTATTTTGATCCTATACATCTGATCCAGTATAGTATATTAATATTTTAGAAGGTTTAAAAATAAGGGAAAATCATTCCAAAGAGTAACTGTGTTTTAATAACCAACTGCAGAACTGATTTTTTTTTACTTCCCCAATTCTAGAAATGAATATTATTCCTTCTCCTCTCACCACACCTTTCCTCTACACCTACTGCTATTCTTAAATGTCCAATACATTGAAAGTGGAATAAGCCTGAAGAGGAAGAACTAGAGGGTTCACACCCAAGTATCCTGATTTTTCTTCTCCATTACTCAAAAAGGATACAAATTGTTATGGAAACTTAGACTGTAAGAAATCCCAGTAGCTCACAGAGCTGAGCCTGCGAGAATTTGCCAGTCCGTTTGCCAGTCTTCATATTTAGGCAAGCACGAGCACTCCACTGAGTTGCCAAAGCCTTAGTTCTCATAGAACTGATCTAGATGTCACCATGAAAATACATGCAATTCTCCATATACCACAATATCTTATAAAGAGAAAAAAAGTAAAAAAAAAATAAGAGAATAGTATGAACTGTCCCCATAAAACATATGTTGAAGCCATATCTCCAGCATTTCAGAATATTCCTTATTTGAAAATAGGATCACTGCAGTTGTAATTAGCTAAGATAACATCATACTGCAGCAGGGTGGGCCCTTAATCTAATGTGCCTACAGTCCTCATAATATGAAGGAAATTTTGAGACAGAAACAGAGGGGAGAATGCCATGTGATAACACAGGCAGAGCCTGAGTATTGCTCTTTGAAGACGAGCGATCAAGGATCTCTAGCAAATCACCAGAAGTTAGGAAATGTAGAAAGGAGGTTCCTTTACAGGATTCAGTGGAAGCATGGCCTGCTGATACCTTGATTTTTCGACTTCTATTTCCTGCACTGAAATCATAATCTCTGTTGTTTTTGGCTCCCCAGGTTGTGGTATTTTGTTACATAACCCTAGAAATTTCATACCGAAATGTTTATCCAAAACCTTCTGGGCAAATAGATTCACTTAAAAAAGACTACTTAAAGTTGAAACAGTCTAACTTGGTTTTAATGATCAAGTATGTATAATTGTACACACCATCTCCAGCTGTCAAGAAAAACTAGAAAGATGAGAACCAGATGTAGTAAATGATGTAGATAAGGTATACTACATTTTTTGAGATATAAGTATCATCTTTAATTTGTTAACCATCTACAAAGTGTAGGACATCTACTGCAAGTTCAGGGGTTTGTTAGAGCGTAGTTTTAATAATTTGTCAAATGGACTCACGATATTTGTAAAAAGCTATTTTACTTAAAGTTTATTAAAATAAAATGATCTGGATTAAAATAAGCCAAGGAAGAGGAATATGGAAGAGGATTCAGGAGAGTTCTAAGGATGGAGCTTCTAGCTGTCCTCTTCCTGTGGGTGCAAGGTAGTCCTTCTCTCAGTTTTAATATTCCCCATTAATGTCAATGATTTGACTAAAATTATTTAGTCTGAGCCTAATTTTCTTCATTTGTAAAATAATAATAATAATAATAATAATAATCTGGAGTATAGTGAGGGTTAAAAGATCATAGTGATGTGTGAGTGTCTTTTACATACCTGACATATAGTTGATGTTTTACCTTAAGAAAAATGTAAAAAATATGTCTCAAGATTAGAACAGATGACTAGGGAAACAGTACACAAGCCAATATCTCTGGGAAAGGACTTGATGCTCCCTATTTAGGTTTTAATTAGCTTTCTTGTGTGTGTATTAATAGAGCAAGGCCAACCCCACACTAAGAGGGAAGCTGCCAATGCTGGCAGGTGAGTGCAATAGCCACATCTTCTGGAACCCCCCTCCCTCTTTATAACTTTTCTTCCTTGAACTCATTTGGGGTCACTAAATCCACACAAATTATTTTAATTTAAACAAGGAAAAACCTAGATTCTACTAACGTTAGATAGAAATAGAGCAGAGCTGGAGCTGTACTTTGTCCCACTCATACTCTTGCCACTGCTACTTTTGTGTTCTTTTCATCCCCTCAGAAATAAGACTTGTCTATTCAGAAGAATCTTCTTGTTGACATATATACCAGTACTGCACATGGGCTAATTGAGGGTGATTTTTCTAAGGACAACCATTACATTCAAAATACAGAAGAACTTCACAAAAGCCCCTTTAGAATATCAGATACAATGTGAGGTTTTAGTCAGGGTGACAGGACATGGCTACTGTCACTTGCAAAGCTCCAGGCCTGGAAGTATAGTGTGGTGATTCCTATGTAATGTGTAGGACTGGTCAGGTTGAAAACCTGTCATAAATCTAGTACCAGGAAAACAAAAGTGGGGTCTCTGGAACCTACAGCTCCAGAGTAGTTTTATTGTGGTGGAAGGCAAGCCATGTGATCCAGCTAGCGGATAGAAGTCCTGAGGGCAAGGAGACTCAGAGTTCTTCTGACATAGTGTTATACTCACACTGGGAGAGGCCCATGAAACCAGCTGTCTTCAGGAGGTTAAAGAAGTCAAAATAAAGTTTCTACTACTTTCCCCTGTGTCTTTTGGCCTATTATCTTTGAATTTAGTATTTTACTTTAAATAAATAAGCATTTGTGGTTATGGTGAATATACATCCAAATACCTGACATTTTGCTAACCCCTTAATTTCCTGGAAGTTATTAGGCAAAAAAAGAAGAAGAAAACTGCCTTTGCAATGACCGGAGAAACAAAATCCAGACTCCCAGCTCTTACACAAGTGCTGTGGAAACAAATTTTCTTAACAACATACAGCATTTTCCCTTGCACAGCATCCTTCTTCTCCCAAGCTTGTTAAGGTGAACCTGCCACCATTATAATCACATTCTGAGCATTTGAAGTATTCAGATGAAAAGCAATATGGAATTGCAAACACGCAATAATGAGTACTATTTTTACTTTAAAGAGAGAATGTTACTTTAATGTGACTTCCTATTATATTCCTCCTAGATCGTTCCCGGTGCTATTACAATGCATTTCTAGAAATCTTAGAATGACATATTAAAAAATATGCTTTTAGAGCAAGTTGTTTTACTGTTATGGTTCTCAAATCAGGAATCAGAATTACTTATTCTTTTTTAGTCTGTGTATGTGAAGCTCTAGAAAAGGCAAATTGGACTATGGTGTGAATTTGAATACTGAGTACTATATTAGAAAAAAAAGGCAGTAAAACAGCATCAGATGCAGTTTTTCTGCTTATTAAGGTTTTCCTTTATAAAATAGGCCTTTTTAGGTATATTGTCATAGTTAATGCGATATCAGTGTACTCCTAGGAGTATCATGAGCACTCCATAGACAACAATAAAACTTTGTTTTAATCTTAGAAATGTGAGAAATATGAATTTCAAAGTGATTCTTAGGATACTGTGTGTTTTAGTGCAGTAAATGAAAACATAATTTCCTAAAGTGCATTCTGCAGAAATGTACTTCCTTAAGATGCCCAGAAAAGAAAACATTTGGGGTCCATTATGTTTCAAGATCATGTACCATAACCTTCTTTGGAGATTGAATGTGTGTTAAACTATTAATATTTCAATGAGCTTTGAAAGAAACAAACCGTACATGTATATATTTATGTATTTATAAAACTATATACTTTATACATATAACTGTGTATATGTGCTTATAAACTATAAACTTTATATATATAAACTCTCCCTCTATATATATAGTTTACTTAAAATTTTCCTCTTTAATTTATCTCAGAAGCTTTTTTTTTCTGCCTGATATTTTACTATGCAGCATAGGTCAGGTACTGTGGAATTTGTTCCCAAAGTCCACCATGTTAAAGTATGCTGTATAAATATCTCTATTTTTAATAAGAGGAAAAAAATCAAGGACATGAAACCCTGACCAGTTGTAAGATCCTTGAAAATTCCGACAAGCTATTTTATTGATCTTGCTTATCCCTATCTTAGAAAGTAGTTACCAACTTATTGTTGAGTTCTCTAGCCCTTTCTATACCTAATATAATGGGGATGTTAAAGCCTCCCATCTTCTCTTATATATTTTATTTTATTTGATGACATTTATAATACTACTCCCATAGCACATATTATTACTTTTTACATGGCTTAGTGTATTTAACATTTTTAATTGACGTTTACAAGTGATATAAATACTTTTGAAAGTTATTTTTATCTTCTTAAACACTGTATAGCCCATATGGTTTTCACCTAGGCAATTACCAAAGTTTATATATACTACTTATATGATTTGTGCAATAAATGAGAACATAATTACTTAAGATGCATTCTGCCGAAATGTGGTTCAGAATATAGAAATTTTTTTGTAAACATACTTGGGAAAGTTCTATATGATTTACCTTTAGCACATTTTAAGTATTTATCTTTTTGAGTGTCACCTTGGACTTAGACCTTTTATAGAATCAACTATATGAAACTGATAGTAATTACTATTTTCTTGTTAGGAATCTCAAATTGTCACTATTCAGCAGGTGGGAACTCTGATCCCCTGGCTTCTCTATTCCTAATAACTATGTCTATTATTGTAGACATCTTTGAAATTATCTTTGTGTTCTGAAAGTAACAAGTTATCCCTGGGTTATCTTGACTTTTCCTCCCCCAACATTGATTTAGCTGACTCTCAGGGCAATATTAGACATCCAAATTTGGGTGCTAAATTCCACTAAGAAAGGGCTTTTTCTAAGCATGGGTGTCAAGTAAGGTTACACCAGAAGTTTCAAAAACTCATTTGTGTCCTAGAAGGGATTTTTTTAAAAACATATTTTAAGGCCATATTTATTTTTTCTAATTTAAAGTTAATAGAGTTCTTACCCTGCTCTGCTTTAAGCTGTATTCAACACATTTTTCATTTTGTTTAGCTCACAATTTATCTTCTTTCTGTCATCAAAGCCTTTTTTATTTTTTTATTTATTTATTTTTTTTAAAAGCGAACTTTTTCAGGATTTTTTTTTTTAATTTTTATTTATTTATGATAGTCACAGAGAGAGAGAGAGAGGCAGAGACACAGGCAGAGGGAGAAGCAGGCTCCATGCTCCGGGAGCCCGACGTGGGATTCGATCCCTGGTCTCCAGGATCGCGCCCTGGGCCAAAGGCAGGTGCCAAACCGCTGCGCCACCCAGGGATCCCCATCAAAGCCTTTTTTAAATCAATGGTATTATATCATGCTACTTATTTTCTATAAAAAAAAGTATAGTAGTACCACACTTCCCATTTATACTACTCAGATATTTAAAGGATTATGTATCTAAGATAAAACAGTAGCATTTTAAAAATTCTCTATGGACTATTTGGAATACTGAAAATAATTCAATTATTTGCTGTTGTTTATTTCATAATTTGTGTGATGAGTGGCAAAACATAGTTTGGATCTAAATGTAACGATGAGACTAAGACCTAATGTTAAAGGAAAGTGGGAAAGTGACATGTTAGACAGGATTCCTGGAGGCCTGGAAAAGGTATGGAGCTGAGGCAGCCCCTGTCTAGAACCCTAACATGTAACTGGGTGCAAATAACCCAAAGTACCACCTGATCATAGTGAATGGTCCAAAGTGTGTTCTTTAATTGTAATGAACTGGAATAAAAGGATACACGCTCTGAAAAACTTGTGAGAAAATGTGGCTCTGCAGAAGGGCAAGGAATTTAGAAGCAAATGAAATGAAATGACGCCAGAAAAATTCCTAAACTTGTTTGCCATTGACTATTGGCAAGTACATTCTTGAAATACTGAAAATATCATCTTAGATGAGATTAAGAAACCAGTGAAGACCCACACAGTAGTATTTATCTAACAGGTATGATAATATGAATAATTTTTGAAAATGAGGATTATGTATTGTATGTCTACTGCATTTCTTTATTCTAGTAATTGACTTAAAAAAAAATCTAAGTTCAATTTGCCAACGTATATCATTAGTTTTGGATGTAGTTTTCAACAATTCATCGGTTGTGTGTAACACCCAGTGCTCATCACATCACGTGCCCTCCTTAATGCCAGTCTCTCAAGCAGCCCATTCCCTGTCCCCCCTCCCCTTTAGCAACTCTCAGTCTGTTTCCCAGAGTCAAGAGTTGCTCATAGTTTGTCTGAACTTCCTTTGTGTGTGCTGATGAGGATCACTAGCAGTATGAGGGGAAATAAATAGATGAAATAGTTTTGATGGTTGTTAGTAATGGTGAAAAGTGGTTACTAAAGCATACACATGCAGCAGGGGTGTGTGTGTGTGTGTGTTTAAGATCACTTTGGGCAGATCAATACATCTAGACTTAGACAAAAACTTATGACGGTGTGATGTGTAAAGATCCAGCCAAGTTAAAATCATGAATGAAAATCCTAAATTAAGTTAGATAAAGAAGACTATTATTTTAATTTTGCTAATAAAGGATTATGATATATTTGGATAAAGTCCATTACTTCTATATGACCAGATTAGTCTGCATATTGATAAAACTCACAAACACATAAAGTGATAATAGCATGTTGAATCTACATAATAGTTTGAAATTGCATATTTTGCAAATAGATAATCAAGCTTTCTCAAAAGCAAGCTATTCAATCTCTTGTATGTAAATGAAACTTTTTTTGTTATTTAATGAGTTGAATGACTTGTCTTATATATTTGTTTTAAAATGCTTCTCATGTTGGCAAGTTACTTTCAAAATAATAGATAAGTTTCTTAAATATTTGGTCTTTTTCTCAGGAAACAAGTTGCAATTTTTTTGCATCAGTTTTGAGGATTGTTTTCATCAGCTTCTGATTGTGTCAGCATTAACATTCTTTTACAAGAGGAGATGTTTAAAATTTGATTTCGATCCTATAAAGCCACTGCGAATAGTGGAAATTGATTAATAGCCAATTTTGTATCAATGCAAGACATCTTCATTTCCAACCTTATCACCAATATTGATAAGAATGTGTACTTTGAGTAAAGTGAAAATATGCAGATGGTAGCTAGATAAGACACGATGTTAGGTCTTTTATTTGGAGAAGAATGTGTAGTTCCAAGAAAGCTTTAATAAATAGAATAAACATACTATGAGGAAGAAGGGAAATATGGCAAGAAATGTATTGCCAAAAATAGTATTTTTATTTTAACTATGACTATAAAATAACAGATGGTTTCCAGAGAAGAGAAGCCAGCTTTAAGATGATGCAGTCACCCTTTTGAATAAAACACCAACAATATTTAAAAGGAAATGCAATACATTTCTAATAAGCTAAAATTCTGATCTTTTATTTGAGAAGTAGAGAGCACAATTCAGCTGGAGTAAAAGGCCTTAACTGACTCATAGTATTTGGATTTATTTTAATATTTTTAAGATTTTCTTTATTTATTTGAGAGACAGCTTGAGAGAGAGTACAAGTAGGGGGAGAGGCAAGGGAGAGGGGGAAGCAGGCTCCCCATTGATCGGGAAGCCCAATGAAAGGCTTGATCCCAGGACCCCAGGACCACATCCTGAGCTGAAGGCAGACTTAACCAACTGAGCCACCCAGGCACCTGTGGATTTAAGTTTAAGAAACTAAAGATGGTTCATAGAATGCTTTCCACTGTCACTTTTCAAGATCTAATTGTTATAATATTGGAAGTTAATATGTTAATTTAATCCTCTTCAGTGTGAACTTGTGAAGACCTTGATTAATAGTTAAATGATAGTTCTTACTTCTAGAAGCTGGTTATTTCCACACAGTCTTTTGGTTTTAATAAGGCCTCAGAATGTTTTTCAGATTCTTGATTTGGATGTGGGTAGTCTGCTTTTTTAAGGTGGAATTTTTTAAAGCTATCATAATACCTATTTTTAAAGTTTAATTTTTAATACCTACTATGTTGAAGCTTTAGGAAATTACATTTGGGAGAAGTAAAAATACTACGTTAAAAAATTATTTCATTTGGAGATAATGCTAACTAATGATATGAATCCTGAAAAAGAGGTTGGATTAAAACAATGAATGAAAGAACTAATGGACAATCTCAAGGAGTATTACAGTGTTTTTGAGATAACTTTTCTCTGAATTTTTCTGGTAAGTGGACTGCTTAAGGTCAGAATATTGGGATGAAAAATAAATATTAATAAAATTAGTTTAAGCAGTGATGATGTCAAATACAGTCTCGGTGTACAAGATTTATATGGAGAAAATCCTAAAGATTACACCAAAAAACTATTAGAACTAATCAACGAATTCAGTAATGTTGCAATATATAAACTAATATACAAAACCTGTTGCTTTTCTAAGCACTAACAGTGAGCTGAGAAAGAAAAACAATCCCATTGACAGCATCAAAAATAATAAAATAAAAGAATAAATAAAATTTTAAAATAAAAATAAGAAAAAAAAACAAGAGAATATATCAGAATAAATTTAACCAAGGTGATGAAAGTTTGTACACTGAAAATAAAAGACATTGATGAAAGGAATTGAAGAAGGCAAAAATAAATAGAAAGATATCACATATTCATGGATAAGAATAATTAATATTGTTAAAATGTCTCTAATACCTAAAGCCATTTATAAATTCTATTCAATCTCTATCAAAATTTGAATGGTGTTTTTAATAAAATAGAAAAAAAACTAAAAACTGAATGGATGCACAGAAGATCCCAAATAGCTAGTGCAATCCTGAAAAAAATAGAATAAAGTTGGAGGCTTCACACTTCTTCATTCCAACTTAATTACAAAGCTTTAGTAAACAAACCCTATGATACAGGCCTAAAAACAGACATAGAGCAATGAAACAAAATTGAGAGCTCAGAAATAAATTCACACATATATGGTCAACTAATGTTTGATAAAGAAGCCAAGAATATTCAATGAAGAACAAAAGATAGTCTCTTCAATAAATGACATAGTGAAAATTGGGCATTCATATGAAGAAAAATAAAACTGGAGCTCTATCTTACACCATTCAAAAAAATTCAATGTAGTTGGATTAAAGCTTTAAATATAAGACCTGAAACCAGAAAAGTCCTAGAAAAAAAAGAAAGGAAGTAAGCTCCTTCAGATTGGTCTTGGCAATAATTGTTTGGATATGACACCAAAAGTACAAGCAACTAAAACAAAACTAAACAAATAAGATTGCATGAAAAAAAAATGTGATTACATGAGAGAAAAGTTTTTGTGAAGCAAAAGAAACAATCAGCAAAATAAAAAGTGAGTCTGTGGAATGGGAGAAAATATTTGCAAATATTCCATATGAGAAGACACTATATCCAAATTGTATAAAGAACTTAAACATCTCAGTAGCAGTGGGCAGAAAGACTTGAGTAGATGGAGACCTATTTTCCAAAGAAAAAAGTGGGCAGAAGACTTGAGTAGATGGAGACCTATTTTCCAAAGAAGACAGACAAATGGTTAACAGGTAAATGAAAGATGCTCAACAACACTAATCATCAGGGAAATGCTAATCAAAACCACAAAGATGTATCACCTCACACCTGTTAGAATGGCTATTATCAAAAAAGACAAAAACTAATAAACTCTGGCCAGGGAATGGAAAGAGAACCATTGTGCACTGTCGGTGGCAATGTACATTGGTACAGTCAGGAAAAACAGGATGGAGGTTCCCCAAAAATTAAAAACAGAATTACCATAATACGATCCTGCAATTCTATTGGGCACCTTTGTTATTTTCTGTATGTGTGTCAACATTTATTTAAGAGAATTTTGCCTAATTTGATTTAACTTTCTTAGAGTTATATAATCTGTTACTACAATTCTACGTGTATTATTTTCCAAAAGGATTAAGTATTTTATCTTACATTTAGCTATTAAAACAACAATGTAGCACTCTATGAGAAGAGAGTCAAAGTATGGAATTTATCCGCTGAGGAAATCATAAAATAAAGTTCATAAAATAGATATCTTAGTTACTGCATAAATTTGCTTAGCAAAGTGCTTGCAATGTGAATGTCAGTATCGATTGGCTTATTTTGTATTATCAACTCCATTGCCAACATAGAGTCTCATCTCTTTTGTAATGTCATTGGTAATAGTCTAATTTTTAGTCCAAAAATAACTGAATCCAATTTTAGTGTTTAGTTGTCTATTTGTTTTTGTCTGATCTTTATAGATGTGGGCTTGTAGTACAGTTCAGTTTATTAGGTACTTAAAATGACTTTTTACATTTCCATCAGATATAAGCAATATGTGTGAAAGCCTCATTCAAATTGTGGCCTCTGAATTATATCATGTTCCAAGTACTTTAATATATCATTATCCTCAATCCTTTCTGCAGAAAAGGCGCATATATTCTACACTAACTCCTTTTAATAGTGCTAGGGAACATTGAAATAAAGATAGTTTTTAGAAATGTGTAATGAAATAAAAATACAACTGCTGCTCGTTTCTACAAAGCTGTGAATGCATGATTAAATTTAAAACAAAAAATAAATTATTGGAGTGAGAATAAACACTTAAAATACAGTATATGTAGTCATGGTATAATGCAGCATATTAAATTATCCTTCATTAGTATATTTAGTCTATTTCATAATGTGTAGTTTACATTGTTATATTGGATATTGAAGCCTGAGGCTATATACATAGATATGTGTATATGTATAATATATGTAAATGATGCTCATACAATCTATATTTAAAATCTTGCTAGTGTACCTATCATGGATTTTTCACATTATTTTTGCTTCTGGGAGTTGCATTGAAATATTTATCTTGGTATCTGATTTTTTGGAACTCCATTAAGTTTTTCACATAAACCAAGTTCTGCTGAATGTTCATTCCTATCTTAGCAGGCAGTTTGATAAAAAAGCATTTTTATTTCAATGTTCGCTAGAACTATTAAAAGGAGTTTGGTTAAGAATATATGGGCCTCTCATAGTAACTTCGTGCAAGATACATCCATGAAGGTAAGAGAAACAAAAGCAAAAATGAATTATTGGGACTTCATCAAGATAAGAAGCCTTTGCACAGCAAAAGAAGCAGTCAACAAAACTACAAGACAACCTACAGAATGGGAGAAGATATTTGCAAATGACGTATCAGATAAAGGGCCAGCATCCAAGATCTATAAAGGACTTATTAAACTCAACAGCAAAGAAACAAACAATCCAATCATGAAATGGGCAGAAGACATGAACAGAAATCTCACCGAGAAAGACATACACATGGCCAACAAGCACTCTGGCCACAGGAAAATACAAATCAAAACCACAATGAGATCCCACCTCACACCAGTGAGAATGGGAAACATTAACAAGACAGGAAACCACAAATATTGGAAAGGATGTGGAGAAAGGGGAACCCTCCTGCACTGTTGGTGGGAATGTGAGCTGGTGCAGCCACTCTGGAAAACTGTGTGGAGGTTCCTCAAAGAGTTAAAAATAGATCTGCCCTATGACCCAGCAATTGCACTTCTGGGGATTTACCCCAAAGATAGAGATGCAATGAAACGCCGGGACACCTGCACCCCAATGTTTATAGCAGCAATGGCCACGATAGCCAAACTGTGGAAGGAGCCCTGGTGTCCATAGAGAGATGAATAGATAAAGAAGATGTGGTTTATGTATACAATGGAATATTACTCAGCCATTAGAAATGACAAATACCCACCAATTGCTTCGACGTGGATGGACCTGGAGGGTATTATGCTGAGTGAAATAAGTCAATCAGAGAAGGACAAACATGATATGGTCTCATTCATTTGGGGAATATAAAAAAATAGTGAAAGGGAATAAAGGGGAAAGGAGAGAAAATGAGTGGGAAATATCAGAGTGAGAGAACATGAGAGACTCCTAACTGTGGGAAAAGAACCAGGGGTGGTGAAGGGAGGTGGGGGGGGTGGTGACTGGGTGACGGGCACTGAGGGGGGCACTTGATGGATGAGCACTGGGAGTTATGCTATATGTTGGCAAATTGAACTCCAATTAAAAAAAGGAAAAAGAAAAAAGAATATATGGGCCTCTTCTAAGAAAAGATTGAGAATAATGAGTAATTAAAGCAATTGCAATATGATGTAATTTAGAGGCCACAATCTGCATGAGGCTTTTATGTATATTTGAATTCGGAGCTTTGTGTTTAAACTTTGTTAGTGTGAACTATGGAAGGCCCAAGATATTCTATAGTTACTTTAACTCGAGCTCATCATCCAGACCCTGTGTCTCATAGAGAATCTTTTCAGATCCTGCTTTAAGTCTTTCTTTTAGGATGATTCTAGAGTAAGTATTATGGGGTGTACAGGGACTCCCTACCAATTCCAATATTGTAGTTTTAACCCCCAAGTACCTCAGAATGTGAACTTATTTGGAAATCAGGTTATTCTAGAAGTAATTAGTTGAATTGAGGTCATACTGGGATAGGGTAGGCTTCAACCCAGTATAACTGGTGATTGTATAAAAGGGTGAAATATGAACAGAGACACACATACAAAGAAGACTCATGTGAATATGAAGACCGAGATATGGTACAGGGCCTAGAAGACAAAGGATGGCAGAGATTGCTGGCCAAGCACCAGAAGCTAGGAGAAAAGCATAGAACAGATTCTCCCTCGTGGTAGCAGAAGGAACTGAGTCTGCCAAAACTTTGAACTAAGACTTTTATTTATTTTTTTTTAAAGATTTATTTATTTATTTATTTATTTATTTATTTATTTATTTATGATAGTCACAGAGAGAGAGAGAGGCAGAGACACAGGCAGAGGGAGAAGCAGGCTCCATGCACCGGGAGCCCGATGTGGGATTCGATCCTGGGTCTGTGGGATTCGATCCTGGGTCTCCAGGATCGCGCCCTGGGCCAAAGGCAGGCGCCAAACCGCTGTGCCACCCAGGGATCCCTGAACTAAGACTTTTAGTTTCCAGAACAAATTTCTTTTGGTTAAGTCACTCACATCACCGTACCTTATTACGGCCATTCCAGGAAACATATAGAAGTCCTAATATAGGGTGTGGTCCTTATTTTCCAGGTTTGGCCTTTTTGGTTTCTCAGAGGAATTCCAGGGATGTTAGGGAGGTACCAAGTAGGTTGAACAATTCTGACAGAATTTCTATATCCTAAGGAACTCTTCCATCAGTGTCCGTCATCTTCTGGTATCTATTCCTCCTCAAGTCTTTGAGCAGCCACTTTCTCATAAAGTGTGAGTGTAAAAGCCAGCCATGGACTCATATGGAATCCCTATGCTGATTTCTGAATTCCAGTCTCCACCTGGCATCTTCCTCTTCAACACCCTGGCCTGCAGAGCCCATCCACTTCAGCTGACCAGAACTCTGATCTCTGCCTCCTCAGCACAGTGGGACTACTGGGCTCTGTTGAATCATGCAAAACTGTGCCCGGTCAGATGAGTGTGATTGTTGAGTTCACATCACTGAGCTCAAGTCATTTCTGAAGTTCTGACATGACTTGCAGCTTTGCACTGATTTTGTGAAATCAGATGCCTCCTAGGCTTTGTCCAGTTTGTTGTTGTTGTTTTGTTTTGTTTTGTTTTTAGCTGTTCACAGAAGAAAAGCAGTCCAGTTCCAGTTATTCCATAAACACAAGCCTCTATCTTTTAGAATAAGATATGTGAAATCTAATAATTTTGATATTGACAAGCTATTATCTAAATCCCTAGGAAGTCTGACTGAAAGACTATATCACAGCTTCCCTGTAGCTACTATCATCTTTTGGGTTGATAGGAATGTCTCTTTTCTTCTTTTCCTTTTCCTCCTCCTCCTCCTCCTCCTCCTCCTCCTCCTCCTCCTCCTCCTCCTCTTCCTCCATCTCCTCTTCCTCTTACTCCTCCTCCTTCCCCTCCACCTCCTCTTTCTTCTTCTTCTCTCTGTATTTAGTTTCCAGAAGGGTTATAAAAGAGGGAAATTGATGAAACTGTAGAAATGCATTATCTAACCTCCCTTCCAGAAACATAATGAAAACTGTAACACTCAATTTTAAATGTTGACCTAAAACTTCTTTGTCTAAGGATTAAGTTTAGGTATAAGAAAAATGGATAGTAGACCTAAATAGCTTAGAGACTCTCACAGGTTAATATTTTCAATCTTTCAATGAAACTACAAGTATATATCATGCTTGAACAATTGATGGATGGATTGATAGATAGATACCCAGTGGACCCTAATTTATTCACCACACCACCCCCTTTGTTATTCTATACATTCAATTTGACTATAAAGTTTTTGTGATTGTTTCATAAGCAGTTCAATTGACCAAAATATGTAAATGCTACAATGTTATGTCAACAAGGCCCCACAGAAATCACACAGAACAATTTATTAATCTTCTCTCTCCAGCCTGAGTATTTTTTTGATATCATGATGCTATATTTTGTATTACCCTAGAGTGATCTTAGATACTGACAAATCTATTTTTGTCACTTTTTTCTTTGCCTTTTAGAAAAATAAATAATGGTTAAATCATTTCCTTCTTGTAACAAAAATTTGTGGTTAATAATCTCAAGTGGTAAGTGTTATTCTAATTATTATTGAAAGAAGTGATGGAAGAATCAGCTTTTTTTTCCTGATTGTGAAAACAGTGATTTGATTTACATGTGTTCATTATGTAAATGATCATTAATAAAAATACCACAAAATGCCAAAGGAGCAATGAAGATGTGATAATCAATCATCAGTAAAGATAACTCTAAATATTGATAAATTTAATCATCTTGAACAATGGAGGCTATGGACAATATAGACTATAGAGGACACTAACCAGCCAAATAGAGCTAAACAATTATAATGAGACAAACAGAACTAATTAAAATATAAAATACTTTACAAACATGATTATTGTAAAAACCTGTTACAGCAGGCAGGTGATTTTGACCTAGAAGTTGTCCAAAAGGATGCTACTATCTCATTCTATATGTCAAGTCATATTCTCTTTGCATAATAGCATTTAATCTATGTTCCAAAGAAAAATAATAATCTTTTCCACAATTCTCTTGATAAAGCAAGTTATCCAAAAAAGCAGTCTTTTAATTTAAGATTAAACATTCTCAGGGAGAGGATTTTCTTCTTTAACCAATGAATTCCCTCATGTATTAAAAATATTTTAGCTACAGGAAACAGGTTGTCCCGGATGGTAGTGGTGGCGGTCACCCCACTACGTGTGGCTGGGTGGCTGACCCTGAGGATTGGAGTGGACCCCTTGTTCCAAATCTCAGTGGCCACCGCTGGAGCATGGCCTACACCATAGCCACTTCTGACACCTCCTTGGAGCATTTTTAACAACGTAATGAGATCTTCATGGCCTTGATGATCTCCTTTGAGGATTATGACTCAGAAGGGGGTCAAAAGGACCCCCCTTTGAGGGGTACCAGAGTAGCTACTGGGAATGGTAGGGACAGAAGAGAAGAAGCTGATCAGAGATTTTGATGACAAGCAACCTTCCTGTCACAAAGAGACAGGAGATAGAAGAGATAGAAGAGAAACTACATTATGCACCTCTATCTTTCCCTAAGCTTATGATGTCTAAGCTTCAAACCTACCACAAGGACCTTGTCAAATCTCCATCAGGAAGTAAGAAGCACACCTTTGACAGGCCCACATGGAGGATGAGGAGACGTGAAATTCAGTACATATGCTGTAGAGAATGAGCATATGAATGGGCTGCAGTCTCAAAGGGCATTGCTTCTGCAAAATACTGACAGCCTGAACTGAGCCACCCAAAGTATTGAGTGTTCTCATCGATTGCCACAGAGACTGACCAAATTGGCTGAGAAAGTGTGTAGTACCAGACCCTGGGAGGACGGAAGGAGGGTGGAAAACCATTTAGCTGTGAAGGAACAGTATAAGACCAATATGATAGACAAAGGTAATAAATGCTGTTTATGACTTCTTTAAAAAATATTTTACATGCATATTGCCAAGTTTTCAGGTAATATATAAAATGTCTCAGGAAACTGTTTAATTACTTCAATATATAGATATGAAGGAATAGTGAAAGGTGATGGTAGACTAAAACTGAATTTCCCAGGGCCTTCAATGAAATGCTAACTGATAAGAATTTTGGATAAATGCAAAGAAAGAAAATAATCACATTGGATTTTAGAAAGAGCCTCTTTCTGACTTCGGGTGTCAGCAATGGATAATTCTTCTTATATACTGTGCGTTAGAATCGCAATAAGTCAAATATTCAAAACAGTTCTGAAGATTACATTCCTAAAACTAATGGGTTTAAAAGTTCTCTTGAAGAGCATTTTAAATTTCAGGTATTCAGGTGATTCAAGAAAAAAGTCCATATTGTTTATATAAAATTTTAAGTTTAGAATTTTAATTTACCTCAAATTTATTATCATACTTAAACCAAAACCTTTTTTCACATTTCACTTTGAAAAAGGCTAACGATCTTATTAATGTAAAGCAACTTTTAGGAACAAAATTATATATCAAAACTGAAGTGCAGGACCTCATGGGTGACTCAGTTGGTTAAGCGTCTGCCTTGGGCTCAGGTCATGATCTCAGGGTCCTGGGGTTGAATACAAAGTCTGACTTCCTGCTCAGTGGGAGGTCTGCTTCTCCCTCTCCCTCTGCCCCTTACTCTGCTTGTGCTTATTCTCTCTGTCTCTCTGTCTCTTAAATAAAATATTTTTTAAAAACCTGAAGTGCACATTTTTTATGGTAATGGAAGGAAAAAAGGAAGGAAAAAGAACAACAAAGGAAGAAAGGGAAGGGGAGAAAGAAAGGAAGGAAGAGAAAAAAATCAACCATATAGACAGCAATGTGAGCATCTGGTGTATTTTCATTAGACATAATAGTTTGTTGAAATATAAGTGAGGTCTTAGTTAATTTGTTAGTCACTGCTGAAATAAAAAGAATATACTTTAGGACATTACCAAATGTTTAAAAGAAGCCCTTTACCTTTTTACACATTGAAAACACATTTGCAAATATGTTCATTGGAAGTACAGAAAATGGGCAGATGTACGGTCTCTCTGATACTTTTTAAATGTAAAAGAAACTGGATATAAAATATAGTAATTTCTTAGCTGATAAAATTTTAACATGCTACAGACGAACAGGGAGGATTGGAGAAGTGGCGTATATTAGATGCATCAAAATGGATTAAAACTGTCTTGGATCAACAGGTCAACTTCATTATTTGGCAAGGATAGTCCTAAAATTAAGTATATTAGAATATGAGCACCAGCTGTCATGCATGTCTCAGTGAAATTAGACTGAGAAAAAAAATTAATGAAAAAGAATAACAGTTTGAGAAATGTAGACCTCCTTGATTGAAATTATTTGGGACCAAACATTATATAGTTCATTTAATGGCCAAGGAAACAATGCAGTACATCTTCAAGTACATTTAAAGAAATGTATCCTTCAGTGCACTAACCAAGTTCATTCACCATAAAATAATTTCTTCTAAAAATTTAAATAAATTTGTTTCTGGTAAATTTACTTAAGTAAGTTATTTTTCAGTTCCAGAAACTTGTGCTGTGATAATTTCCCATCTCAATTGCCAATTCTGGTTTAGGGATTTTCAGTGTAATAATATCTCTTTAGACAACTTTGTATTTCTCTCAAAATAATGTATAGATTTTGGAACACAGTCTAATATTGATTCTACAGCAGTGTTTAGAACCTGATAACACCATTAAATATCAGTTAAATGTCAGTTGTAATGGATGCAACAATTAATTTCTTACTAATATATGATCACAGCTGAGAATGACCAAACAAAAATTAATTTTGATGGTTGAGGAACACAAACATGCAGCCTCTTTCAGGCGATTTATCCATTATGGTTGGCTGATGACAATGATTTTTAATTATTGACATCATGAATCTTTGAGGATGACGGTTCAGATAGGCTAGGACTCTGCTGACTGCTTCAACATCCTTTAAACCCTCAAATCTAGCACTAGCATTGTCACAATCAAGTCACTTGGCTGGTTCCAGATCAATGTGGTAGAGAAGTATTATGATGACTCTGGAAAAACAATTTTGTTTTTGAACATAAAAACAATATACTTACCACAATAGTAAATGAAACATTTGGAGATTGCAAGGAAACCACCATTTGATCTAAAACTCAACCATTAACTTCTATGCCAGTGGCACACTAACTTTAGTAAGAAACGACTTGACTGTTCTTTTAAAAAAGCAAGACGCTCAGTTTTTAACTCAAAAAACTACAGTTCAGTAGGCTAAGCTTGGGATACAGGTGAAATATTAGTGGGCTGATTTCTTGGTATTATTTTATTGAATTGTTATCGCTGTCATTGGCCAAAATTCATTAAAAAGAGATCTGCAAAGGAAAAAGAAAATGATATTAAAACTGTTACAATCAATATTCTCCATATTCTTGTGGATGTAAAGGGAAGCATAACAGGATAAGCAAAACACAAAATAGAAAAAGTTACAAGCGAAACTTTGAGAGAGAAAAATATATCTGAAATGAAGCATATCCTGTATAGGTTTTCAAGCAAACTCTTTTGAAGAAATAAACTATCTGATTAGCACCAAATATTTCCAAATATGTATGTTTATATTAACCTTCTCTGGAAAAAAAATAGTCATCACAGATGGTGTTGCTAGTAAATTTTATTAGACTTTTCAAAAGAAAAAATTGCCAGAGTTACTCAATTTTCAATAAAATGAAGAGGAGTAAATTACTGTTTTGTTTGATAGCACCCAACTTGCATTCAAGATAAGAATGATCAGCAAAGTTAAAATATTATGAAACTGAAGCTGATAAAGGATAACTACCAAAAAAACAAAAACAAAAACAAAAAACCAATAGCCAGAATCATACTAATAGGGAAACACTGAATATTTTCTCCTTAAATCAGAACAATACTAGGATACCTGTTTTTATCAGTTGAATTTGACACTGTACTAGAGAAGCTAGCCATTCTAATAAGGTAAGGAAAATAAATGTGCAAGATTAAAAAGGAAGAAGTAAAAATTTCCTACTTGCAGATGTTATGATTGTTTATGCAGAAAATCTCAGGAAATTATGCAAGCTAAAAGAGGCAGAAAAGCAGGAGGAGAAGCAAATTGAAAAATCGGTAAAGCGGGAAGACCAGCAGACCCCACTCTCCCCTGACTCCTTGTCCAATGTCCCCTTGAAGAGAAGCATGTCTCGGTGAAGAAAACTGAGAAGATAAAGAAGTGCCAAGCCAAGTGCACAGAGAGTAAGTTGAAGGCCTTTAAGCCTGAATGTGTTTTGTTGTTTTTTTTTTTTTAAGGGAGAATACGTTTTATTGGCACAGTCATTCCTTTCCTTGTTGAATTAACAGAGTAAAACAGTGATTTTTAACAGCTAAATCTGGCATCTCCCCAAATGAGTTTCTACTGTATGGGGTTGTTAGTTAGGTCAGTCAGGTCATGACCATCCAATTTTTTTTTTTTTTTTTTTTTTGTAGGGAGACAGTCTGTAAAGCAAGTGCAGCTCTCCCAACTATTCCTCTTTCATTCACATGATCAGCAGAGGTGCACAAAACTATAGAACTTATATTGAAAAAGGAAGCATGCCAAGAACCAGACCAAAGAGAGTCTGTCTTCTTAGTTACAACTATTCCTCGTTCTCTTAGGGCCCTGCATCTCCTGAGCTTTCAGTGTTGACTGAAAGCAGGGCCCTAAGAGAACGAGGAATAGTTGTAACTAAGAAGACAAATTATTGAATGTCAAGTTAGCAGATGCAAGTTTAGTATAAAAATTAATTGTATTTGAGCATGTAGCAGCAAAAAAATTATAAAGTTGAAATTAAAAAAATCGAATTTCATTTATGGTAGCAAAAATTACATAAGACTGTATCCAAAGTGTTATGCACAAGTGTTCTACATTAAGAAGTAAAAATTAAATTACTGAGAGAAATTAAATGGGAAATAGGTCAAGCTCATGGATTAGAGTATCCATAGTACTGTAAGAGCAACTCTCCCCATATGGATTTCTAGATTCAGTATATTCCTCATGAAACTGCAAGCAGGTTTTATCTCTAGAAGTTTACAAGAGAATTCTAAAATTTATAAAAGAATTCAAAGATAATTCTGAAATTTAAAAGATAATTTGGACACCTATAATATCCAAAGCAATATTTAAAAAGAAAAATAATTTTGCAAAAGCTATCTTAAACTTATTTTAAGGTTTATACTAAAGCTATTAATCAAGATAGCTTGGTATTCAGAAAAAGAAATACATAAGTCAATAAAAAACAGGAAAAAACAAAATCATCAACAACAACAACAACAACAAAAGCCAGTAGAGAGTCCAGGAGCATAGTTCATTGATTTTTGTCAAAAATGCCATGGCAATTCATTGGAGGAAGGAAAATGTTTTCAACAAATTACAGTTTAAACCAGACAGATTTAAGAAAAATAAGTAAACTTCATTACCCAATATGATGGTTATTATTTTTAAAAGATAGATAATTGGGATGCCTGGGTGGCTCAGTGGTTGAGCGTCTACCTTTGGTTCAGGGTGTGATCCTGGGGTCTGGGGATTGAGTCCCTTGGAGAGCCTACTTCTCCCTCTGCTTAACTCACTGCCTTTCTCTGTATCTCTCATTAATAAATAAATTAAAAATCCTGAAAAAAAAAAAGGGAGTGGTGGATTCATGACTTGTATTCTCTAGGAATAACAGTCTTCAATTACTAACATATAGGAAAAAATCAACATAATGATTTGATATCCCCAATTGATGGTATGTAAACTATCTCATGGTATTTATAATTCTTATGCATTTAAAATGGGAGTATTTATCTTAAAGTTTATTTTATTACACAAATGAAAAATGCAAATAACTCACATCATAACAATATGGCAGATAATCTGAAACCCACCAAATATTTTTTTTAAGATCTGATTTTGGGGCACCTGGGAGGCTCAGGTGATTAAGCATATGTCTTTGGCTCACCTTATAATCTCAGGGTTCTGGAATCCAATCCCCCTAAGGCTCCCTGCATAATGGGAAGCCTGTTTCTCTCTTCCTCTGTCCCTCTCTGGCCCCCTCACCCTGATCATGCTCTCTATATCAAAGAATTATTTTTTTTTAAAAAAGACCTTATTTTCTTGAGCAATTTTAAGTTCACAGAAAAATTGAGTACAGAGATTTTTCATATATCTGCCATCTTCACATATGCATGCCTTCTCCCATTATCAACATCTCCTACCAGAGTGGTGCATTTGTTACAGTTGATGAACTTACATAAACACATCAGAATCACCCAAAGTCCATAGTTCACATTAGGATTCACTCTTGATGTATATTCTATGAGTGTGGATAAATATTTAATGACATGTGACCATCACTATAGTATTTTACAAAATATTTTCACTGTCCCAAAGTCCTCCATGTGCCATCTACACATCCCTCCTCCCCACAACTCCAGACTACCACTGATCTTTTTATTGTCTCCATAGTTTTACCTTTTTCGGAAAGTCGTAGAGTTGCAATTATACAATTTATGGCCTTTTTAAAATTTTTTAAAATTTTTTTCAATTTATGGCCTTTTCAGATCAACTACATTGGTAATACATATTTAAGAATTTTTTCTTAAGAGTTTATTTAATTATTTGACAGAGAAAGAGCAAGGGGAGGGGTAGACTCCCTATGAGAATATAGCTATGGACATTCATTTTTTTTTTGCTTGAAATTATTTTAAAGATAATTGTAAATTCAAATGCATTTATAAGAAATAATATAGTAATATCCTGTGTACAATTTATTCCATTTATTTCTAGGAGAAAATCTTTTAAAACTGGAGTACAATGTCACAAACAGAGTATTGACATTAATACTACCCATGATCTTATTTAGAGATCAGTACTGCTTGCATTCATTTGTTTATGTGTGTGTGTGTATTTATTTCTACATAATCTTATCACATCTAGGTTTATGAGATTATCACCATAATCATGATTCAAAATCACCACAAGTATTACTCATGCCACTCCTTTATAAATATCCCTAACTTCCTCATTTCAGATCACCTGTTAAAACTCAACAGAAAAAAACAATCTAATTAGAAATTGAGCAAAAGATATGAAAGATATTTCACCATAAAGAATGTACAGATGACAAAAAGAGTAATGAAGATTAACATCATTAACCATTAAACAGTAATTAAAACTACCATGAGACATAACTACACACCAACCAGAATGACTTCAGAAAAATAGTGATAACACCGAGACTGGTGAGGAAACACAGTGCTGGCAGGAATGTAAAATGTTATAGTCTGGGAAATCCTTTAGAAATTTCCTATAAGCCTAATCATGGAATTACCATATGGCACAGCAATTGTACACTAGGGCATTTTACTCTGAGAAATAAAAAAATTATGCTCACACAACACGTACACTAATATTCATTGTTACTTTATCCGTAATAAACACAAACTGGAAAAAGCACAGATGCCTTTTAATGGATGAATGGTCAAACATACCACAAATTTTTATATTAATTTATGAATTGACAATAATTCTAGTTTTGAATGTTTTCTAACCCCATAATGAAACCTTCAACATAAGATGTTGAATAAATTCACTCCTCTGAGAAGTCGACTCATACTCTTCCTAATTTCCCCCTCTTTTCCCCCATGACTTCCTTTTTAGCTTAAAAATAATTGCTCTACTTTCTGATACCATAGATTAATTTGCACTACATGGAGATTTAAATAGTATAATATGCATTACTTTTTCCATGATTTGTTTCACTCATTTGCCATTCATATATTTTCTTTGAAAATAATTTAAAAATTTTGACCCATTATTTTAAAAATTTTAAAAGTTTGGTCCATTATTCATTAACTTATTAGGGTATTTACCTGCTTAAGTTCTAAATATTTTAAACATATTTTGGATATAAATCCTTTACCAGGTCTATGATTTTCATATATTTTATCCCAGTCTATAATAAATTTTTCATTATCTTAGCTTAGCCTTTCAAAGAGCTAACTTTTCAATTTTTATGAAGTTTGCATTATCTTTTTTTAATAGCTTGTGCTTTCAGGAGCATACCTGAGACATCTTTGCCTAAGTGACGTCACAAACTTCTTTTTTGATTTTTTCTTCTAGAAGTTTTATAGTTCTACTTATATCTAGGACACATCTTAGTTTGTTTTATACATGGTGCAAAATACAGACAAAAATTAGGTTTTTTTTTAATATGTGGATACGTCATTGATTCAACTCATTTGTTTAAAGGAGAAATGTTTGTTCATTTCTCCACTGAATTGCCTTGCATCTTTGAAAAAAATAACTTTCTATATATTTATAGTTCTATTTTATGACTCTTTTCAGTTCTAATGACCTTTTGTTCTGTCTGGACAATAAGCAACTAATACTTTCTTAATTAGTTGATGATCATAGTCTTTAAAGTGAAAAAAATAATTCTGGTATTTAAGTAGCTAAGTATGAATATCATTTCAATCAATGTTACATAATTTATTGGGCTTTACTAAGACTTGGACACATTTAGAAAACTTCTCCAGGAGAAATAGAGCTACATATATTTAGGATGTATGATTCACCTCACTGTTACCTAACCAAGTGTTATACTTAAGAATGTTTGGCCCAATTAAACATTTACACATGCCAGGGGAGTGCAATTACCATGTCAGAGGACTGCTTCTGAAAAACGCAGGAATCTAGAAAAAAAAGTAGGTGAGATATTTCAATATGTTTTTTCTGGCAAGTTATATTTTTCACCTGAAACTGTGAACAGCAAACTTTGAGTGCAAACAGATTTGATACCACATCCTTTTTATTATCAGCTGAGGCTGGCTGAAAACTTTCTCGTAAGCCAAACTATTAAAATGAACTTCAATGCACATCATTTTCCTGAGATTTTCTGTGTTTTCCAATTGTTGGTTGGGATGCATTTTCTAAGTTTATTATTGGAAAAAGTTAAATGTTCACTTTCTCCTCTTTTATATTAGAAGGTAATGCTAGAAAATTATAAAAGTCTTTGATAGTTGCCAAGCTGACAAATGACACTAAGAAGAAAATAGACCCTATGCAGAGGAATTAATTCTGACTTTCTAATAATATATTTGATGTAATTATAATGTCATCTTTGATAGATAGAGTCTTTTATTCCTCATTTATAACTTATGCAGTGTCTTCCACAAGAAAAAGGCAATGCTACTGATTGAAGCAAGTTTGCCCAGAAATTCACTAATTATTATCACATATTTATTTAGATTTTTAAACATGACCAAATAATTATAATAATATTTGATTGCCCTCAATAAGTTTATCTCTACAAATAATTAAATGTGTAATTCGTAATATGTGCATATGCACACTGGTCAAGAAAACCTATCTTCAGAATGATCATAATAAAAGAATATTCTTTAATTCTTAGTAATCAATACAGACCCCCAAAATATAAACTGTGATGTTAATAGCAAATTAATATAAAGGTGGCCAAATCAAATTAAATCATGTACATGTTGTTTGAAGTTTCAAATTTTATAGCAGTAGAGAAGTGTGGGCAATAATATGGTATCAAATTCATGCTAATAAATTTCTTTGTAATATAAGTAATAAGCAAAAACATTTAAGACAAATCCATTAAATAAAAGAGCAATACTATAACAAATAATAAATTTATAACTAGCATGAATATTTTTGTCACCCTGCAAATTTTATCTATATCTATACTTACATCTCCATCTCTCTATGGATGAATGGATAGATAGATGCAACTAGTAGGCATATAAGGAAAACTGAGAGAAATCCAGTAATATTAGGGAAAGCTAACATACGAACTTAGTTTAGAATATTATTGAAAAACATATAAATTAACAAATTCCCCAAATCCTCGAGGAATGGGGGATAGTGACTGAGACTTCTAGCATTGATTGAAACAAGGATGGAGAGTAAGTGGTATTAATCCTTAATGGCATGGGTTATTGGGTTTAGGATGAAGGGAGGAGAGCAGCCTCTAAGTGGTAATGAGAATCAGAGTCTCTGGTGTTAGTAGAATGAGGGAGTAACTGGGACTCTTAAGAAGGCTGCAAGAAAGAAGCTTCCTTGGGAGCAACCAGGCTTCAACTTACATGATAAGGTGGAAGGATGAAGAGTAAGGTCCAGGGTGTAAAGGTGATGGACTATCAGTTACAAATTAGAAGGGTTTGGGAGAGAAGATAGAATCACACGGGATATTGTTGATTGTACCATAGCCCTTTCTCCTGAGTCACAGTATGTCTCTTTCACCTGAAGATTAAGTCTTTCTTTTGGGAGTAGTTCCTTTTATCTGGAATACTTTCCATTTGTCTGTTCTGTTCTCTTCATCAAAAAGCCAATTACTAAATCTACCATCATATTCATATTTTCCTCTTAAACTTTGGTTTTAATTCCTGTACCCTGCCTACAATATATCCCCGAGTTTATAGTCTTGAACATTTGCTACTTCTAATCTAATAATCCTTTATATAATGTCTGTATATATTTTTATGTCTTTATATACTCTAATTGATTTGTTGTGATCCACTGGCTTGCTAATATATTTACACAAATTATCTTTGAACCTTTATACTGATAATATTTCCTCATTTCAAGTGTACAGATAGATGAGTTTATTCAAATGGATAGTCATGTAACTATCATGACATACAAAATACAAAATACTTCTATCACCACAAAAAGTTCTCTGGTACTTATTTTTTTGCTTTATCATTTGTGCTTTTGACAGCTTTATTGAGATATAATTCATATACTGTACATTTAACCATTTAAAGTATATAATTCAATGGATTTAGCATATTCAGAGTTTTGAAACCATCACAATACATTTTTGAACATTTTTATCACTCCAATAAGGAATCCTATACCCATTAGCAGGTACCTCGATCCCATCTACCCGTCTCCAGCCCTGGGCAACATTATTCTACTTTTGTTCTCTACAGATTTCCCTGACTGATTATTTCAATATACAATAACTTGTATTATAAAATTTCAATATACAATAAATTGTATCATATAATATGTAATCTTCTGTTAGTGATTTCTTCACTTAATATAGTTTTCAAAATTCACTCATGTTGTAGTATGTAGAGTGTTGCAATATGTATCATTATTTCATTCCTTCTTTTTGGCTAAGCAATATTCCACCACTGACACTTTACATTTCATAACTCAGGGAATTCTTATGACCATCTTTTGAGGAAGGTAGTATAATTTTTGTCATTTTTTAATGAGGAAATGAAAGTTCAAAGATTGTAATTTGTTCAAGACCAAACAAATACACAGCAGAATCCAAGTCTCAGCCTAGCAACTGGACTCTTTCTGGCTCAGCACAGATACTCAATACCTCTCCAACCCCTTCTATCAAGGGTAAATCTTCCATCCACCACCAAAGTATAATCCAATTCATTCCTGCTCAACTTCCCAACACTCATAGGTACACAGTTTATGCTTGAGATAACGTTTTTATCATTGTTATTCAGACTGATATATTTTCCCTGCCATAAAAACTTTTTCTTAAATTTCTAGAATGTACCATTAGGATTCTCTATCATTTTAAATTCTGGTGATAAACTTCCTAGAAAGTTTATGGATAGATGAAAGAGTGTCTTAATTAATAGAAAGATAATTTCATTACTTAAATTGTGGACCAGGAGTTAACCATAGATATATATGGGTTCTATCTACCTAATAACTTTTAAATAATGTTACTTACATCCTGGTTACTAATCATCTATATTCCAACACTAGGCCATTAATTTAAAATACTAGTATATTTTGCATATAGATAAAGTAAGGGTGAATTTTATTCCTTATTTTGATGTATATATTTAATATATATGTAAAACATAATAAATATACATGTCATACACATATATATATATAACAAAATTTGGGATATATGTATCTCATTGTACTGTATCTAAATATATTCCTACAAACTAGTTTGCATCTAGTATCCATCCTTTTTTAAGTGAAATTCTCCTTATTATTCATTTTTTTCAGTAAATATTGAATGTACAATTTGCACTGAATTAGAAATAACTTGTCATTTGCTATTTTTACTGGAAAATTATATTCTTAGACAAGTTACACTACTTAGCAACAGACACCACCAGATAGTTTACAGCTGACAATCACTGAAGAACAGCCAATGTTAGTGTTTGAGTGTTTCAGACCATTGTCAGTTACTCAGAAATTTCACCAGTTCAATCACATATTTAGCTAACAATATGGATACATTTATCCTGATAATCTCCATTATTTTAGAAATCTGATTATGAGATGCCTGGGTGGCTCATTTTGTTAAGCACCCAACTCCTGGTTTCAGCTCAGATCATGATCCCAATGTCACGAGATTAAGTCCCGAATGGGGCTGTGTGCTCACTGGGCAGGTCTGCTTGAGATTCTCTCCTTCTGTCCCTCCCCCACTCATGTGTGAGTGTCCTCTCTCTCTCTCAAATAAATAATCTCTTTTTTTAAGTCTGATTATATCATCTTTATAGCCAGGAGAAGGATATATTCTGACTGAAGTCACAACAATAAATTAACAACGTATTTTTTCAAGTGCATTCACTGGATTTTATGATAGAAATTTTATTGTGGACTAAACTTTAGCTTAATCTTCATACAAAGATATCTATGTATAGAAGTACTAGATTTTAGTCTAGAAATTAATAGTTACCAGATGTAGGCTAAACTGGTTATACATGTATCTGGAATAATAATCAAAAGCATTAGCCAAGTACTGGTGTTTGTATAAGCACTATTTTTATTTCCATTGCACTTACTCGACTGTTTGCCTTGAATGGAGAAATATACTTTTAATTATATATTTATTAACAATAATTTATTTTAGCAGTTCTATTGGCTTACCTATAACTTAGATAACAGTAGGACAAAGATAACTGTTAACCTCAGAATGGTTCTCTATAGAAGTTCCACTCCTTTAGCCCTTGTATTTCATAGTAAACGATCAATCCATTATTCTGATATCAAAAACCTTGACACATGGTCATCCATTTTGTTTTCTTCTGTTGCCATATTTAATCAAAATAGATGATCTAGAACTTCTTTTGCTGGGTATGTTCTCATCCACTTTTGCAGTCATTTTGCCCAAGATAACACATAAATTAAAGAAAACAAATATATTTTAATAGTTAAAAACTCCCATATCATACATTCAGTTTTGATTTCATTAAATATTATTTTACTTTTATCATACATTTTTCTCTAAGCTTGAAGAAACTTCCCTATTATCTTATTCATACCATGAAAAATGATTTTTTTAAGATTTTATTTATTTATTCATGAGAGACAGAGAGACAGGCAGAGACACAGGCAGAGGGAGAAGCAGGCCCCACGCAGGGAGCCCAACGCAGGACTCGACCCTGGGCCTCCAGGATCATGCCCTAGGCTGTAGGCGACGCTAAACTGCTGAGCCACCAGGCCGCCCAATGATTTTTATCCAAATGTAGCACCTCAGAATTAATTACATTATTTCACTATTAACCATAAATGCTAATATTTTATAGCAGCTTTATTGAAGATGTCACTCATATTCCATGTAAATTGCCTGTATTATGTGATATGTAAATGCTAATTCAGTGTCATGATGCAGGACACAGATGTTTGACATTATTGTATTCTGGTTGAATAGAAGTTGATGAGAAAAATATTATGAAGAGTATCTTAATATACAAATAGTTCAGCTCTCTTGTCTTTATACAGGTAGAACCAACATACATTTTTCATTATCTTTAGAAATTTTGGCTTGAAAATTAACCTTTAATTGAAATAAGAGTGTACTAGAACTATAATTAAATGTCTTCAATATCCATCCTGTGACACAGCCCTAGAGACTAAACAAAGTAGTAATGATAATGTCTAATACTGCAAGAAAATTTGTTTGCCAAATATTTTATATCCATTTTAGCTGAATCAAGAAAATCATAATATTTATGTTAATATAGTAATTTATATTTGTTTCCAGAATCTTTTCACACTATTACCTCACTGTAACCTTGTGAGAGAAAATGGTGAGCAGATATCCTCATTTGTATTTTAACATTAGGTAAATTTATGGCTAGATAGCACACAAAGGTGGCAATTATAGGACTATTAGAAGTAAAGAAATATTTCAAAATGAATATCTATCTTACAAAGATACTATTACCTTAGCATAAAAATAAATGCATTTTTCTCATTGTAACTTCTTTTGAATCTGCTACTCTTCACTTCCCTATTACTAAATTCACATTTGTGTTTCATGGTTTTTCCTTAATCTATTGAGAGAAAGGATTGTGTACTTTGGAATTTATATCTTCAGCATATACCAGAATGACTGAAATACAGAAGATTGCAAATAAATGCCTGTTCGGAGACTGAACTTTTCTCTTCTGGAGATTACCTGCCTTCATTCTTCTATTTCCAGTGGGAATCTATTCAGTGCTTAAAAATATTTTATATGTATGCCTTATTTTTATTATATTGGAAACAATAATTTCCATGCTAAGTCACAAGTATCATCTGTCCAATGTAGTGTTGGATGAATGAGTTATTCATTCGCTCATATCATTTTATTTAGTTCACTAAATATCTATTGACCATCTATGTACTTAATACATTTCTGGACATTGGGAATTCAAAAATATACATAATCTTTGTCATCATAGATTGGGAAGAGATAAATTAACTAAACATCTACTTTAAAATGTAAAAGCAACTGAAGAGAAAACAGTGTGAGAGTTATGAAATCTTAGGGTGAGAGCTAGCTTACCCCACAGACAACACTAGAGAAGGCATCAAAAAGAATGTGAAAGAATTGCAGCTCTCTGAAAAATAAGATTTTAAGTAAGTTGAAAGAAAGAAGTGATTGTTCTAGCTAGGGAGAAGGTCATATGTAAAGATCTAATTTCAACAGGGAAGGTGGTCCATTACAGAAAAAAAAAAAAAAAAAAGAAATTTGAGTAAGTAGAGGTATGATATCAAAGGAAAGAGGAGATGTAAGCAAGGGCAGGATTAGTGAGGCATTGCATGTCACATTCAGTGTTTTGGTTTATAATCTTAAAATGAAATTCACGAGTGACTTTTTTGAGTGTTTTAATTTATAGAAGTATACTCATAGTTGAAGATTAAAAAGTTATAATCATGATTCTGGTGTTGTTTTTTTTTTTTTTATGATTCTGGTGTTAATCACGAACCCTGCAAATGAGAATGGAAAAAGTGCATAGAAAAATATCATTTATATGTCTAAGTTGTAGTTTAAGGGATGTTGCTTCAGATAATAGTAAATACAGAATTTTCTCAAGAAATTGGTTTGGCTCCTGACTACTCAGGAGGTAAAAAATGTAAAGGACTTACTGATTAGTTAAGTGTTAGTGAGTGATGGAGGAAATATTATATTAAGAAGGCTTAGCATCTGTCTGGAATTGAAACAGATAGTAAAAATTATAAAAACAAAATAAAAATTGGCAAGTGGAGAAATTGAAGAGGGAGAGATTTATGTTTCAGCCATGCTGTCTATGAGATGACGTTTTTTGTTTTTGTTTGTTTTTAAATACGCTTCATGTTGGGCTTGAATGTGGGCCTTGGGAGGCTTGAACTCATGATCCTGAGATCAAGACCTGAGCTGAGATTAAGAGTCAGATGTTTAGGGCACTTGGGTGGCTCAGTCAGTTAAGTGGCTGACTCTTGATTATCTCAGGGTTGTGAGATCGAACCCTGAGTAGGGTCTCACATGCAGTAGAGAGTCTGTTTCTCTCCATCTGCTCAGCTCTCATTCTCTCTCTCTCTCTCTCTCTCTCTCTCTCTCTAAAGTAAAAACAAAAAAAAAATTGAAGGAGGATGTGTTCAGAGGTGGGAATCATTGAATATATCTGATAACTTCTCTTGACCGGCATTGAGTTACTGGTTTCTATTTTCTTTGGAAGTAAAAACAAGAAGAGTAAGGAGAAGGAGATATGAGATGGTGGTGGAATGGGTTGGAAATATTAGGACAATGGAAATAGTCTTATTGAAAGAAGGAGAAAAAGCCCATCATTTGGAAATTATCTAAAAATTGTTCTTCAGTGGATCCTAGTTGCAAACTGGTCCTGGTTATCTTTGCTTTTTTCCATGTGCTTTTTAATTTTTATTTCATTTATACAACTAATATGATTTCTCAAGCAGAAGAGAAAAATTGAAATACTCCTTGATAGACACACATTGTTATTTTAGATATATCATAATAGACCCCTTTCTATCTGTTTGATTTATATGCAAATGTATATACTTACAGGCAAATATAGTTTGTTTTTATTAGAAATGTGTTCATTCAGTTGTAAATAAGAGGAAGACTAACAGTGACAAACATTTAAGGCTTTATTTTTCTCATACAACAGAATTGTGGGAAAATGGGAGAAAATAACTAGAATGCTGGTATTTTTTAAAATCTAGGTGCTGCACAGTTTTGGCATTCATTCTAATAGTTTGTTTAAAATCTTCAAAATTAATTTTAGAGGGGTAGGACTAAATTTTTGTGTTTTAAATAAAATATATAATCCATCAAGAAAAATATAAATTTTTAAGCATAAAATTGTTAAACATTTATTAAGATTCTAATATAAATTATTAGCTGCTATATTAGTTCTTCTGCTGTCAAGGAAATTCTCATGCCTGTCATCTCTGATGTAGTTTGTTGAGATTTCAGTATTTTCTTTTTATTTTTAACCCTTTTGAGGAAGCACTTGCAAAGCAACCATCTCCAGTGGCTCTTCTAATCTTTGCAATGGGACTGAATTGCAGTATCATTCCCCAGTGTATTATCCCCTTCCCTAGTGCAGAGCTTGTCCCTCTTTATGGGTTTCCCCTGAGTCCATGATGACCCTTCACAGGGGAGTAGAAATGGAAGGAGGCAGAAGAGGTGAAGGAGGTCAGAGATGAAGAAAATTATGGAGGTCTATGGTGAGATAGCAGAGACAAGTGGGAAGGGAGGAGGTTAAAGAAGAGGAGGGGAAGAAAAAATTAGAGGAAAAAAAAAACAGAAATTTGCATAAAGTTGTTGACCAGTGTCTGAAATAGCAGTACATTGACAAAATAAAAAGTGTTTTGATATAAAAATAATGAATTTACAGTAACAAAACAAAACTTGTATCCTGGATACTGAGGACCAGTTTTATAATTATTCCACATAGTCTTGAGGTCAAGTCTTGTTCCGGTGCTGAGGCTGAGCTATGCCACAGCCAGCCCTCACTGTAGGAAGATGATCTGGAGCCTCAACCATAATATCTGCATTCATGGGAAGAAGAAAGACACAGAGGGAGCTTTCAGGGGCATTCTGCAGAAATACAGTTGAAGTAGTTAAGTTACTCCCCGCAGAATGACATTTGGCTTAACCATCATCACCAGCCAGGATGGAAAGCAGTATATTTATTTTTTCTTTTGGCAAACTGAGTTCAATCTAAGATTTTTTGACTTGCAATAAACTGAGTACTTTCCAGTCAACATTTTTCAAGAATTCATAGCAGGAAATAAAATACTCTATTTACCTATGTTGTATCCATTTCCATTTCTCTTACTTCCATCAGGTGGATTCATGTTACCATCTGATGTGAATTTCCTTCTGTTCGAAGGACTTTTTTCTTTTAACACTCCCTATCTTTTTTTGTTTTCCCTTTATGGCCCTCAAAATATACAGATATTTATACTTCTGTTTATATTCTCTAAGTCACTTGAATTATTACATTTTTTAAAATTTTTTCCTGATGCCTTTAGAGGTAATTCTGCAACCAAGTATTTCAACTCATTAATTTGTAGTTTACCTGTATCAGTTCTGCTATAAATCTCATTTATGGAGTTCTTTATGTAAATTATTTTTATGTTTAATGCTTCCAATTAGTCCTTCTGTTAAAAACAGTTATTTTTGTTTGTCCCTCTTCCATATTATTGAAATTTATCTCATATCTTTGAAAATGGTGTAAATCTTACTTTGGCTTACCTATTAATATTGCTTAACCTAGTATAGTTTTTCAGTTTGTTATATATTATTTAGACCAGTGTTTTACTCAAAATTTCATAGATTTTCCTGGGAGCAATTTTTCCTCAGATAAATCAGCCAGCTTAGGTAATGCTATTTTAAGGTATGGGGTAAAAGACCTGGACCCTCTTCAAGATAGGGAGTGGCTGATACAGGGATCACTACAAAGATGACCCAGATTTGATCTAAATTTGTTTTGACTTTCCCTTTGACCATGTCTATCACTAGGTAACTCACCCTGCATGAAAGCAATATTTCAACAACAGTATCTTGCCCTTTGGGTATGAGAGTGAAGAATAGGAACTTTTAGTTCTGCTTGTATTTGTTTTTATCTCCTCACCACATTTTTTCCCTCCTAGTCCTTGTGCTATTGTCATCTTTTTTAAATTTTTATTTAGTTTTAAAGATTCGTATTTATTCATGGGGCAGGGGCAGAGACACAGAGACACAAGCAGAGGGAGAAGCAGGCTCCCTGTGGGGACCCCAATGTGGAACTCAATCCCAGGACCCAGGGATCATGACCTGAGCCAAAGCAGATGCTCAAACACTGAGCCACCCAAGTACCCTATTGTCATCCTTTTTATTTCCATATCCTAGAAGTCCCAAAATACGTTGTTGTATCATTCTTGCTTAAAGAGGTGATTATCTTTTAATGAGTTCTAGTTAATTAGCCTTCAAATGAAATTAAGTGGAATCACTTAAACAAAAAAGATATGCTGATTGGAAATAAACACATGAAAACTGGGTTAATATTATTAGACATTAAACACGTGTTAGAATATCTGAAATTTAAAAATCTGATCATACAAAGTGTTGGTAAGGATTTGAAACAATTGGATACCTCTACACTACTGGTGGAAACGTAAGATAATAAAATCACTTTGGAAAATTGTGTAGATGGGACGCCAGGGTGGCTCAGTGGTTGAGCATCTGTCTTTGGCTCAGGGCCGGATCCTGGAGTCCCAGGATCAAGTCCCACTTTGGGCTCCCTGCATGGAGCCTGCTCCTCCCTCTGCCAGTGTCTCTGCCTCTCTCTCTGTGTCTCTCATGAATAAATAAATAAAATCTTAAAAAAAAAAAAAAAAGGTGTGGCAACTTCTTAAAAAGTTAAACATACACCCTAGTCATTTTACTCCATATTTTCCCAAGAGAAATAAAATTATGTTTGTACCAAAAGTTGTATATGAAAATCTGTAGTGTTTTTATAATAGTAAAAAACTGAAAATAACCCAGATGTTGATAATAGATGAATGAATGAGTGAATCATACCATAGCTATACAATGGGATACTACTAAGCAGTTAGAAGGGATTACATATGAATACATGGAATAACATGGATGCATCTCAAAATAATTATGCTGAATGAAAAAAGGCAGACATAAAATAGTATATAGCTTATGATTTGATTTGTATAAATTTATAGAAAATGCACACACACATATAAAGACAGAAGGAAGGTATGTGGTTGTTGAGAGATAGAGGGTAGGCAGGACTATTCAGGTGGAGAGTTTATAAAAGGTTATTATGAACGTTTCAGGGATGATGACTATTTACATTATCTTGATTGTAGTGAAATATATATAATTACATATCCCACCTTGCCTGTACCCCCTCAGGGAGAAGGAGGTGGCAAAGTGAATGAAATAAGTGCAGAGTCCAAATTAAAAAAAAAAAAAAAAAAAAGCTTGCTAGAGTCAGCCACGGCCACTTGCATTTGGCAGACTCAAAGGAAAGTGGAAGAGTGTGAAGGTTTGAGGAGAAGAAAGAGAAGCCTGCAGGTGCCCTCTTTGGAGACTGCTGTCTTGGGGAAGCTGTAGGTAGGAAAATTGGAAACTGGGCCACTATGTGATGGGAGAGGGCTGCATATCTGGCTTTCTCTGTTTGTCCTGAGCTGGAAGGAAAGACAAAAATTAGGGAAGGTGTTAATTATTAATCAAGCCACACCACTTGGGGCTGTTTGCTATAGGAATTGCTTGGCTTGCTGGACCAAGAGAGAGAGACAGAGTGACTTTCAGAGAAAAAGAGAAAGAACTAGAGGGTGAGAGAGAGCCAAGTAGCTCATTTTATTTTTCAAGTCTGGTATTATACTTCAAAACTTTCTTTTTTATCATATACAATCCTACTTAAAACTCTTTTTTAGACTAGAAAGTTCATTAAAGTACCTATTTTCTAACATTCTTCCACATGATTTTTTTTTTTTTTTTAACTTCAGGCTCTTTTAACTTCTAACTTTAAAATGGCATTTGAATTTCTGACAGTGGCTCTGAACACATCAGTTTGCCCTAATTTTTTTTTTTCTTTTTGTTAAAAATACTACGCTTACAAAATTCTATTTGCTTTTTATTTCATTCCTATGGGAAGTTGAAAGATATCTAAGGAAGTTAATGCTTATTTTTGTGGGACTTTATAAAAATTTATAGTGTCTAAATTTAAATAACATAAAAATAGGCAGCCACTGAAAAACTATGTTTTTGAGACAAAGATTAGAAACAGTAGAGGTGACAGTTTGATAAAAGCAGTAGTCCCAGAGTATCTGTATTAGACAGTTGGTAAGGTGGGAGCTGTGTTGGGGAGAGACTGGATATTCAGAGAGTATTTCAAAGAATTTCTCAGCTTTCAAGGTCACCATTAACACGCAGAGAAGTAAAGTACATATGCAGGATTTAAGTAATAGAATGAGATAAGGCAAAACTCAGTGGTTCCAGGGAGCTGAACCTTTATTTTTAAAATAAATTTTTTACTGATTTCTGTACATCTGCAGAAGAAAAAAAATAGACATATAATACTGAAAATTACACTCACCTAAACTATGAATAAAGAGTAGTTAAAAACTCCTGATTTTCAGACATTTATGAATTGTAACACATGAGCTTTTTTCAGTGATTTAAAAATATGTACTCTTCAATTATTTATTACATAAACAAGTGAAGTATTAAAACAGTATGTGACCCAAATTAGCATAAGTCTGATTTTGAGTGAAAAAATGAGAAATATCAATTGACTAGAACAATATTTTCAGAAGCGTTTTTTTTTTTTTTTTAATTTTACCTTCGAACAAATGGTAATTCTAAGGGAGATGCTTTCTGAAAATCTGTATTCGGACTTTCAATGGCAAACAGTTCAGTAGCAGTAGGGGTGACTAGAGCAATAAATAACTGTGGCTTTAAAATCAGAGGCACCCCGAGCACCTGTGTGGCTCAGTGGTTGAGTATCAGGTCGTGATCCCGGGGTCCTGGAATCAAGCCCTACATCAGGCTCCTTGGAGGGAACCTACTTCTCCCTCTGCCTGTGTCTCTGCCTCTGTGTGTGTGTGTGTGTCTCTCATAAATAAATAAAAATTTTAAAATCTTTTTTTAAAAAAAAAGGATGCACTCATGTTAAGATCCCAGCTCCCCAATCCCTTACATATGTGCTCACGAAAACCTTCTTTAAACTAGGGCTTAGTGTATTAATCCACAAAATGTTGTAATAAGAGCAATCGTATCATTTCAGTAGGGGCATTTATAAAGGTCTTACTAGGTGTTAGGCCTCTTAAGTATTTCATATTAATTATGATATTTTATTCTTATAGGAGCCCTATGAGTTATATACTATGCTATCATCATTTCAATTTTATGGACAAGAATATAAAATCATAGAGAGGTGAAGTGATTTACCCAGGAGTCCCACAGCTGGTGAGTTGTTTGCCTCAGCTGTGCTTGTCTTGTTTTAAAAAAGATTACAGGAGATAATGCTTGTGTTATGGTTTCCATAATTTACCAAATAGGCATTTGGAAAAAGATAATATTATTGTTTATTATAGCAATAAAATCTTCTACATCAAATGAGCCTCCATAAGATATATAATGAGTCCTGTCACTTTATGAACCATTTTTTAGGAAACTGATTCAAATGATAGCAAAATAAACCTGGACTTGGAAATTTTGGAGCTCTAGATATATATCATCTAGATCTCCTTTGTGACGATTTTTTTTTTTAGCCTTAAATAATCAAAATTTTATCTCTGGGCCCTTTATTGGCTAGTTTAATTGTTTTGGACTACCTGTCTAGAAAAACTACAAGCCAAATACATTCAGGAAGCCAGGCATCATTTAGTCTGGCCAAACCTACAAGAACAAATGAACTGGGTAACTGCCAAATGTCTAGTTCGCATTGTATCAGTACTGTTGCTTCTGTAATTTGAGGACCTGCTAATGAACAAGTATGCTGAAAGAGCCAATAAGAATTTACAAGTAAACTATGCCTTCACTTTTGCCCTATTTCTACCTCCTTTCCTCTTTGGAAGTTCTTAAGAATACATTTTGCTCTTTGGGAAATGTTTGAGTAAATCGTATTAGGATTTAATCATGTTGACAATTCCGTGAAACCTGTTAGTTCCCCTAGAAAAATATTAGTTGCATAATAACAAGGGAGCAGACTTTGATAAAATGATGACCACAGATTTCTAAGGAGGAATTAAAAAACTTTTAAAATAACTTCTGTCACTGTATCCTCCAATTTAATAACAAGCACCTTTGGAAAATAGAATCCATCAGATGAGAACAAGACCTGAGACCTATAAATAAATTAGTACTAGAGGCAAAGATGCGTTTTAAAGTAATGGAAAAATCAATAATACTGGAATATGGCACCAATCTCTTATACATCATTTCTGGTGCTGGTAAGAAAAAGAGTTGTATTTTATTTTTTTAAAGAGTTTTACTTTATGAATTATTCCATAAGGATTAAATCCACCAAAAATTCAAAAGACATAGAGCAATAGCTAGCTTCTGTCTACCCTTTGATCTTCCCTCAACCTCCTCTGAGCATGTCTGCTGAGACCAGGTGAAAAGAGCATTCGAAGATAAAATGAGAGAGTGGACATGGCAACACAGCTGACAATTTATTTTGGGAGTTTTAAGAAGAACAATACATTTTGTCAATTACACCTCTATTTATTAAAAAATAAATAAAAATAATGCTCAGTGACTCAGAAGACCGTGCCTCTTTATTCACTCTTTTTGCATAAATACAGCAAAGTAAATAAACATATATCCTAGAGATAATGTAGATGTATATAAAACAGAGTTGCTTGTTGAAAGATCAAGTAACCTTTTATCAGAGACTAAAATGACAAAACAGAGGATTATGAACACCAGTAATAGGCAAGCTCTCACTTTGAGAAAAGATTAATAATTTACCGTAAAGGCAGAGCAAAAAATTAATCCCAGTGCCGATAATGAAAAAAAAAATCATCCATGTTTAGAGAAAGACTGCGCGACTTTGATAGCAATAAGATGCTGAAAAGCAAAAATTGGTCCATCAATTGAAAGGGAGAAAATGTGCTCAGGGCCTTTGTTTTTGCCTTCTGTTTTATTGTTGTCTTTAATCTAGACTAACTGGATGTGGAAGCATGTATCCACCTTTGGCTACATAGCAAACAGGTTTTGACACGCTCTGATAACAAAAAGGTAGATTCTAATGTGACATATATTAGTGGAATCTACAACAGCATCTCCGTGGAGGTGGCACATACCAAAGTCATGTGTACTTTCTCAGCAGCAGACAACTGCCCAGGCACTGGAGCCAGGTTTTGGAATTACTTCTGTCTTTCGCCTTGATGACATTCCCAATTATAGCTGTTAATTATGGCTAATTGAGAACACAGCAAAAATATGTCACTTACAGAGAGGAAGTAATGTTTTAAATCCCTGTAAACAAAACTCCTGCAAAGAGCTTGGATAAAGAGAGCAGAAATGAGGGAGGAGGTGGTTTGGGCCATGGCCACAGGATGTTAAGTAATCATGAGTGTTTTGAATTAAACTGGGATGGCTAGGTAGTGTAAGATTGAAAAAGAAAGCCTGGCTGTTTGCCCCCATGAAGGCATCAAAACCTCCCAGAAGATGCCAGAACAACTTCTGGTAATACGACAGTTCCAGAAAGCTGTCCAAGAACCCAAAGAACCTTCCAATGCATTGGCCTTTGGATCCAGAAAGCCACTCCCAGACACCATCTCGGATCTTAGGACTCATCCCTTTTTGCTGGCTCCCTGCCCAGGCCCAGATACTGACTAGTGTGCACATTTTCAGGTCTCTGACGCTGACTCGCCACCCTTAACAGGAGCATGAAAGAGCTCAAGCAGAACCAAACCCAGAGATCCTAAACAGCAAGGGTTATTAAAAAACAAACAAACAAAAAAAAAAAAAACCAAAAAAACACAAAAAAAAAACTAGAATAGGTGAAGCTGCCACATGATTCTCACATTTCACCCTAATTTGCGGACCACATACATCTGCCCATCACTAGCTGTTACATAATACTAATTGTTATTTTACTCGATATCTCACGAAGTGTTTACCATCTATGTTCTGTAATCTTTTAACAACCATGTAAGCGATATATTGTGAAAAAGCCTATTTTACCAATAAGAAAAAACGTTACAGCATCTTGTACGTGACCACAAAGATAGTGAGTGCCAGGGCAGTGACTAAAATTCTGACCCTGATGCTATATTGCATGCTGCTTCCACAGAAATGGTGCTGTTTGGCTGTGAAATCTAAAAGAAATCTAAACAAATGTTGAATCAGAAAAAGAACAGTCAGAAAATAAAACAAGTAAAATGCTTTTAAAACATGAAAGTATACATTTTAATGTTGATTTTACAATGGCTTTTTGTATGTTCCCACTATTTTATCTTCCAACATCTCATCCTGGATCTGGTAACTTCCCTGATTAGATATTGTTGCCTTAAGCTTTCACTTTCTTCCCTGTCCTGCCTGTCCTGTGTTCTATCCCTAGTAGATCCGAATAAACCTTATAAACCTTATCTGTTTGGTAGATTTTCTTCTATCTTCGGGTTCAGTTTATACCTTAAACTGGCCTGGATGTAGAGCTCTATGCAGATAGAGAACAGGAGAGCTTTGTCTGGGTATTTTGGGGCTGGTGGTAGTCATAGCCTCATACAGTCCCTGCCAGTGTTTCAGTGTTAGGGAAACACTAGCAGGAGGGTACCAGCATAATTCCTTCCAATTGCCTTTTAGCAAAACTCTCAACTGGGGTGCCTGGGTGGCTCAGGTCATGATCTTGCAGCTGTGGGATCCAGCCCTGCTTTGGGCTCTGCATTCAGTGTGGAGTCTGCTTCCAATTCTCTCTCTTTCTCTGTCTCTCTCTCTCTAACAAACAAACAAAATCTTTAAGAAAAAAAGAAACACCCTCAACTTCATCCTCACTCAAGCTCATCCCTTTCCATTACCCAGGTATTCATGGAGGTATGAAGAGGGAGAAAATTGTTGCCATATAAGACCTGGGACCTTTCTAGTCCTAGCATCTCTGCCTCTCTCTCCCAATAAGTCACACTTCAAGAAAAAAGGCTTTTACTTTCCTATGTTGAACTTTTCAGATTTTATTAAGAAGTGACTGCCATTTGTCGAGGAGTAGCCTTACAAGTAAAGGCAAAGGATACATAAAACCATAGAGGAATGCTAGTTTTTATATTAAATAATAAGGGGCATTTCAGCAGACAAAATGCTACTGACTGAAATGTTCTATGTAGAAGAGAGACCGGCCAACCAGCATTCTGAGTAGACTGGAAACATCATGGCATCTAATTCCTTACGTATCCTCATATGTCATGGAAAGAGATGATAAGGGAAATTGGGTTTTTGAAGAGAAAACAATCGGACGTTAATGTTGAGAATGTGATTAGAGCCCTTGCGGTATTCCCTAAACTCAACCATTCTGTCTAGATTGCAAAGGCATCTTCAAGTTCTTTGCTGTTTTCACCAATATGATACTTTTATGGCAATCTTCAGTGTTCTCATAAGACTGACAATTACCTTTGGTTTCTTATATATTCTGCTGAAAAGAGTATTATTAGGTTTTTAGGTTAGAACTGGATTCCTGTTGTTATTTCTACCCAAATGACTGATCTCAGGAAACTGTATTTTAGGACAAGAGAAGTCACCAACTTGGTGAATTTACTTTTAACTGTGCTTGGCTCATTTACTCAGAACAGATAAATGCAATGATTTCTTCCATGTATCAGAGTGACATCTTTTTTATTTTTTATCATTATTTCTTGTTTTAACCAGAACACCATTTAACTGATTGTTTGAGGTGCGAGGAAACCAGATACAAGGCCAGGAAATCAGACCCTCATTAATTTTGTTCTGTGCTCCTGTTTATCCCCATCCTAAAAATTAAAGCAGGAATCTTGGTCTCTTCCTGTATGTCTCTTCTCTCCGGCACACATGCCGCTTAAAGAAGATTCTCTGAGGCTTACCTCTTGGTTCAGCTCCGTGACCCAGGTGCGTGAATGCCATTGGTTCCCTTTCCTCTTTCTATGCCCATTGACATTTAGTGAATTTCTAAAAGAAATGTTCTTCTCAGTGTCTATAAATAATAACCCTGGTATTCACTTAAGGTAAGTCGATTGTGATCCCCATAATAAATTCATGGTAATAGCAAAAGAACATATGCCATATACCAGGTGTTCTTTAATCATTTTATATCTACTATGGCATTTCATCCTCACAATAACCTGTGCATTTGTTACTAAACTATGAGGCATCATCCCCATTTCACAATCAAGAAAGACGAGGTAAAGAGAATTGAAGTCGTTTCCCTAAGGTCTCACAACTCTCCAGGCAGGCCAGCCTCTGAAACAATGGTTTTGACCGTTATGCTGAAATGACCCTGGATCTTGAGCTGTTAAAGATGAGAGTGTACTAGATGAATTCTTAAATTTCTATGAAGTTCTCAAATTTAAATTCTTCATAGTATTCTAGGGTAGGTATGAATAACTAACAAACCAAATTAATATACATCCTGAGACAGCTAGAATTTGTTTAAAAGGAGCTTGCTAACCCATATTGCTCAGTGTCAAGGCAACATGATTAAATGAAGACTATTCAGAGCAGAGATATTTTCTGAAAAGGTCACCTTCCTTCAGCGACTTACGAGATTCATCATGGGAAGCTGCCTATGCCAAAGATAGATCTAGGTCCTACTTATTTTAATGTGATTTCATTTACAAGTGAAAACCTGGTCTTTCTACAGTTTTTTTCTGAATTGGATATATATTCTAAGATGATTTTTAAAATATCATTTAGGTGATACAGAATCATTTTTAGAAGGTTTTCGTTTAAGTGCAAGTAATATGATATTTAGTGTTAAAAACACACGATAGGCTCCCCTGTTGGGAAAACCTTTTGCTGATAGAGGTTAACCATTTCAAGTGGAGTACAAAATGCTAGTATAATACTAAGTAAATTAATCACAATTGTCATCATACAGGGGTAGGGGAGCATCGTACAATTAGAAAAACACTGAATATGTTATTTTATAGTCGTTGGATCATTCTGATTTTCATGTCTATGGTAAAATACAGAAAAAAGGTTAGAAACCAGATATTTAGGAGAAATTGCTTTAGAAAGAAATTCCCACAAAAAGTGAGTCTTGGTTAGCTTTATATTAGACAAAAGTATATGTTAAATTATTAATGATGTGAGTAATCAGATATAAGAAATGAGGTCAGATTTTTATCTGATGATATGAATATGTTAGAGAGATGGGAAATTTAACCTTTAAGTACAATGCAGATGCAGTATGCGTTGTATGTAAACACATAATTTTATCTTTCATTGTCTTATAAACCAAAAGCTTTACTTGAGTTATTCAACTTCAAGAGTAAATTGGCAGTCCATTTGAATTCAAAATTCCCTGATTTACCAGAAGAGATAGCAGATTTCTAGAACTCTACCAAAAAGAAAACAATTATATTTCTTCTAGCCAGATGCCACACTTTATTAATCTTTATATTAGCTGACATGCTAATTACATGTTTGCATTTATAGGGTGAATTGAGTTGTCACAGCTTGGGGTAATGGTAGGAGATTTAGGACAGAGTGTTTTATATGTGAACTCACTGAGAGCTGTTTTAAAGAAATAAAATCAAAGCTGAATTACAAATTAATGTTTTTAAAGCATCAAAATGAATTAAATTCAAGTTAACAGCTTTAACATAATGTGAGTACTGCTGTTTTACTACAGTGCAAACTGTGTCTATGACATAGTGTGTTTGGTGTATTTATACTACTTTTTAAAGCTAACACTGGTTGAGCATTATGAATCAGGTATTGTTCTATGTGATTTATATTTATAGAGTCCTTTAATTTTCACCATAATTCTCTAAGGAGACAAATTTGTTTTCATACCAAAAAAAAAAAAAACAAAAAAACAAGAAAAAAAAAAAAAAACACCCTCTAAAGCAAGGTATTTTAATTAATTTCTGAAGGTTACACGATAAGTGATAGAGCAGATTTAAAAGTTGGAAGTCTGACAAGAGAACTCTCTTAAATACTACATGATACTCCTAACGTAATATCTATCACAACACTATTTCTTTCTGCCACTGAGTACTAAGCAGAGTTGTAAAGAGAAGCAAAATGTTATTGGGGATTAAAATATAAAATATATTTCTGATATATATAAGGGAGGAAATACTTTTCCTCTACAATCTGATATCACTGGGACTTGTGAATTAAATGCACACACAAAAAAACCAGATTAACAGGAAAAAGGGGCATACAAACTTTATTTCATGTTACTATTTTAATTTTTTAAGTGCATGGAGGTCTTCATAAAGAAATCAGGGCACCTGGGTAGCTCAGTGGTTGAGCATTTGCCTTTGGCTCAGGACATGATCCCGGGATCCTGGGATTGAGTCCTGCATCAGGCTCCCTGCAGGGAGCCTGCTTCTCCCTCTGCCTGTGTCTCTGCCTCTCTCTGTGTCCCTCGTGAATAAATAAATAAAATCTTTTAAAAAAGAAGTCAAAATCCAAAGAAGCAATTAAATTCAGGGTGGGAGTAGGGGAAGGGCAGAGAGAGGAGGAGTTATACACAAATTTTTTCTTGATTATATTTATTTAATCATGAGAGACAGAGAGAGGCAGAGACACAGGCAGAGGGAGAAGCAGGCTCCATGCAGGGAGCCCAATGCGGGACTTGATCCCAGGGCTCCATGATCACACCCTGAGCCAAAGGCAGACGCTTAACCGCTCAGCCACCCAGGTGTCCCAGTTATATACCATTTTAATAAAGCGTGACAAATTGTGGAGAAATGACAAGACAAGGAAAAGGCATGTGAGATTTTAGGGGCGGTGAATTAGGGAAGATAGATAGATGAAAAGATAATGGCTAGTGGAAAAATAAGGGATATTTCGTAAAATTTTGTTTATGCAGACTCATCTTGGCACTGCCTCTATCTCTGGTGAATAAAGATCGTTCTTTCCTTTCTGGTACAAGAAAAGATGACACTATCACAAGGGAAATTCGTTCCCAACTTTAAGGAGTTAGGGGAAAGCTCCCCTGTGTCTTATTTTTCTCTCAGTTGTCTTCAGATCTGGGTATTCTGATCCTCTTCACATGTAAATAAAAATCTGGCTATTTAAAATAAAAACATGGTATGTATGAGGTGCCTGGATGGCTCAGTCAGTTAAGCATCCAACTCTTGATTTTGGCTCAAGTCATTTTCTCAGGGTCATGGTATCAAGCCCCCTGTAGGGCTCTGTGCTCAGCAGGCAGTCTACTTCCTCCTTCTCCCTCTGTCCCTCCCCCCATTTGCTCTCTGTCTCTCTCTCAAATAAATAATTAGCTATTTTTAAAAACTTAAAATAAAAACATGGTATGTGAGGAATGCATTTGGAACCAACAGTAGTAGAAGTAAGAGCAGTTGCTGGAAGTCCTTTAAGTTACTTATCAATAGTTGTGTAACATCACAGTCATTCTTAGTCATGTAGAAACATAAAGAGATCAAGTTCCTAAAACTTGTTTCCTGCTCCTTTAAATGTACTGCCTGCCTGATGCAAGGTGGGGAATAGGTTAGTACGTATTCTTATACTTAGTATTTAGGAGTACAACTGTGATATAAGTCAGACAGGATAAGGAAGGTAAGCTGGCTGGATAGGATGGCATACAACTGTTTAAAAGAAAATTAAGTGCACTCAGATTTATTCCTGCAGAGAAATAATAAAGCTCACAATACCTGTCACATTTTAGATGCAATCATCTGGAAAAACAATAGGTGCAGAAAATACATCAGCCTGTTGCCATCAGTCAGAGCTGGCTTCACGTGAAGCCAGAATGTTGTTCATGGTGTTAGTATTTGCTTGAGGTGGCAAATGTGGCAATAGGAAGTAGAGATGTCCTAGGCCCTTTGTGAGGATTCACAGATAATTTCTGGACTGCATTCATAGGCCAAACAAAATGAATGTAAAACAGAGTCATTAAACAGTTTTAGCCTATTTCCCTCCACTTAACTGTCTTGTAGGTTGAACCAGTGCTCTGTGGACTTGATATCATGGGTCACTGATTCTCCGGGATGCGCACACAATTCTTTGCTTAAGAGTAGAGATGAATGTTTCCACAATAGTAGTGTTTTTTTTCCCCAAAAACTTGTTTATAGAAATTTTGTTATTGTTGTAATTACTTGTTTCTTAAATTAAATGCTTCCAACATGGCACAAAAATAAGAATTAAACTAAATGTGACATGACCACAAAAGATTGGGGAAAAACTGATGGTATTTAAATTTATCAAATCCTTTTAAAATATGCTTAAGTCCATCTTCTAATTTAAAGAAAATGAAACTGAAAACATAGATGCCCTGTTAATAGGTTAGATAAGAAAGAGCTGAATTTAAATCAGTTAAAGCCCTATATCAGTATTTTAGCCAATAAATAAACATTATGCATATGAAAATACATATTTATGCTTTCCAACATCATATTTTAGGCTAATCATTTCAAATTTTTTTGTGTCTTTAGTGAAATAAATGGAGTATGACTAAATATATTCATTATATGGTTTATGTGTTTTGGGGTGCAGGTAACACATTGTATCAGGCCCTTCTGTACTACCTTATAATCTTCTCCCCTTTGCCCCACAATCAGAGTAATTGCAACTGGAGGCCAAAAATCATCTCGGTAGGGTTTGAGTTTACCACATGGATTTTCATTTCTTTTTTGACAAGAAATAAAAATAAAGAAGGAGAAAGAAGGAAGGAAGGAAGGAAGGAAGGAAGGAAGGAAGGAAGGAAGGAAGGAAGGAGAAAGAAGAAAGAAAGAAAGAAAGAAAGAAAGAAAGAAAGAAAGAAAGAAAGAAAGAAGAAAGAAAGAAGAAAGAAAGAAGAAAGAAAGAAAGAAAAGAAAGAAAAACAATATATATCCTGTTACTTAAGAAACTTAGATTCTTATGTTTCACAATTTGCAAAGCTGATATTTGATAATTTCATGAGTAATGCTTTATTACATTTTAAAATAAAAGGGAAATGTATTTTTCTCAAAATTGAAATCTTATGCTGTGATTTTTGTGTGATAAGGGAAATAGTAATGGTAGGATGCTAAGCTCTGTGTTATACCCTCCTTAGAATCCAAAGATGGCACTATTGTTTGGAAAATGTCAACACCATTGATGAATTGTTTCCTTGGTCCATAAGCACTCTTACAAAAATAAATGCAAAGAGTTAAAAGGTACACTTAATACTATGAAAGAATTGCTCTCATAATAAAAAAATATCCAATTTATATCAGAAGAACAATTTATAATTTAAGAAAAACTGTCTCAATGATAAAGCAAACATGTCAATGTATAAAGTATTTCTCCAGAAGCTTGAGTCACTGGTGATACATTATTTATGAATTGTCATGGGAAAAAGGCCAGTATTGCTTTCCCTGGTTAAGTGCTTTGAAAGTAATATCCTACATTGGATAAAGTATTATAACAAGTGAGTTTCTTTTTGTCAATATAGTCAATATATGTCCTTATTAAATCATTTTGTATATAAAGCATTAATTCATTATTTCTCTTCAGTTTTATCATGTATAATTTACATAAATATTTAATTTTCATTTTGGTGTAATATCCAACATTCATTTCCCAATATAAATCAGTAATACTTTATGTAATTTACTCAGATGAAGTAGAAAGCAAATGGGCTTTGTCATCTGAAAGCACAGATTCAAATTCTGTGCTTCACCACCTATTGGGTCTTTATTCTAGTGGTTTATATAGAAAATCCAAGGTATCAACAAACATCCAAGAACTAATAAATGAGTTCAGCAAGATTGCAGGGTACAGAGTTAACACACAAAAATCAATTATATTTCTGTATACTACTAATGAATAAGAGAGGAATGAAATTTAAAACGTAATGCCCTTTATAAACTGAATACAAATGAAATACTAGGTTTAATTCTAATTTTTTTAAAAGGTGAGAGTGGTTAGTTTGCATGCCGCAAATTATGCAACACTAATGAAAAAAATCAAAGATTTTTTAAGATGGAGATTCAAAAAAATAAATTAAAAAAATTAAAATGGAGTCATACCATGACAATCAGCTGGAAATCTCAACATAGTACAGAAATCCATTATCCCTAAACTAACATACAAATTTAATCCCAGCAAAACTGCCATCCCAGCTAAGTATTTGCATGTGTAGAAAATCTTATTCCAAAATTTTTATGGAAAGGCATTGGGAATAGAATAACTAAAACACTGTTTTAAAAAGAAGAATGTGAGAAGAATCATTCTACCCAATTCCAATACTTACAATATAGTACCATCAATCAAATCTATGTGATAGTGGCAGAGAGGTAAACATATGGATCAATAGACCAAATAGAAAACCCAGAAACAGACCCAAACAAATAATGCTTGGCTGACATCTAGCAAAGTTGCCAAAGCGATGCAATGGAAGAGAGTCTTTCAACAGTGGGCTGGAATAGAACCCTGACTGAAGTCTCATGCAGATATAAAATTTAATCAGAATGGATCACAAATTTCTATGTAAAAGGTAAAATGAGAAATCTTTTAGAAATAACACCTAGGAGAAAACCTTTAAGATCTAGGGTTTAGCAAAAAGATCTTAGACTTGAGGGAGCTAAGATAGTAGGAGGCCCCTAGGCTTGCCTAGTCCATCAGACACAGCTAGATAACTACCAAATCGTTCTGAATACCAAGAAATCAGTCTGAGGACTGATAGAATAAAGTATAAGTAGGAGAGAAGAGGTCACTTCAAGGAAGTTTGAAAGTACAGAAATATGGTTTGGGGGAGAAATGGGCCACAGGTGCTATGAAGGGAAGCAAGTCCTGGTCACAGAGAAAGGTGAGAGAGTAGAGTGCACAGGGATAAGCACAAAGAGAAGAAAGACTTCCCCAAAGCCACTGCCTGGAAAAAGGAGAGGGGCTGAATTTCATGAGTTTTTGCAACCAATGGAGCTTAAAGACTGGGGTTTCAGAGGTCCCCATACTTGGCTGCAAGATAGACCTAGGGCATTAATGTCTGACTTCTGGAGTGGAGGCATACAAGCAATCTGAGGATCTCCTAAGGGGATTGGGTGAGGGTGTTCATACTTTTTGGAATCCATCTGTGAGACCTGGCATTGCCTCTCCAGGAACATAGGGACCAGCGGGCACTATTTCTCTCCTCTGCTTCTCGCAGAGGCACAGAGACGCCTGCTGAGTGCAGTTTACTGGGTCACTCCTGGTTAGCTTGCATGCTCCTAATTCCACACCCCTGTGCTGGTGCCACTTTCTTCTGGGTCACACCTGCATCAGTCCTAGTGCAGTGAGACCCTTTCCCAAGAACTAGTGCAGGTCCCCACTGCACCAGGTCCCTGACATTTGGAATTTTAAAAGTTAGCAGGCCTGGCTGAAGTAGAGCCCAAGCTGTGCTGTGGTGCTCCAGGCAGGCAAGTGACCCAGAGACAGTGTGAAATCAATGATCTGAAAAACACCTGTGATACAGCAGGGGAAATTATTCACTCCTCTGAAAGCACTTCCCTGAGAGCAGCAAGCATGGACTCTTCTTTCTAGGGACAGAAAAACAGGCTGATGCCCTTTGCTTTCCCCACCCAGCAGCATAAACCAACTTCAGTAAATGGAACTGCACCAAAACTGGCTGCCTAAATTGCTTACACCAAGTCCCATCTCCTCTGCACTCCGCTGGTTCTGTTTTCTAGGGCAAGTGTGCCTAACAATTAGCCTGGTGAGCTCTCCCCCCAGACCGGAACACACCCCCACATGTACCACATCTACTGACCATACAGTTCTACAAAGCTTCAATTCTAATGGTAATAGCATCAGGTTTCCTTAAGCAAGCTGGCCAGAGTACAACTAATTAAAACTTGCCACATTCTGGCCAAGGTCCAAAACCTCCCACTGCTGGCAAGGAAAAACTCTGCAGAGAACTAACCTGAGGAATAGAGCAACCATAACGTAGCAGCAGCACACAGCACACACCAGGGACACTTCTAAAGTGCCAGACCCTGGACGTTATATGACCTCTTCTTCATAAAGCCATTAGTCTCAGGAGCGGGAAACATAATATGCTTTCCTAACACATAGAAGAAGACAGAGACCTAGACAAAATGCCAAGGCACAGGAATTCATCTCAAAAGAAAGAACAAGAAAAGGTCATGACCAGGGATCCAGTCAAAACAAATATAAATAAAATGCCTGATCCAGATTTTTTTTTAAGATTTTATGTATATATGAGAGACCCAGAGACACAGGCAGAGGGAGAAGTAGGCTTTATGCAGGGAGCCCGATGTGGGACTTCATCCAGGGACTCTGGGATCACACCCTGGGCTGAAGGCAGATGCTCAACCACTGAGCCAGCCTGGAGTTCCTGATCCAGATTTTAAAACAATAATCATAAGGATACTAGCTGAGCTTGAGAAAAATCATAGACAACATCAGGGAGGCCCTTGCCACAGAGAATAAAGAGCTACAAACAAATCAGGCCTAAATGAAATATATAATAACTGATATTTGAAACTGACTGAATGTAATGACCACAAGGATGGAAAAAGTAAAGGAATGAATAAGTGATATAAAAAATCGACTTATGGGAAATAATGAAGCTGAACAAAACGGAGGAATCTTAGATCATAAAAGTAGACTTAGAGAAAAAGACTCCATCAAACGTAGTAACATTCATATCAAAGGAGTCAGAAAAAGAGAGGGAAAGGTGGGCAGGTTCATATAAGAAAATTAGACCTGAACACATCCCTAATTTGGGGAAGGAAAGAGACTTTTAAATCCAGGAAGCACAGAGGACTCCCATGAAAATCAACAAAAACAGGTCAACATCAAGACATTAATTAAATTTGTAAAATATAGAGATAAAGAAAAAAAAAATCCTAAAAGCAGCAGGACAAAAGAAGTCTCTATCTTACAAAGGAAGACCCACTAGGCTAGCTGCAGATCTCTCCAAAGAACCTTGGCAAGCAAGAGAGACTGGCATGATGTATTCCATACTGAATGGGAAAACTATGCAGCCAAAAATATTCTATCACGCAAGGCTGTCATTCAGGATAGAAGGAGAGATAAAGAGCAATCCAGAAAAAAAACTGAAGGAGTTCATGACCACTTAGCCAGCCCTGCAAGAAATACTAACAGGGACTCTAGGTGGGAAAGACCAAAGGGACAAAGACTAGGAAGGAACAGAAAATCTCCAGAAACAAGGACAAAGCAAATAGTAAGATGGTACTGAATTCATAGCTATCAATAATCACTCTGACTGTAAATGGACTAAGTGCTTCAATCAAAAGATATAGGGTTCAGACTGGATAAAAAAACGAGACCCATCTATAAAAAACAAACAAACAAACAAACAAACAAACAAACAAAAAAGAGCTGCCTACAAGAGACTCATTTTAGAGCTAAAGCCACCTGCAGATTGAAACTGAGGGGACAGAGAACCATTTATCATTCAAAAGGATGTCAAAAAAAAACTAGAGTAGCCATACATACACCAGACAAACTAGATTTTAAGTCAAAGACTGTAACAAGAAATGAAGAAGGGCATTATATCATAATAAAGGGTTTTGTCCAACAAGAAGATCTAATAATTATAAATATTTATGCTGCCAACATGGGATCACCCACATATATAGAACAATTAATCACAAACATAAAGGAACTAATTGATAATAATACAACAATAATCGGAGATTTTAACACCCCGCTCACAGCAACAGACAGATCATTAAGCAGAAAATCAACAAGAAAACAAGGGCTTTGGATGACCAGATGGACTTCACAGATAGATTCAGAACATTTCATCTTAATGCAGGAGAATACACATCCTTTCAAGTGCACACAGGACATTCTCCAGAATAGATCACACACTGGGTCACAAATCAGACTTCAGCAAGTACAAAAAGACTGAGATCACACCATGAGCTTTTCTGACCACAATGCTTTGAAACTTGAAGTCAACCATAAGAAAAAAATTTGAAAAGACTGCCAAAACATGGAGGTTAAAGAATATCCTACTAAAGAGTGAATGAGTCAATCAGGAAATTAAAGAAGAAATAAAAAATACATGGAAACAAATGAAAATGAACACAATGGTCCAAAACTTTTGGGACACAGCAAAAACAATCATTAGAGGGAAATATATCACAATACAGGCATATCTCAAGAAGAAGAAAACTCAAATACACAATATAAGCTTACACCTAAAGGAGCTAGAAAAAGAACAAGTGAAGCCCTAAATTGAGAATGATAATGATTAGAGTAGTAATAAATGTTATAAACAACAATAGCAGCAGCAAAAGAAAACAGTAGAACAGATCAATGAAACCAGGAACTGGTTCTTTGAAAAAAAATGAATAAATTTGATAAACCCCTAGCCAAACTTCTCAAAAAGGAAAGACAAAGGATCCAAATAAATGAAATCAGAAATGAGAGGAGAAATAACAGCCAACACCATGGAGATACAATTATAGAGAATATTAGGAAAAATTGTATGTCAACAAATAGGGCAATCCAGAAGAAATGGATAAATTCCTAAAAATATATAAACTACCAAAACTGAAATAGGAAAAAGTAAAACAATGAAACAGACTCATAACCAGCGAGGAAATTGAATCAGTAATCACATATCTTGCAATAAACAAAAGTCCAAGGCCAGAGAGCTTCCCAGGGGAAATCTGCCAAACATTTAAAGAAGAGTTAATGCCTATTCTTCTCAAACTCTTTCAAAAAATAGAAATCAAAGGAAAACTTCCAAACTCATTTTATGAGGCCAGCAGTACTGTGATTCCAAAACCAGACAAAGACTTCACAAAAAGAACTGCAGTGATCAAGATGTTACGATACTGGCATGAAAATAGACACATAATCAGTGGAACAGAAGAGAAAACCAAGAAATGAACATACAAGTATGGTCAACTAATCATCGACAAATCAGGAAAGAATATCCAATGGAAAAATGTCTCTTCAACAAATGGTGTTGGGAAAACTGGACACCCACATGCAAAAGAATGAAACTGGACCCCTTTCTTCCACTGTACACAAAAATAAATTCAAAATGGATGAAAGACCTAAATGTCAGACAGGAAACCATCAAAATCCTAGAGGAGAACATAGGCAGCAACGTCTTTGACATTAGCCACAGCAACTTCTTACTAGATATGTCTCTTGAAGTAAAGGAAACAAAACCAAGAATGAACTATTAGGACTTCACCAAGATAAAAAGCTTCTGCACAGCAAAGGAAACAGCCAGCAAAACTAAAAGGCAGCCTATAGAACGGGAGAAGAGATTTGTAAATGATATATTATAAAGGGTTAATATTCAAAATCTATAAAGAACTTATCCAACTCAACACCCCAAACCCAAATAATCCAGTTAAGAAATGAGCAGAAGACATGAACAGACAATTCTCCAAAGAAGACATCCATATGGCCAACAGACACATGAAAAGATGCTCAACATCACTCATCATCAGGGAAATAAAAATCAAAACTACAATGAGCTTATTGCTTAGCAATAAAAAGTAATGAACTATAGATTTTTGCAACAATTTGGCAAAATCTCTGGTAGGTGAAGTAAATTAGTGCCAAATGGTTATACACTGTATGATTTCATTCATATCACATTCTTTCCATTAATTCTTATAAGAACAGATTATCAGGGGCCCCTGGGGGGTTTAGGGGTTGAGCGTCTGGGCGTGATCCTGGGGTCCTGGGATTGATTCCCGTATCGGGCTCCCTGCATGGGTCCTGCTTCTCCCTCTGCCTGTGTCTCTGCCTCTCTCTCTCTGTGTCTCTCATGAGTAAATAAATAAAATCTTTTTTTTTAAAGAACAGATTAGCAGAGTGAGATTATTCCATCAGGATGTCTCTGATTCTATTGCCTCAAGGAAGAGAAGGGTTAGGTAGTCATCTTTCCCTTTGGATGCACCATGCTGTTTAGGAAAATTAAAAAAAAAAAAAATCAAAGAGAGGTAAGTGAAAGAGTAATCAGCTAAGTCATTTCCAGCATGTAGAACAGGAATTTGCACGCCTTCTTTTCACTGGCTCCTACTCTCACCAGCACCTAAACACTCTCTCTCTCTCTCTCTCTCTCTCTCTCGCACCTTCCAGATCTGCTAAGCTTAGTTGCAGGTGCTCCCCTAGTTGATTTAATTCAAACAGGAAAGATACTAGAATGAAAATGGTGCTTCAATGAGAACCCAGTTAGAGAAATGGTTTTTGCAGGTTAGAGATTTCTCTTATATTTAGAATTATTTTCCTAAAACCCACTTTAAATAAGCCTACGTAATAACATTTGTTTTAAAAACTTTAATAAGGGTTCACACAGAACTTTGTATGAGCCTGTCAATCCTTCAAGCATATTAATAATACTAGATCCTCATACCAACTCTATGATATCAGCACTATTATTAATATTTTATTTTATTTTTTATTAATATTTTAAAAATGAAAAATGGATCACAGAGAAAATAAGTAACTTGCCCAAGTCATGAGAATTAGAACTGGGATTCTGTCTAGATGGTCAGGCCTCACTATCTGTGCACTAAACTCCGGTACTAAATTTATAAAAAATTCAATGTTGGTAAGATGGAGACTGATATTAATATATCTGTGCTTTATAATATGTTGTTGCTCTAAAAATTCTAGAAAGAAAATCCACTAAAAACAATTTGTGAGATCCTAAAATACCTTTATGTGGTATATATAATGATGGATATTTTGGGCTTAATAATTCATATTGATAATAACATAACCACAGCTCTTCATTGTATATTATGCAAAAACAGGTTCTAGGCACATCCCATACATTATCTCTTTAATGTCCATAATAACTCCATGAGATAACTATCATCATCCTAATTTTATCTCATTTTATCTGAGTAAACTGAGATGAATTCAGATTATCATGCACAGTAAGTATTAGAGCTGGGAATTTACCCAATCTGCCTGATTTCAAAGCTCATGTGCTTTCCTTTATAACTTCTTGTCTCTAACCACCTGTGTTAGATCTTCTGTTAATACTGATTCTGGTAGCCCTAATTTCTCACTTGAAATACTAAAAGCAGCAAATAATACCAATTATTTTTCACTTTTGAATAATGTTAAGTCTACTGTCAGTTGTCACACTTAAATCTGTGTACTTCTTATTAGAAAATAAGACATTTTGTTGAATACTAGTAATTTTCAGCCAGCAAAAACTGTTTACCTACATTAGTAAACATATAAAAATTGCAACACCATGAGCAAGAACCAGCAGAGGATCAAAAAAGCAAAATCTAAGAATTCAAACACTAGAACGATCAACTATACAGTGTAAAAAATAATATATTTCAAAAAATAAAAAGAGGCTTAAATATGAAAAAAGAAAAACTATGTGAAAGAAGAACCACGCAAAACTACTAGAAATAAAAATACAACTGTGGTGATTTAACTTCCTGGATTCCTTTTAACAAAATATTATTTACTCCCATAGAGAGAACTAAGAAAAAGAAGACAGACTGAAAAGAAATTATCTAGAAGAGGCAAAGTCATGTCTTTTCAATGAAAGGTAAAAGGGAGGATAAAGTGAGAAAATCTAATTAGAGTTTCAGAAGAAGAGGTGGGGCACAGTTATAAAAGATAATAATTGAGATTTTCCCAAAACCAATGCAGAGTATCATCCACATTTTATAAAATCCGCAAACATCTAGACTCATTTTTAGATTATTTAAATTACAGTCCTGAGCTAAATGTCATTGTAGTTCGCTCATAACTTATTTTGGGGAGGTAGGATATGAAGTAGTTGTCCTATGTTTATTTAGGCGAGGTGAGGGGGAAGGGGAGAAGAAAACAGGTGACTAAGACTTTCTTCTTTCTCTTAAATAAATCAATGATATTTTCTAGAAACGGTCCTTATTTCTGGAATGGTCTTAGGAGGATGTACTTGAGTAAATGAACTTAAAATCTGTGGTTTGTGAGGCATAGATGCCTGGAAAATATCACATTATCCAGAGTATAAAAACATATATATTAAAATTTATATATATATAAATATCTAGATTTTTATATCTAGATATAAAAAATATCGCATTATCTAGAGTATATCTGGAGTATAGATGTTTTACAACCTAAACGCGTCCCCTCTTTATGAAGTTACTTGCTAATCTTATCTATTTTGGTCGTGTAGGAATGGCTGACCAACTGCATGGCTAACCTTCGTTTTCATCCCCTCCAGGGGTGGGCTGATTCCACACGACCAAGGCTTTCACCATAAATCACTTGTTTAGTATAAATTCTGTGGTGTGGCGTACAGAATCAGATAAACAAATACATTCTGTACAGACAGGATAAGGTCTTAGAGGTTAGCTCTCAGGAGATGAGCAGGAACCAAACTTTTCTTTGAAGTGTGTAAAATTTGGACAACCCAGACCTACTGAGTTATAATCTGCATGCAACATAATCATAATTTCGTATGTATTAAAGTGAACCTTGGGATTGGCAAAGACAGGCAAGCAAACGGATAAGAAGGGAAGAAGTCTAAAATTAACAGAGAAATTTCCTAAATGTTTTTCTTCATTTAGGGAATAGAGAAACTTCAATAGAGAAATTTCCTAAATGTTTTTCTTTTAGAAGAAAAAGGATTTCAGATGGAAGGTTTGGGATAGGAGAAGAAATGAAGAGAAAGAAAAGAGGTACATATATAGGTGGATTTAAACAAGCAAGTCAATAAAATAATAGTAAAATATTTGGGGGGATTAAAGAAAAATGAATGAGAACCAAAATATATGTGAATAATAGTTTATGAGTTTGGGTAATAAGAATTTGTCTTCCCTTCCCTTTTCTGTGGAAGGAGGAGAATAAAAGTATCAATAAACCTTTGTTTTAAAAAATGTCTATGGTTTGGGATCCCTGGGTGGCGCAGCGGTTTGGCGCCTGCCTTTGGCCCAGGGCGCGATCCTGGAGACCCGGGATCGAATCCCACATCGGGCTCCCGGTGCATGGAGCCTGCTTCTCCCTCTGCCTATGTCTCTGCCTCTCTCTCTCTCTCTCTGTGACTATCATAAATAAATAAAAATTTAAAAAAAAATGTCTATGGTTAAATAAATTTACCAGCATCTCAACCGAAATGGATAAGAAGGAATCGGCCAATCTAAAAGAAGGATAAAAGAAGGAAAAGAGCATAGAAAAGATCTCTCACTCTCATTTTCTTATTCTCCTTTCTTTGTGGACTGCAGATAAAGTCCAAATTGGATCAGCCAATATTCTTGGTTTACAATGGCACATCATTCTCATCAAAGGTCCACGAATGCCCCTTTTAATAATTCACTTAGCAATTTTAGGAATGTAATAAATGCCTGCCAAATAAAAAAAAATAAGTAAAAACCTGAGTTATATATAATCTATGGAGAATCCGTGCCCCAGATCCACTCCCATCTTTCTCAAACAAGACAAATATTTCCCTGAACTTATTCGTCAACTTTTCCTTGTTTATTTTTCTTCTAGTTTCCCTTATAATGATTTAACATAATCCTATAATTTGTTTGTGTTCTTGTTTATGCTTCAGAACATAATCTCTTCACAATCAGTAAATGTGTCAATCTTGTTGACTGTAGATTTAGTAGTACCTAAAGCAACATGAGATACATCAGAGGAATTTTTTTGTTTAGTAAATAGATGAATAAATGCGTACTTCATTTTTTTAATTCCTAGCATTCAGCACAATGCTTATTAGACACATAAGCAATGTTTTGCTAAAATAAAAACATATATGCATGCATTAAATGGTGTTTCTTTTTCTCACAGCAGATTAAAACTCCTGGGTGGCAGTGACTAAATACTGTGTATTTTTTATTACTGTATCATATTACCTAGATCAAATTCTTACAGAGTGGTTACTGAATAATGAAAATAATGGGAAGAAAAATGCCTTATTTAAAAAATCAGAGTTATATTGGCATTTTAAAAACAACTATTGGGGTGCCTGGGTGGCTCAGTTGGTTAAGTGTCTGCTTTTTGCTTGGGTCATGATCCCAGAGCCCTGGGGTTAAGCCTAAGTGGGATTCCCTGCTCAGCTAGGAGTGCTTCTTCATCTCCCTGTGCTTCGCCCCCTGCTCCTCCCACTGCTCATGTCTTCTGTCTCTCAAACAAATAAGTTAAAACTTAAAAAAAAATCAGCTACTCAAAAAATACACACAAAGAAGTAGTCCATTCAAAGCACTGTTTATAGATCTTTTTCATTTAAATTGCTCTCCTTTCCTTTCCACACTCTAGTAAAGGACAATTAGGTTTTTCAATCTTCCTAATTCCCTTCCCCACTTCTATTGATATGAAGATATGGTTTTTCTTGTTTATTCTATTAATGTGATGAAAGGCATTGGCTGATTTTGAATGTCGAGACAGTCTTGCACTCCTTGTATGAACCCCAATTGGTCATCATGTGTTTTCCTTTTTATATATTGCTGCATTTATTTGCTAAGTATTTTTATACTTAGGGTCATAGGAAATATTAGTCCATAGTTTTCTTCTAAAGTCTTTATGTGTTTTTCATATTTGGGTAATTTTGGCCTCATGAAATTAGTCAGATGGTTCCATATATTTCTATTATCTGGAAATATTTCAGAGAATTGTTATCATTTCATCCTTAAAATTTTGTTTGAATTCATTAATAAACAATCTGAGCTTGACGTTTTGTTGTTTAAAAGATTAATAATTACTGGGGCATCTGGATGGCTCAGCAGTTGAGTGTCTGCCTTTGGCTCAGGGCGTGATCCTGGGGTTGGGATCGAGTCCCACATCAGGCTCCTTGCTGGGAGGCTGCTTCTCCCTCTGCCTCTCTCTCTGTGTCTGTCATAAATAAATAAATAAAATCTATTTAAAAAGATTATTAATTATTGATTCAATGTCTTCAATACATCTAAGACTATTCAGGTTACCTTTTCTCTTTGTATCAGTTTGGGTGGTTTATATCTTTCAAAGAATTGGTCCATTTCATCTAAATTATCAAGTGAAAAAAAACTATCAAATGCGTAGGGTTAGAGTTATTTGCATTGTTCCCTTATTATCTTTATAATGTCTATGGAATCAGTAATGATAGTCCCCTTCTCTTTTTTTCTTTTTTTTTTTTTTTAAGATTTTATTTATTTATTTGTCAAAGAGAGACAGCCAGCACAAGCAGGGGGAGTGACAGGCAGAGGGAGTAGCAGGCTCCCTGTGGAGCAAGGAGCCTGATGTGGGACTCGATCCCAGCACCCTGGGATCATGACTTGAGCTGAAGGCAGACACTTAACCATCTGAACCTCTCGGGTATCCTAGAGGACCCCTTTTTTATTACCATCATTGGTGATCTATGTCTTCTTCTTACTTGATTAGCCTGAATAGAAGTTTATCAATTTCTCTGAACTTTTCAGAGTACCAATTTTGGGTTCAAGTTTCTTTCTCTGCTGTTTTCTTCTTTTCAACTTTGTTGATATATACTTTGATTTTATAATTTTCTTTCATTCTTGCATTAAGTTTATATTTCTCTTCTTTTTATATTTTCTTTTTTTCTTTTTTTTTTCTTTTTATATTTTCTTAAGGTGCATGCTTAGGTTAAAAATTTTAGACCTTCTTTATTTTATAACATTAATTTAGTGCTTTAAATACCCCTTTCAGAAAAACCTGGGTAAGTTCTATTTTCATATTAAGTCATGATATTTAAATTTTCCCTTCAGACTTTTTTGAACCATGCTCATTCAGAAATATGTCATCTAAGGCCTATTTGGGGATTTTTCAGCTTTCTATTATTAATTTTCAGTTTAATTCCATTTTGGTCTGAGAATATAGTTCATGTGATTTTTGGTCTTTTACTTTTGTTAAGCTGTATTTCGTGGTACAGAACATTGCCTCTCTTGGAAAATGTTCACTGTGGGCTTGGCAAGAATGTGAATTTTTCTGTTGTTGGATTCAGTCTATAAATACCACTTAAATTAGGTTGAGCAATAGTGCTATTCAGGTCTAATGTATCTTCACTGACTTTTCTGCCTACTTGCTCTATCCATTACTGACAAAGGGGTGGTGAAGTACACAAGTAAAATAGTGGACTTATCATTTTTCCTCATCTTTCTCATGAGTCCCAAGTTTCCTTGGATTCTTGGATCCTCACTATAAATACTTGATGAGATACCCATAAGAAAGCCAAGGAAAAGTTGGAGCTCCCTTAAGACTGTGACCTCCAGGATTTTCTCTCTTGTTAATCCACTCTCAGCTTCAAGCAGTTCATCAAATTTACCATTAGTTGTCCTTACCAATTTTTATCTCCAACAGCTTCTGCTCTAGATAAGCAAATTTTGGTTTTTGTGTCTCTCTGCATGTGCCTTTCCCTCCAGATATTCAGACAGCTGTTTGCTTTAGGACTTTAGTTTTCCATAGATTCCAAGAAAAGTTATTCAATTTTCCCATATTTATCTTGTAAGGATGAGAGTGATGACTTCCAAGCTCTTTATCTGTTAGATCTGAAACCAGGCATTCTATCCCTATACTTTAATGTATGAACTTCCAATTATTAGTATTGTACAAAGGACTTGTATTACTCTAAAGACTCACAGTACATTTTATATATATTAATGTCCTACAAAAACTTTTGTACTTGCCTCCAGCAACTTTCTGCAACCACAGAGAAAAAGAAAAAGAGACAGAGAAAGAAAGACAGAAGGATCTGAAAAAAAGTTTTCAATGAGACTTGAATGTTTGCTATTTATGATTGAGAATGTTAAATATTTCTTTTTACAATTAAAAACATTATAAATAAAGTGACTCAAAAACAATCTAATCCAACCATCTTCTTAGGTAAATAAGTAACTTGAACTCATAAAAATGTCAATCTGTTGAGTATGATCTGTAATATCTTCTAATTCATTAAATTACTTCTGGTGACAATGAACTAATACACCTCCAAACAGTAACAGATATATATACTCCAGTTTTACCTTTAGAACAAGAACCAACCACCACACTTTAAACTCTGCAGATAAAAATTTTATACCTTCCAGATATTATCATTATTATGACTTATGTTTTTCAAGCAGCATTTTAAGTAGTGTAATTAATCAGAAACCACAGACATATAAAAAGGTTAGCAATGGAAGCCTTAGCATTCTTAAGTAAGCATGTGGGGAGATGATAGGAAATTTTAGAATGTTTTGGGTTCTGAAATCCTGTTATACTTGGTCTCCAGCTGTGCTTTGCTAGTGCCTGCTTTTCATAGTGAGTCGTACACAGCAGGAAAGCTAGCCAAGAAAGGATTTAATAAGCAAAAATGTCCCAGCATTTAAGGAGGCTATGTTCTGGAAGCATTACAATCATTGCTTCTACCCTAGGTTTCAGTTTATCTTCAGATTTTTAAACATTTGTTAAATAACAATTGAGCCTTTGATGACTGATTTTCAACCAATCAGAGAGTATGCAAGCTTAGCTTTTAAACTAAACCTTTTTTCACACCATCCTCAGCTCTTTGCCTTAGTTGAGAGTACAAATGATAGACATTCAGATACACTGACAAATGGCTTTAGATATCAATTGCTTTGTTTTCTGTTCTACTTAGCAATTTATTTTATAATTACAAATGCACACTTTTCCTTGATCTATCTGCTAATTTACCTGAAGGATCTATGCGTAGAAAAAGAAAAAATAACTGCCATCTATTTGCCTACAAAATACACTAGGGAATTTTTTTTAATTTGATACTTTTATTGTTACAAATAATAAAACCATTTGTAGCTCTTCTTTTTAAACCTGAGAATCTGCTATTTTAGAAATCTAGAAATTTCTATTTTTAAGAGGTAGCACATAAAGTAGATTAAGAGAAAATATATACATAAAATGTCAAAGACAAATGGAATTTACCTTAAAAAAAAGTAAAGAAAGAAAAAAAAAAGGTGAAAAGAACAAAATCAGTAGGGATTGTTTACCCATGTTAAACTTTGAAAGAAGAATATGGAATTCTGGCTAAAGGATAACAACTCTCTGTTCCAATTAGGGAACAATGAAAAAACAATAAAAGTTATGAAAAGTGCAGGTAAAAGTTTAAAGTCTAAGTTAACAAAGAGACAAACAACAAGACCACCTAAGGTCATGAATCTTAAAAGAAAATTTAAATCTGATTAAGTTCAACTGCACGCCTACTTGGTTTCTTGCTGTGATATCTTTGTCAGTTGGAAGTCCAGTCTCTTTGTATAAATAACTTCTTTAATGGAAATCTCACTACTAATTAACCAATTTTTAAAACATCAGTAAAAAATCTGAGGCATCCTGCTGAAATTCAGGTGTTTTTTTGACTAAATAGGTCTTTCTTCAGATTTCCTGGAAAATTACCCTTAAACGTAGAAGAGATGGATTGAGTATCTCGGAGGCCCTCTACACATCATACATCCTTTCACATGCCCAAGTAGCATTAGATCTTCAGGTTTATCTTTAAATTTTAAGGATATTTTACATTTTGTCACAAAATGTACAGTATCTGGTTTTGTACCAATCTCTTAATGGCTGAGAACCATCTATCAAATAAAAATAAATAACTGCACTGCACTGAAGAACACCAGCCCACTTTGTTTGGTTTTGTTTTCTGGGAAATTCTCTCCTTTATCTCCTTGTCAGAGTGTTCTCAGAAATTGAGTTTCACAATAACAGTGGATTTGAAGAGTAGCTGTTTTTGTGTACTGAAGGATTCTTAAACATAAACATTTTTTCCTGGAGATCAGAGAAATTACAATAAATTTTGTTAAACCAAATAAGGAAATAGGGAAATATATCTCTGAAGAGTCGGGGGGGGGGGGTGGAGTTTATAAAAATAAGAGCACAGAACAGAAAAAAAAAAAAGACATATTTTCCTGATGACAAAAAAACAGGAAAAAACATCTCAACTAGCAGAAATCAAGATAGATTCTTTGAATAGACTTAATTCTAGATATTTTAATTATGAGAAAAATGGAAATGAAAATGTAGTTTAGTCAAAGGATGATGCTATCGTAAGCATAGTGGAATATCACATGTCATTTTCCTAACTAATTCATTTGAAATTATGAATAAAACAGATAGCTTTTTATAAAACTACAGTCATGAGGGACAATCAATTTCAAAAAATACTCCGGTAATCTAAGGGATCAGTGTGAGGTTGTGGTAGTGTTAGAACTTAGGTGATGACAACATTTTTGTGTATGTTTCATGCCGGGGCATTTTTCAGCAACTGATCCAATGGATTCTTTCTAAGCCTATTTTCATGGGTTTAAAAGATAAATAGCCTCAAGGAAAGTAAATTATTGTCATCTAATCTTGAGTTTGAAAATAAATGTGTACATAATTGTGACAATTTGCTAGGTTTAGGGCTGCTGGCGTAACCTCAGCAGCAAATAGAGATTTAGACATGCAGTTTGGCACTCATTGGTGCCTATTAACATTAAAGGAAGGAGTTTCTGAGTGCTCTTTCAGGTATAAAGATGATTTAATTTGATATCCCTGTGGGCGGTACGTGCTAAGATAGAAAAACTGATCCCATCTCACATGTTAGCTGACTTCTGGTGTTGAGAGAAGTAAGTTACCCAAGGGATTTTTAGAGACCATAGGTTAGGGACTGAAGGAGAATAAACTGCACACAGAATCTAGAGAAAAGGCATTGGTAATAGATTACACATGTCTGAGGTGGGCAGAAATCAAAGAACGTAAGTAATGACGCCAGTGAAAGCAACACATCTTCAGGCTTAAGTTCTCCTGGTCATAGGTAATATCTTAGAATCCCTGCCGGATATACTGGTCTTGCAATGTGATTTCACAGTTGCCAGAGGTTGTGTTGCTTCTCTACACTGGGCTAATGATGCTGCTCCTTGCCCTGGGCCTGATGCTACATCTCAGGACTAATGCCAAGCCCCCTCTCTTCCTTAGTCCTGGGGATCAATACAGGGGTGATTGTTCCTCTTTAGACTGGTTTATTAGTCCCTCAATTCTGTTGTAACAAATGCATTAAATGCAAACCAAAATATATTTTTGTGAAGATCCAAAAAAGCAGGGAGAGGGCCTAATGTCCTTATCTCTATAGGTAATTAAAAAAAATTGTATTTCTTTTATTTGCATATAGTTGACACATAAAATTATACTAGTTTCAGGTGGACAACATAGTGCTTCAACTTGCCTGTATGTGATGCTATGCTCACCCCAAGTGTAGCTACCGTCTGGAACCGTACAATGCTATTATAATAGCATTGACCATATTCCCTATGCTGTGCCTTTTGTTCTCATGATTTATTCAAACCATAACTGAAAGCTGTATCTCCCACTGCCCTTCATTCTTTTTGCCCATCCTCCCCCACCCTCCTTTTCTCTGGCATCCATCAGTTTGCTCTATGCGTCTATAGATCTGATTTTGCTTTTTTTATGTTTATTCATTTGGTTTATGTTGTTGCTGTTGTTAATACACAGTGTTGTATTAGTTTCAGGTGTACAATATAATGATTCAGCAATTTTATACATTACTCAGTGCTCATCATAATATGTGTGCTATTAAACCCCAGAACTCTTGTCACCCATTCCCCCACACACCTCCCTTCTGCAAACCATCAGTTTGTTCTCTATCGTTAAGAGTCTGGTTTTTGGTTTGTCTCTTTTTTCCTTTGTTCATTTGTTTTGTTGTTTAGATTCTACAAATGAGTGAAATTATATAGTAACTGTCTTTCTCAGTCTGACTTATTTTACTTAACATGATACCCTTTAGGTCCATTATATAGGTAAAATTCTTAATTTGAACATGCCTCTGAAGTGAGGAAATAGATTTTAAAAAATCAGAATAATATTAAAGAAGAACAAAGGTTGAAAACTGACACCACCCAACTTCAAGACTTACTATAAAGTCACAGTAATTAAGACAGTGTAGTATTGGAAAAAGAATAGGCAACTAGATCAATGGAACATAATAGCCTACAAATAGAGCCACATGAATTTAGTCAACTGATTTTTAACAAAGGAGCAAAGGCAATGTAATAAAGCAGAGATGGTCTTTTCAACAAATGATGCTAAAACAACTGGACATCGTGTGCAAAAAAAAAAAAAAAATGTAGGCACAGACATTACACACTTCACAAAAAATAACTCAAAATGAATCATGGACCCGAAAGGTGAAGAATATACCAGCCCAGAATACACCTCTTTGGCATAAGGATTATTTTGAACTGCTTATTTTGAAAAGCAGTCACAGAAGAAGCTCTGAAAACACAGTAGAAGTTACTATTTTGTAAATAAAATTTACATTTTAAAAGGAAATCTTCTTTTGAAAATTTGACTTCCTCTCTATACAAGGAAGAGGATGACTAAATCATCAGAGACTCTAGTCAATGAAGAAGGCACCAACTTAAATCTGCATAACAATTATTTTGTTTACTATACTTTCCTCAGCACTTCCTGATTGGTCTCCCCACACCTTTCTTCCTTTCATTTAGAGAAGATGGTGTGTATGTAAGCCAAGATCATAAGCCACTTTTTTCAGAGATACTCATTTCCCCCTGGGTATTTCCCATAGTATCTATAAGATATACATGTTAATAAACTTCTATTTGTTTTTTTCTTATTTATCTTTTGTTATAGGGGCTTAGCCAAGTACTTAGAAGGATAAGGTGAAAATTATTTTTCTTCCACTACAGACCTAACATAAACCCTGAAGCTATAAAATTCTTAGACTATGGGGCATCTGGGTGGCTCACTGGTTGAGCATCTGCCTTTAGCTTGGGTCATGATCCCAGGATCCTGAGATCGAGTCAACATCAGGTTCTCCATAGGGAGCTGCTTCTCCCTCTGTCTATGTCTCTGCTTCTCTTTCTGCATCTCATGGGACGCCTGGGTAGTTCAGTGGTTGAGCTCTCAGTTTAGAGCCTGATCCTGGTCAGGGATTAAATCCTGTGTCAGGCTCCCTGCAAGGAGCCTGCTTCTCCTTCTCTCTTTATCTCTGCCTCTCTCTGTGTCTTTCATGAATAAATACAATCTTTAATTTTTTTTTTAAATCTAAAAAAATATTCCTAGAGTATAACATAGGAGAAAACATAGATGATCTTAAGTATGGTAATAAGTTTTAAATTAAAATGCCAACGGCATGATTCATTAAACATTTGATACCCTGAACCTTATTAAAATGAATAATTTTTGCTCTACACTAGACAACATCAAGAGAACGAAAAGATGTGCCACAGATGGAGAGAATAGATTCGCGAAAGACAACCTGATAAAGGACTGTTATCCAAAATATACAAAGAACTCCTAAAACTCAACAGTAAGAAAACCCAATTTTAAAACGGGCTAAAGACCTTGATGCCCCAGTAAGAAGATATGCAAATGAAAAATAAGTATATGAGAAGATGTTCCACATCATATGTTATCAGGTTAATGTGTATTAAAACAAGTCACCACTACACACCTATTACATCAGTCAAAATCCAGAACCCTGACAACACTAAATATTGACAAGGATGAACAGCAATATGTATACTTATGCACTGCCGGTAGACATGCAAAAAACTATTTGATACATTCTAGGAAAGGCAAAACTATGGAGACAAAAAAAAAAAAATCAGTGGTTGGCAGGGATTGGAGAAAGTAAGAGATGGACAGGCATAGTACAGAGGCCTTTTAAGGCAGTGAAAATACTTTGTATGATACCATAATAATGTGTGTATCAATATATACAATATATATACAATGCATTTCTTCAATCCTGTAGGGTGTACAACACCAAAAGTGAACTCTAATACGAGCTATGGACTTTGGGTGATGATGAGTTCATGTAGGTTAATCAGTGGTAACAAATGTACTATTTTGATGGGGGAGGTTGACAATGGGGGACAAGCTATGCGTGGGAGGTGTAGGTGATCTATGGGAAATCTCAGTATCTTCGTTTTCATTTTGCAGTGAATTTAAAACTATTCCAAAAAAAAAATGATCTTTAAAAAATGTTAATATTTTCAAATTCAGCTAATAAACAAATTTCTGTTAACAGTGGTCATTTCAGGGGAGGAGAGCAGGGAGTTGGACGAGTAGAGAGAAAGGGCAATTACTTTTCCTTTTTGTTAAAAGGTACTTTTGTACCTTTCAAATGTTATTGTTATTATTATTCAAAATAATGCAAAATAGATTCAAAATTAGATATGGAGTCGCTCATATGGCAAAAGGAGTATGTTCTAAGAAAAGCTTCCTGTATTCATTGATCAAGAAAGTCAATTAAAAGTTGTTTTAATAAGTATTAGTTATTAATCGTGATAAAATAATCCTGCTAAGATAATATACAGGATGATGTATACTTTTATAATTTTCTTTCCTTCCTTCCATGCCTATTGCCTAACAAAGCCTAGTAGCTCAACTCTTTCAGGAAATTTTGGCTTCCTTCTTGATAATTTGGTGAGGCAAGAATTTTAGCATTTCCCTTGTCAGAAGTGCCCCAAACTTTGAGGAAGCTCTGGGAAGTGCAGAAACTGTGAGTAAATCTCACATGATATTACCATATACTCATATTTCCCACTTGCCATTAGAATTAATCCTCTTTACTTCTATTCTATATAAGAGACTTTAGATGGGACATGTTTTGTTTGTTTTAAGATTTTATTTATTTATGAGAGACACAGAGAGAGAGAGAGGGGGGGGGGGGCAGAGGGAGAAGCAGGCTTCAGGCAGGGAACCCAATGTGGGACTTGATCCTGGGTCTCCAGGATTAGGCCCTGGGCCGAAGGCGGCACTAAACCGCTGAGCCACCCAGGCTGCCCTGGGACATGCTTTTTAATAGTAGTTCAGAGCCCTGGGAGGAAATAAGGGGTTTGCTAGCAAAATTGGAAGAAAATAGACTCAAGGATAAATACAGGCAGATATTGCCAATGAAGAAGCTCTTTTCCTTAGCCTTGTGTTTTTAAATGGAATCTAAGCGATTACAGAGAAGCCACATATCCTAAGAACCAGGAAGACATTACAGTAAATTTTGGAAACAATAAATGCATGAGAGATTATCAGTACCAAATTAGATTTCCATTTTATTAACTCTAATTATATGCTAGGGAAATTTATAAGTGACAACTGGCATTGCTTTCCAAATTTACATGCCTCCAAAAATACATGGGTGATACACAATTTATATTTGCCTGGACCTTTGCATGAATAAAATGCACCTCAAATATGGTTGAACTTTCCCTGCCTAACCTTGTGTTTTGTTTTATTACTTTAAACCAGCGCCATTTTTTGCCCTTGATTTGTGCAAAATCATGTATAAAAAAGCAAATATTAAAAAAAAAGCAAATATTTGCATTAAAAATGAAGACTTTTTTTTCCACAGACTATTTCCCAAAAAAATAAAGGATGTAGATGTCATTCTCCTATTTTTATTATTTAATAAATAATAAAAGGGTATATTAACAAACATTTGGCACCTTGAAAATATGCTAAACATTCATTGCGATCTATGTAACCCAAAATAGTATGTGGAGCACAGAGTTTCCAAATTAAAAAAAAAAAAAAAATTTCAAATAAAAACAAACCTTTACCTGATTTAAAAATGTCAGGTTAACCTTGCCACCTTCTGATTCCATATTCAAATAAGAGCAACTGCTACAATGTCAAGCAGCATATTCATCGCAAGAAGCACCCAAGTCTGAAACTGAAAAATAATCTGTAGTACCATAGCCAAGAAAGAATAGGAAGAGGATCCATTTCGCCTGTGGGGGGTTCCAGGTGAGTTAAAGAGACTTCCATTAGTATTTAGTCACCTGGACCCATTATGAAGGCCTAACACTGAACAGTCCCCCTCCCACCATCATAAAGATAAACTTTATGGAACTCAAGAGAAGGCTTAAACCCATCTCTGCTGGGAAGCTAAACACTCAAGGTGCAGCTCAGAAGGAGGAGTTTCCAGAGGTGGTTCACCACTGCTACTTCTGAACATCTGGTCTCAGTTCCTAGAAAAATCAAACAAATGCAGTTTATGTTGGTTAACCCCGAGGCCATGGCATAAATTCATCTCTGGATCATCATGCCATGTTGTTAGCTTCCATATACCCCTCAAGAAATCATAAAAAAGGGAAATACGTATGCACATTTAAGTAAAACTTTCAAAATTCTAATCGATCTTGTAACAGTCCAATATTCTGGTCCTCAATTTCTGGAAAGGTAGTCAGAAGTGTTCTTCCTGTCATCCTTACATTTCCAGAAGAGGAAAACAGGAAAATGGGTTCTAGAGTCATTGTTAAGAACAATTTCTGAGGCTTAACGCTAGGAAGGATGAGGTATAATTACCAAAATAAATATGCCAGACTAGTTCTTTTTGTAAAATATGTGGAATCAATAGGAACATTCTGCTCTATCTATGTGCTACATAGATATTTATTGCTACTCTAGAGTTCCGGAACAGTGTAAGCTTTGCCACTGGAGAATTCGTTTCTACCCCAAGGGAGAAAAAGTGCTGCAAAATTGTATTCAGGATTATATTCCTATAGCAACTACATCATTATGTGAAGGTGGCTCCAGTCCTAAAATATTTCCCACTTGTGGGCCTCCTGAAGGGTCATGAGAGCATCACATCCTGCATAACATGAGCTTATTTATTTCCCAAGTCTAGGTCCCAAAATAGTTATTCAGGAAGTATTCAGAGGTCAGTAAAGTACCAGTCCTCTCTCGGTCGGTCTCTCTCTCATCACCTCTTTCAAGTGGCAGCCCTTGACCACACAACTCTCAGAAAATTGGGAGATTGAGTGAAACTATCCATCTTCAATTCTTTCTTGTGCCAAGAGGTAAGATTAATTACCATCAACAAGAAATACTGCATCAAGTGACTTAAATTACTGGAAGATACGATGTCAAAAGCTCATTCTTCACTTGCATTTTGTTGTGGAATTCAAATGATAAAAAGCCTTGTGTGTGCACTCAAGTCATATGTTACTAGCTGACTCTGCCTTACAATTCAGACACACTTAACTGTAAAATTTGTATTGTCATTATAAAGTCTAAATAATGCATGGCCTTGGGCCATGTGGATATAAGCGACTTCTGGAAGACAAAGTTTGTTTTTTTGTTTTTGTTTTTTTTTTTTTTTTGACAATTGCTAGGGTAGGGGAGGAGTGCTAGATTCCACGTGTTCTGGGCATCACTCCACATCATCAGGCTCCACAATGGGGGGCACACACACTTTCAATGATTTCCTTGCGGGGCGCTTCACTAAATATTCGGCATTCAAGTTCTTGGGACTTTTAAGCTGTACTTAGCACCTTTTGATCAGGCAAGCTTGGACAGAGCTCAGCCTGCAAATGTCAGGGTCAGGGGACATATAATAAAAGCAAATGTTAAAATGAATATACAGCCCTGAAAAACAGACTTCCCTTTCCTAACACCTGATAGACTTAGCATCAGGGAATCCAACATTACAATGTGTTCATGTTGTAAAACTCAGGAACGTATCACTTTAGGTGTGGATGCCAGCCAGTGGTTCGGCCCCAAACTACTTCACGTGTAAATGCAGGGTTTTGTTTGTTCGTGTTTGGTTTTGTTGTTGGTTTGTGCTTTTTTAGGAGTTTACTGATAGCGTTTATTCTGAAAGGCAGCAAATTGAACCTGTACATAGAACGACAGATAACACTGAGAATTCAGGAACTCTAGAGACTTTACTGAATAAGCCATCATTTAGAATCTCTCAACTTCTATCTACACACAACTAAATCCAAAAATATAAAAAAAGAGGAATGAATACAACAAAATCATCTCTGTTTCACAAGTGTGGAGCCAGGGAAATGGTGATGATGTTGGGGAAGCAAGGACAGCATAATGTGTCATCAGTCAGTCTCGCTGAACAAAAGGTTTCTGAATTAAACAGAATATTACACTCTCTTGTTACTAAGGAAATGTGTAAGAAACACAAAAATTCAGAAACTGTTAAACCTCGCATTTGATTTCAGCCAGCAGAGAGACATTGCGATACCTAATTGCAGTGTGATTTAAATTTCTATGCGGTAGCTTCAGTTTTCTTCATGTAATTTCATCTGCCATAAAGCAGTAAGAAATATTGACTAACTGCTGGGATGACCAATGAAATCCATGATCTTATCATTTTTTCTACCAAATAATTATGAAACTAGAACAATCTGCTGACTTTGGTATAACAACTATGATGTATTTAGGATAGCTATTTATATGCTGTTTAGCAAGTATTTCTTAAAAAATATGTATAAACAAACTAGTTTCCTAAGTATCATTTTATATAGTAACGCCAAGAAAAAAAAGATATGCAATATGACCACGAGAATCTTGAATGCCCTAGAAAATATAAATATGAAATAAAGTGGCAACAGCTCAACTTTATTCCTTACAGATATTGTCCACAAATAAATGTTATCAGCTACCTGGGACATTATGGAGAGCCTAAGGTGGTGTCCTGGGGAGAAATCAACTGTACCCTCTAAACGCTTTAGCGTTAGTGATGCTTTAGCATCACTTGGTAGCCAGATGGTTGAAAGATGCCTAAATGGGGACAGTGGGATCAAGTACATTATTGAGTACATAATTTTGAATTATGAATTCAAAAATTTATAATTTTTGATTTGATTTTTGAATATTATAGTTTCTATCACCCATTTTCTCTAGTATATTTTTGTTTGAATTTGCACAAGTCCAAAGTTTGACCAGAGGTGGAACATTATGCATTTTAATGTTCAACCTCCAGATCCCAGTATTTTCCCAAGCAGTGCTTTACAGGAGACAAAAAGAAGTGATGTATAACTAGAGATCAGAACATCTGGGATCTATCATGAATTCCAGAGAGCCATCTAATGACCTTGGTCAAATCTCTCATCTGGGTTTCTCACTTAATCTCTAGTGATAGATTAGGCAGATTAATTTCTGAATTGGTCATTTTTGGTTCCGGATTCATTTATGGTTCTGGATTGCTCACATTTTCATTTGTTCATAATAAGAATTATATATCTGAGGGAAGAGGAAACCATCCCTCTCCTATTCTCATTTCATGTGGTTTTGCCAGGAGCAGTGGTGTCACCCTCCAACGCTAAGCATCTTCTCCACCTCTTAGTACACATAGGATGCAGTTCACATAGCATGCAGGTCTGGCCAGTCAGTACCTTCCACTCTGAACTAACACAATTATTTCAGGGATGGATACATGATCTAAATCAGCTCAGGGGATTAACTTAATAATTTTGCAGGCATTATTCAAAATAAAGCACATAATTTCTGTAGGATTGTTCGAAAATGGAATGTCAAAACTTTTGATGACAATACCTGAATTTTCAAGCAGAAAGCTAACTTGGAAAAAAGGAGACAAAAAGAAAAAGAGAGCTACAAAATGGAAAGAAATTGTGTTCTGAGGCTGTCATTTGAGGTCCTGAATCTAGTCTAACTATTGCTACCCACATCCATCACTATGAACTGTAGAGTTACATAAGCCCAAAATTCCAATGGAAAAATAGAACTTATTTTGGTATTTGATCTTTTACGGTTGTAGTAGCCCTAAATAACAGGATCTCAAATAGAATTAAAAGCACAGGTATTATATTATTTATATAATCTGCATAAATCGGTTCCATTCCGATACTTAGTTCTTTGATGAAAATATACTACTGCTAACGCTAACTAATAATTCATGTATTTCACCCAGTGCTTGTATAATAGATACGAAGTTCTGTCCACCTTCCACATGTGTGCATGCTGAATTAACTTTATTTGTAGATGTTTATGTGTCTGATCTTGTAATAAGTTACCTAATCTAAGTCATATCATTCCTTTAGTCAACAGTAATTCTCATATATTACCAGTTTTCCAAATCACTAATAGAGTTTAGCACTTTTCTCTTAGTTTCTAGTGTACCTATTAAATTAAGTTACATGAAATTGTTCTCCTTATAATTAGTTGGTCTCATTTCTTGTTAGAGATCTTTCATGCAGTCTGGAAGTTAGCTCTGTGTGTCAATCTCCTCAAGTCCCAGTTTAAGACCTATACCTTCCAAATTTGAAGTTCATCATAGAGACAAAGGATTATGGACCATTCTTTTCTGTTGGTTTTGGATTGGCTAAATATAAACACATTTCTAAGATAAGGATGACACTTGAATGAATGGAAGGTAGGAGAAATAATATTGGACAGATAAAAGGTTATAGGCAGTAAGGAAGGTAGGTGTTTGGGAGTGTGTATAGGAAGTACAGAAAAGATTCAAAGAGAAAAAATACAAGAATTAAATTTTGTTTTTAAAATTCAAAAAAGGCTTTGGCTTTGGCATCAAGGGCCAAATTAGAAGCTTCTATCTAAACATATTTAAAATATCCTTATTTGGGGACGCTTGGGTGGCTCAGGGGTTAAGCATCTGCCTTCAGCTCAGGGCATGATATCAGGGTCCCGGAATTGAGTCCCACGTCGGGCTTCCCGCATGGAGCCTGCTTCTCCCTCTGCCTGTGTCTCTGACTCTACCTCTCTGTGTCTCTCATGGATAAATAAATAAAATCTTTAAAAAATAAAATAAAAATAAAAATATCCTCATCATCTTAGTTCCAGAGTTATCTCATTGACGAGGAGTAGAACACATTTCACTAGGTTAGCCCCCTATATTGAGGGGATGGAGCAAGGATCCCTAAGTCAGAGAAAGCCATGGGCTGTTCAACAACTGAAAGCATGGTCTGGTATTAAAAAAGGATGAAAAGTAATTTATCTGGCCCAAATTATTTTAGAGGAATCTGAAAAAGAATCACTAAAAGCTTAAGGTCATAAGAAAGCTAAAATTGAAAGGTATCAGAGATATGTAATGAGCTAAAACTATGTAGACATGAATCATCGTAATGGTAGAACAGAGATAATAATAAATCCAGAGAGAAAGCTTTCCTTCACTTCGTCTAAACCAGCTTGTTATTCTAAAGATCAGGAGGCCCAGTTACAGAAGCGACAGCAGCAGTGCAAGAAGCTCCACACCAGATTCTCTAAAAGCAAGACCCTGAGAGTGACATGTGTTAAAACAGACCCAAGAACCTCAGTGTGTAATCTAAACGATGTGTCCTTTAAGAAGCTATCAGTAGTATGAATGAGTTTATCTTGCAACCAGAGGTGCTAAGCTTGGGTATATACCCAAGTGATAAAAGTAATAAGGCACCATAATTAATCAGTATAATTAATATATAATTAATATTATAATAATGTGTATAATTAATATATAATTATTAATATATGATCGTTCTCATTTTTCAAGTTCATATGAACATATAGCACACCTGTTCAAACACTTACCCCTCAACAAGCATTATTACAAGGGAAAATTAGCTGTGAATTCCAACTGTATTTTAATACTATGGTATAGGCATTATCAGTGAACAGTATAAGAAATAACACAGAAAAATATACTGTATTGGATATCAACATATTTTATGATAGTCTTTGATATGTCATTATTTGATGTTACTTATATGAGTCCCCATGGAGAAATTAGAGCAAAGGAAACTGTAATCTATCTAGAACAGCTTGTGTGTTCTTCCTTCCTGATGAGTTGGAAGTTCCCTTTATGGGAGACTCTGCTAAGAGGGATGGTGAGCTAAGATAATAGAAGTCAGACTAATAACATTACCCTTTTATGGTTTGTATGTTTTGATGCTTCTCTTTTTTTGTAGCCTTGGTTTGCTAGATCTCTAGATATTTTAACACCTTCATATTGAATATATAATTTATTATAAATAAACATAAATACATTTTAGTTAGAGATGAAATATAACAAATATATAATATTTAATGATACCAAATTACTACACTCAGATATACATTGAATAGCACATTTTTCCGTGGATAACACAGAAATGCCTTTCAAATGAATTATTACTACACCCTGTAGGTTTTCTTCTTTGCCTTTTACTGTATATTAAGAGTAGCATTTTGACACTGATTTTGGCTTATTTTTTGAATTGCATAAAAGGGGATATAGAGGAATCTGTTATGTAATGACATAATAATGAGTTAAATAATGTCACTAATATCCATCGTTGAAATATGATAGCTTACAATTATTTTTTCCATGTTTTAATGTCTCATTTTGTCATCACAAAGATTTTATTTTATTCTATTTAAAAAAAATATTTTATTTATTTATTCATGAAAGACAGAGAGAGGGAGAGAGGCAGAGACACAAGCAGGGGGAGAAGCAGGCTCCATGCAGGGAGCCCGACGTGGGTCTCGATTCAGGTTCTCCAGGATCAGACCCTGGGCTAAAGGCAGCACTAAACTGCTGAACAACCCGGGTTGCCTAATCACAAATATTTTAAAGTAAGAACCAAGTAATATCCCCACCTTGGGTTTTGTTTTTTCCTATTTTATTAAATTAGGTGTGTAAATAAGCTCATTTACCCTACAAATATGTGTGCAGTTTTCGCCATATATTAGCAATTTTGCTAGAGTAAGACAATTTTCCATTTAATTTAGTGAATAGCTATAGAATCATCTATTTTTTTCAGTTTAACTAGCATAGGAAAAAGAAGTACACTAAGAGTGAGGGAGACAAAATCTCCACTCAATATTTATGGGACAACTTAAAAATGAGGGCTTATCCTTGTTTCCTATAAATTTTGCATCAACTTCGTGGGGAAAAAAATGAGAAATTCTCTGAAAAATTTAAAATTTTAGAAAATTAATATTAGTAGGAAAAAAGGTAAAGATAGATGTCAAGTTTTTTTTTTTGATCTGCCATCAAAGAATTCTGCAATCTAATATTAGGTTCTAAGTAAAATGCACATCTTTGTTGCAATAACTGTGTAATTTTAAGGTATTATTAGTTCTAGATTCTGAACTATTATAACTAAATTCATACTAATACTTTACACAATTGAACATTTTAATATCTAATGATTTTATCTTATTTAAAAGTTAGTATTTTTATGACCTTCATAAAATGTTATCCAGAGTCATATAAAAATAATTATCTCACATGTTTCTAAAAATGGTGCAAAAGAAAAAAATACAGTGGTTTCATCTTGCATTATTTTTCAATTGAACATTTCTATATATTAAACTCCTACCATAAAAATGAAGCTCCTCTTTTTTTTGGTTTTTAAGATTTTATTTATTTGTTCATGAGAGACACAGAGATAAAGAGAAGCAGAGACACAGGCAGAGGGAGAAGCAGGCTCCATGCAGGGAGCATGATGCGGGATTCGATCCCAGGACTCCAGGATCAAGCCCTGGGCTGAAGGCACACGCTAAACCCCTGAGCCACCCAGGGATCCCTCCTCATTTTTAAAAAATCACTCTTTATGTGAAAGACAATTATAAACATATCAGCTTAACTTTGAAACATTTTTTTTATCATGTGATGCTAGTTTTCTGGTCTTTGTAAAATACCCAATAAATATATGCTGATATGGCATAGTCACTGCTACCATCAATAATAAGTCACCAGCTGTCATGAGCCTCCTAAACCCCAGGTTGAACTGATGAACTGGAATTTGTATAAAGCAAGAGTGAAGGTGGAAGCTGTAGCCATTTATCTACTTTTTGCATGTTTTGTTTTTCATTAAGTTTGCTGCTCATATTGAGATTAATTCCAATATACTGTGTTTGGTAATTAAAAGAGATTAGAGATTGTCAAGGATGTTGAACACCTCTCTCTCTCTCACACACACACACACACAGACAATATCATACAATCATGGAGAATCACAATATCAATTCTTGGCTATATTGAATTGTAAAATGGAAATTATCCTATAGGGACTATAAACAAGCCACTCATTTTGTCAGAGACATGGGTTTAAGAGAGCTTATGCTGAGAAGCATTAAGAAAATTGTCATATAGCAAATTCTTGAGAATTCAGTAGCAGTGCTTTTAAAATTTCTATTGGGAGGCCCCTACCATACTTTCAAATTAAGCTTGACTATTGTGCTTGGAAACATTGTCACACAGCACTGGTTTTGTAGATTAAAGTTTCCAAGTAGAAGACTGAAGCATATTGTTCTTATGTCTGCCCATTCTAAAATCAAGCAGAGTTGGGTCATTCACTATAATTTCTTTAAGTAATAAAGGTTTTACAATTAACCTTAACTTTAAAAATAAATCCCTAGGATCTATAACTGTGGTTTGTCTAGATCAATGTTTTTCATAATATTCAAACAGATGACTTGGCAAAAATGTTAATAAATCTCATAAAGCTTGGATAGGACATTTTCTATTGTCTTAAAGATTTTTGTCCAAGGCAGCAGGTCTTAGCATGAGAGGCAATGAATTGTCACATCTAGGCCACAGACTTCTTCAAGGTTTGCTAAGAGGTATCAATAATAGTCCAGCTACCACTATGCACGCTAAATAAAAGGCTAGAGATTCATTGAGGGGAAAAGGAAATAATTCTTTACAGCAGTTAGTGGATATAGAATTGGGGCATACTCCCTCACCCATGTCAAGCCAAGCGAGCATCAGGTGAATCTGATGAGACTGTGATGGAGGTGAGTAGGATTGGGTTGGCTTCCAGAGGAGAGACCAGGATTGATTTTCTTTCTGGCTGGACATTTGCTGGTCTGTAAAAACATATCTGACCCTGTTGTGGCACATCACTAAGCACAATGGAAGAGTATTTGGCAAATGTGATTTTGTCCTCTAGAGTGGGACAGGAAGATTTGGACTTGACTCTCTTCTGAATTCTGAAATAGAGCAGTTGGAACTATTTCTTGAGGAACAGGACAAGGAAAGAGGAGAGTGATGAATGTGACCTTGGCTCCTAGGATTTGCTAGGGCAACAATACCTGAATTCCAGTGGCCTTTGCTCTTTGCTATGTATGTTTATCTTATAGGGATTTCACCTAGGATATCTGCTTTCCAGGTCCAGGTATTCTACTGAAAAGGCTGGAGGTAAAGCATTGGAAGGCAGGAGTTAGGGAGACTGTATAAGAAGTTATTTCAATAGAATATTATGGACGGCAGGTAATAGTTCAGGGCAGCAGTCCCCAAAAGAAGGGTCTCAAAGGTACACAGAAGAGCTTTATGCAGGAGGTAGCCAGAATCTGTTCGTGTACCATACAGGGCCAGATTACATCAGCACCAAGCAAAGAGGAATTTGATTTTTCTATCTAATTCACTCTTACTCTGTCCCCTGGCCCAGATCCCATAGAAGCCAGAAATAGCAGAAGGAGTGGAGAATTGAGTATAATAAGGAGAGAAAAACAAAAAGAAAAACAGACCATACTCCTTTTCCTATTGTTAGTTTGAGAATCCTAGGGATGGCCTGAGTCACAAAGGGTATTAAATTTGAATTGGAGGATATGTTAAAGTTTTGAATCAAATTTGTTAGGACTTTTAGGGGCACCTGGGTGGCTCAGTTGGTTAAGCGTCCAACTCTTGATTTCAGCTCAAGTCATGATCTCGGGGTTGCGAGGTCAAGCTAGGTGTCGGGCTCTGTGGTCAGGAGGAAGTCGGCATGAGATCTCTCTCTTTCTCTCTCTCTCCCACTACCTCCTACTTGCTCGCTCGCTCTCTCTCAAATAAATAAATCTTTAAAAAAAATTGGGAAGGACTTTCAAATAACTGAAATGCTTGAAAATGAATAGAAAATTTAGGGAATATGTTTCAGATGTTGACAAAGAATAGGGAAGAAAAATTTAGGAAAATGAGTTTGAAGTCCATAGAGGAAGCAAAATGAAGCTACTTTCATATTGTGTCCAGTTAAAATAAAATATTCTGTTTTACAATTACTAAGATTATAAAATGGTTTCAAACCATTGGCTGAGGTCAAGTGTTCCCATTCCCATGCACAGACCAACGTCAGTCACTGCTAACACTTTGCTTTTCCATCAGGAAACAATAAAAATATAGCAAGTATATGCAACTTAATTTTTTTTTTTTAAAGCTTTTTTTTTTTTTTTTAATTTTTTTTTTTTTTTTTTTTTATTTATGATAGTGAGAGAGAGAGAGGCAGAGACACAGGCAGAGGGAGAAGCAGGCTCCATGCAGGGAGCCCGACGTGGGATTCGATCCCGGGTCTCCAGGATCGCGCCCTGGGCCAAAGGCAGGCGCCAAACCACTGCGCCACCCAGGGATCCCTATGCAACTTAATTTATGCAACCTAAGTCACAATCCCTAATTGTAAGATCATGTACTTTACACTTAAAATATCCATTATGCTAAAAAAAAATGGGAAGAAAGAGTGGCAGTGTTTTTATTATTTATTCTTTCTTGGAAAAAAATTAAAGGTCGTCCACTCCCAAACTATTTTTAATCAAACATATACTCCATTGTTCTAGGACATATTATTTAATCTGAAATCACCTAGGTAATATTTTTTTCTATTCTGACTTCACTGACTTAAAAATAATTTTTTAAAAAATTTGGTTTCATGAAATTAAAAAAAAAGTAGAAATGGATCTAATTTGTATGGTGAGACACATGAATTATTTAAGATCTCAGAGATGAACCTGAAATTTTAATGTTGTTCTGCATCAAACTGTTCTTCATTGAATCGGTCTCTTTTTTCCAACACATTGTCTAATATTTCCCTCTTACTTCTGAAGGAGCAAGTGAAGGAAACAATATATCATGACCAATTGGGAGTGGTCACTCCAGGAAAAATGTTTTGCATCAGAGAAAAATTCTCCCTGAAAATGCCCACATCTTTGTCCTATTGCCCATTTCATTTTGCCATTATTTCCCTGATCCAAACACATTTTGATTCTTTGAATGTGCTTAGCTATTCAAGTCATGTAGCTAATCATTTTAGACTGAGAAAACAAAATCATACAGAGTTGAATGAGTCATTTTCAAGAATAAGCTCCAAATAGCTTACTCTCCTCAGTTTGTTTCCACCAGCAATTTATTTCACAACATAGTGATTTCTGCCAAAGTATCTTGTTGGGTTGTGGGTTGTGCTATAGAAGGAGCTGGGGGAGGGGGAAGGGCTCAAGCAATTTTGAATTGAGTTGACTTCTGCCAGTATTCCTTAATCAAATGCGGTCTCCTGGGTACATTATGTTCTGTGCCTTGTTTCACGTAGTTTTCTAAATTAGAATTCTCTTTTTCCACCATCCCCACCATCTTTAACACCCATGAGTAGATGCTACCCATTTTCAGTGGTCACCAAAACGCTTTTCCTGAATCAGTCTAGTGTTTGGTTGACTTCATTCTTCCCTTTATCCTGCTGCATAATCTGTCATATAAAGACCTGCACCTAATCATTTGCTGTTGTGTTTTTTGGCGTTATCTCCACCACAAGGAGATCTAAGGTTTATATTTTACTTAATTTATAGGGGGCACTTTAGGGCTGTTGAGTCAGTTAATACCCACCTGGAGGTCCACCCCGCCGCATGCATACTGGTGTGACAACCCATAAAAAGTATGTAAAGGGGGCTTGGCAAATAAGAAGCATGCAATAAATACTGCTTTTTGCTGCTGCGACTACTGCTGTGGCTGCCATTGCTAGCTTCCATGGAATTAAGATTAACAGCATTGACCATTTGCTAAGACCTTTAATACGTAATTGTTACTTCTATGAAAACTCCTAAAATTCTTTAATTCACTCAATCTCTGTTCCCCTACCAAAACTACCAATGTTTTCACATATCCATATTTTTGAAAGCAGGGCCTCATTTTCATTAATCTAACCCTGATAGAATGGAGCTCTGTGGGCTTTCTTTATTTTACCTCTTAAAAAATTGTATAAAATTGTATCACATATTTTATGTAGATATGTCTTTTAGACTTTGATGTCTATTTTTTCATAATATGAATTCCTTAAAAACAAGTATTAAAAGGCCATGTTGACTGTGCTTGCTTAATTTAATGACTTTCAAAGTATTTTTAAATAAGAGGAGTAATGTACAATCTTAAAAAGAAAATGGTAGTATATTTCTTAAATTCTAATATTTGCATAGCCTACTCAGTCTTAGGATGGGTCACATATGTCTACCCTGTGCTTTTCCAAAAAGAACTGAATTATCTTCTCAACAGAAAGATGAGCTCTTAAGCAATTATCATTAGTAGTTTCTTAAAATAGGGGGATTTTTCAATAAAAAATATTTTAATGTTTGTAAATTATGAACAATAAGAAAGTGCTTAAGTAATTCGTGTCAAGCTGGGCATTAGATATCTGGTCTCAAGAGCAAAGAGTCCTTTTAAGGATTGGTGGTCCTAGAGATGGACAACACAAAACCAAAGAAGAAAATCAGGTCTCATTTTCTCTGCAAGATAACCTCTACCTGGTGATCAGAGTAGCTCTTTTATCTAGCTTCCTTGTATGTCTTTCTTCTTTTCTAATTTATTTGAACACCTTTTCAAACAGATTTTCACATCCTATCAGAGATAATGCAGCTATCTCTTCTGAAGCTCAACCTAATGCTCTGAAATAAGAATAAAGGAAAACAACACTATACAGATATCTCTTTCTCTTTTAATGTATGTGGTTTAAGAGAACAGAAAGCTTACAGTATGGGAGACCGTTTTCCATCTATTTCCATGCATCATTTGCCACATGAGCTCTATTAGATGGTTTCCAGGGTGAGTGCGTAAGGCACTGGCCCTACACCCCAGGGAGCAGCCAAGCACCTGCTGTTAGGGGCAGATGCTCCTAAGGGTAGTAAAAATAAAGCCAAAGTCCAAAGTGGCTAGTCCTGTCTTGTTTTGGAGGAAATGCACTTATTATTTGTTTTATTTTTAGAAAAAGAGCAGACCCACTGAGTACCTAAAAAGCAATCTTATCCGTATTATGATGGCATATGAAGTGCTATGTTTTTATATAAAGTGACTGGTTGATTTTATTGGACTATCTGTAAAACTTTTTTCTCAGGGCTTATTTTGTGTTTCTACATGATTTTAAATATTTACATATGACTTTTCAGTTCAACACGCACATATTTCTATTGTCAGACCTTGGGTTTTGACTTCTTAAACAAGGGCACATACAATGGTAATAGCAGCATAATATTACCTTTCCTAATAAATCTGTTCACATATTATTAGCTTCACAATTGCATCCCTTAATCTGCAGACCTAGGGAAGCATTACGTTAAAGACTCATAGTGTTTTAATGTCTCAAAGGAAAACAGGGATATAAGCCCTGCATTGGTGTTTTTTTTTTTTTTTTTTTTTTTTTTTAAATTACATTTTTTTTTTAATTTTTATTTATTTATGATAGTCAGAGAGAGAGAGAGAGAGAGAGAGGCAGAGACACAGGCAGAGGGAGAAGCAGGCTCCATGCACCGGGAGCCCGACATGGGATTCGATCCCAGGTCTCCAGGATCGCGCCCTGGGCCAAAGGCAGGCGCCAAACCGCTGCGCCACCCAGGGATCCCCCTGCATTGGTGTTTACAAGAGATACATGGAGAGAGTAAGAAAGAGATCAGAAAACACATTAAAGAAGCCCTTCTCCTAACTTTACTCATGCATGTGTTCTCAAATAGTGAAGTAAATAATAATGAGATATATGTACAGTAAAAACGCTCATAAGGAATATACGGTTCCCAGTCTTCTTGAGGGAACAGTAACTGCCAGAGGAAAAGCTCCATCCAGAAAATCTGAAAGATGATTTACCTTGTTCTCTAACCTGGTTGGGGCTAAAAACACTGAAATAAATATTGAAGTTGTTAATTAAAACACAGACACCCAAATTTCTGTGAAACATATGTATAATTTAACATTTAGGCTATTCTCAAATTACATCGGGTATAGAATTCAATTTACCTAACAACAAAACAGCCTTCACGCACATCTGACCTTACAGATAACTAAATCCTTCCACTCAGTCAGCCACACCTACAGCATGTATCACTGTTTACTTATAAATAAACTAACTCAAATATATTTTCCAAATCCTCTACTTCACACAGATAGTAATGCCAGGTTCAAAATACAAACAAATAGTACTTACATTTGAAGAGCACAGCTGTTATTATAGATGAATATTTTTGCCAAAAAACATGAAACTCAATCTGAACAGAAGCCCAAAATCATAAACATTACTTGAATAATACAAAGTGTATATAATCAAATTTTAGTATACTGAGGTTTTATTGTTATTTCTCCTCTGCTTTTGTGTTTTGAAACCAGACCTCTTACATGAATATTCATTAAGTACTTTTCTCTGGAATCTTTTATCTGCCCTCTCCAAATCAACATCAATATTAATAAAAAACACATTTTAAATTAAGTAATTTATTAGCCAGGTTCAAAGTGTGACTTATTATTAAAATATTTGTTGTGAAAAAGCCAGGTCTTTTTTAGGGTTATAACAAATTCTGACCTGCAGACTTTAGTGCTGTTCTAGCAGTATTCATTTGTTTACCAAATATTTTTAAAGATTTATTTATTTATTTATTCATTAGAGACACACACAGAGAGAGAGAGAAGCAGAGACACAGCCAGAGGGAGAAGCAGGCTCCCTGCGGGGAGCCAGATGTGAGACTCAATCCTGTATCTGGGATCACGCCCTGAGCTGAAGGCAGCCGCTTAACTGCTGAGCCACCCAGGTGTCCCTGTTTACCATATGTTTATGAAGCACCTACTGTGTGGCAGGTAAAATGATCATGGACTTATGAAATAAAAGTAAATACTTGTCCTCAAGAAATTTAAGACTAGTGTATCCTCAAGAAAATTCAGCATGTAGAGATAATTGTAATATAGTAATGTTACCTGTACAGCTGTATGTTTGCAAATATGGCTCAAAGAAGGTACAGGTTGTCTGTGGAGGAGATCCCTCAACTGAACTTCAATAAGTAATCAATAAATCACCAAACAGATTATGTGTTCTAGGAAGAGGGATCAACAAACTAGATATGGAACATCTCAACGTATGAGAGGGCTACCGCAGATTTGATATGTCAAAAATGGAAGTGAGGTTAGTAAATGCAGACAACATGGTTTGGAAAAGCCAAACCAAGAAAAGGCCAGATTCCGGAAGAAATAAGAAAAAAACAATATTGTAGAGAGAAGTGATATAATTAGATAATCAGACATTTAAAAACGATATTTCAGACTAAGTAATTTCATTAGAATGATGATAGCAAGGAGACCAGTTAGAAAGTCATTATGATAGTTTGTGTGAAAGATGTTAAAGGCTTCATGTCAGAAAGTTCTTATATCAAAGGAGGCAACAGAATCAAAAGACACCTGTGTAGCCTACACTTGACCTTATTTGTAAACCTAGTCCTTTATTTATATAGAGTGAAATTTTAGGACATACTAATTTATAATATATCCTAAACATTTTAGATGGGTAGCCCAAAATAAGACAGGAATAAAAAATAAAAATAAAACAAACATATCTAAAAAGAAGGTACTATAGCTGATGTGAAAGAGGTTACTGTCTCCTCTAGGATTTTTATGGCTTCTAGTCTCACATTTAGGTCTTTCATGCATTTTGAATTTATTTTTGTGTATGATATAAGAAAGTGGTCCCATTTCATTCTTTTGCATGTTGCTGTCCACTTTTCCCATCACTACTTGTTGAAAAGACTTTTTTTTTCCCCCATTGGATATTCTTTCTTGTTTTGTCAAAGATTAACTGACCATATAGTTGTGGGTTTATAGCAACATTATCCAATAGCTAAATGATGGAAATAGCCCAGGTGTCCATTGACTGATAAATGGATAAGAAGATGGATAAATGGATAAAAATAAAATATTCCTTATATATATATTAATATATATCTTTCATTGTATAATATATATATAATAGAATAGTACTCAGCCATAAAAAGAATGAAATCTTACCATTTGCAACAACATGGATGGAGCTAGAGAGTATTATGCTAAGTGAAATAAGTCAGAGAAAGACAAATACCACATGATTTCACTCATATGTGGAGTTTAAGAAATAAAACAAATGAGCAAAGAGAATAGAGAGAGAGAGGTAAACCAAGAAATAGACTCTTAACTAGAGAACAATCAATCCAATGGCTACAAGCAGGGAGGTTAGTGGGGTAGATGGGTTAGATAGGTGATGGGGATTAAGAAGGGCACTTGTGATGAGCACTGTGTGGTATGGAAGTTGAATCACTATATTGTACACCTGAAACTAATATTACACTATATATTAACTAACTGGAATGAAAAAAAAAAAAAACTTAAAGAAAATTCTGAAAAAGATAAAACATTTCTTTGATAATTCAAAGTGTGAACATGGCAATTAAAACAAAATGATTTATCATCCTATGAAGTTGGTGAACACCTATAGTGCAAACTACAATTATAAGAATAGTGTATACATGTCACATGGGTGGCTTAGTTGGTTAAGCATCCGAGTCTTGATTTTGGCTCAGGTCATAATCTCAGAGTATGAGATTGAGCCTGGTGTCAAACTCCACATTCACTGGGAGTCTGCTTCCCTCTCTCACTTTCTCTCCCTGCCTCTCCGTCTTCCCCTCCCTCTGCTTGTGCTCTTGTGCAAGCTCTTTCTCTCAAATAAAATCCTTAAAAAAAAAAAAAAAAGAAAAGAAAAGAAAGAGTAATATGTGTATTAGTCTTGACCCTATCACAATTACCTGATAAGGGTCAGTCACTTACCTTTTTAGTGTTTCCATTATTCTGCTCATATAAGAAACAAATTACTATGAAATGAGCAAAACAAATTAATGAAATAATTATATAAAAACATTACTATCATTCTGTGTATCATTTTATTTCCAAAAATATCTACATACATTAAACAGGTATTCCTACATAGTAAATTTCTTAATAACAATAGAATTATGAATAAAAATTCCTTGTGTAATAAGATGGCCTCAAGTTAACCATTTTCATCAATTTTTTTGGTAGGGAAGAGAAGAACATTGTGCAGACATAAAGAACTATTAATTTTTAAAAGTCACTTAAAGTAACAATTTTCATTTCTTCAAGGGTCTCTTTCTTTCCATCATATAAAAATCATGTAAATAAACTACAGTAGCAATGGAAACTGCCAATCACACTTAAAGTAATTAAACCATTTGGTAACAGAAACTTAAAATGTTCAGGCCAAGATAAATAAAAGTATCCAAACATTGTCATGCAAGAATTTGAAGTTTATGAAGATTATTCATTAGGAAATGTTTAAGTGGATGTTTTATGAACTGTGAGTATTAATATAACCATGTAGATTTAATAAGCATATCACTTTGTGACACTCTTTGTGAAAATGTTTTGATAAAGAGCAACAACAGTACTGTAAATACCTAGTCTGTGTATTATGTGAGAAATACATATTGGGTATCAAATTGAGTATCATTTTACGTTTGAAAGAATGTTACTCTCAAAATGTTGCTCATTTGATAATTGTTCTTAGTGTCTGAACTGCTTAAAGGTCTTATATCTCTAGCCATTTTGAAATGCTAACCATTACATTAAAACTACTGCATTTGTTACTTTCATATAATCTTAAGATTATTCAACTATTTCTGCTACCACCACCACCACACCATGTTTCTCTTAACAATCATTTGATATTTTGAGGCAGGCAAGTGAGACTGATTAAAAGGACTAAACTACCTCTGAATTATCTTTGAAATGCCACCATATAAGTTTAAATTATAAGCTTTTGAATAAAAATGGTGTGTAAGTGAACAATTCAAAAGTCAAACTTTTATTTGTATTAGCAGAATAAGATGTATTATTTGACAATCAAATGAACTTTAGTTTTTAAAAACCTATATTGGCATGAGGAAAACTATAAAACTCTGATGCATGATATCAAATAAGAACTAAATAAATGAGGAGATATTCCATATTCATGGATAAGGAGATTCAATATTGTCAAGATATTAGTTCTTCCCAACTTGATTGGGAAAATCTCAATCAAAATTACAAGTTATTTTATGGATATTCACATGAACATGTGTCTATTCTATCTTGTTGTTCCTCTTTGTCCTTTATCATATCCTTTATTATTTAATAAATCAACAAGCATAAGTAGAGTTTTCCCTGAGTTCTGTGAGCCATTCTAACAAATTACTTAACCCAATAAAGTGGACAATAGAGTCTCAATTTATACCCGGTCTATCAGAAATACAGGTGAGGACCTAGAGTTTGTAACTGGCATCTGAAGTAGGGATTAGGGGACAGTCTTATGGAATTGAGCCCTCAATTTGTGGGATCTTATGCTCCTCCAGGCAGATAGTGTCAGAACTTAATTGAATTGTAGGACACACAACTGATATTGTAGAGAATTGCTTTGTGGGAGGAAAAAAAGCCACACATTTGGTTACCAGAAATGTCAGAAGTGAAGCATTCTATGTGAGAAGTAAAGGAAAAACACAGAGAAGAAGTTTTTCCTACATAATGGATCAAAGACCTTAACAGATACCTCATTAAAGAAAATAGACAAGTGTAAAATGAGTATATGAAAAGATGTGCCACAGATTATGTCATCAAGGAAATGCAAATTATACAAACAATGAGATACAAACTTTTTAAAATAGCCAGAATCCAGAATACTAATGATACTGATTGCTGATGGAGACATGAAGCACCAGGAAATTCCATATTGCTGGTGGAAATGCAAACTTTGGAAAGCAGTTTGGTGGTTTATTTTCTTTATTTTTTTAAAAGATTTTATTTATTTATTCATGAGAGACACACACACACACACACAGAGGGAGAGAGGGGCAGAGACACAGGCAGCGGGAGAAGCAGGCTCCATGCAGGGAGCCTGACGTGGGACTTGATCGCGGGTCTCCAGGATCAGGCCCTGGGCGGAGGGCAGTGCTAAACTGCTGAGCCACCCAGGCTGCCCAGTTTGGTGGTTTCTTATAAAAGAAACCTACTCAAACCTATGGTCTAACAATCACACTCCTTGACATTTATTCAAAGGAGTTTAAAATTAATGCCCATTTAAAAATCTGTACATGGATGTTTATGGTAGTTTTACTCAAACTGCCAAAATGTGGAAGCCACCTAGAAGTCCTTCAGTAGATGAACTGGTAGATAAACTGTGGTCCAACCTCAACAATGGAATATTATCCAGCAGTCAAAAGAAATGAGCCATCAAACCAGAGTGACATGGAGAAAATGAATACAAATTACCAAGTGAAAGAAACCAGTCTGAGAAGGCCACAGATTATAGGATTCTGCCTACATGACATTCTGGAAAGGCAAACTTATGGAAACAAAAAGCTCAGTGATTGCCAGGGATGGAGAGTCAATGGGAGATGAATGGGCATTGCACAGAAGATTTTAGGGCAGTGGAAATACTCTGAAGGCTATCACATAGGTCTGTATGCATTTATCCAAAACCATTGAATGTACAACACCGAAAGTGAACCCTTAAGTAAACTATGGATTTCAGGTGATTATGACATGTCAGCATAAGTAAACAATGAACTATTGTGCTGATGATGTCGACAATGAGGAAGACTATTCACGTGTGGGAGCAGGGACTATATGAGAAATTTCTGTACCCTTCCCTCAACTTTATTATAAACCTTAAACTGGTTTTGAAAAGTAAAACCTTTTTATTTATTTATTTTTATTTAAGATTTATTTATTTGTTTATTTATTTATTATTTAAAAGAGAGAGTATGTGCATGGGGGGAGGGTCAGGGAGAGGGGGAGAGAGAAACTTTAGCAGACCTCACACTCAGCATGGAGCCTGATGCAGGTCTCCATCTCACAACCTCAAGATTGCAGTCTCTGAGCCAAAACCAAGAGCTGGATGGTTAACTGACTGTGCCACCCAGGCACCCCGAAGTCTTTTTTTAAAAAAAGAGATACATTAGGCATTTTTTTTTAGTAGGATATGAAGACATGATCAAAGTTCTGGCACCTGTCCTCTACACATTTTATCTGTCCCAGCACCCAGTTGCACAATTTTATGGAGATTTCAATTTTCAAGTTTTTCTTGTGTAGCAAAATGAGTGGAGATTCCCATCCCCTTTCTATTGAGGCAGAAATGCAGAGACAAGATAATATTTGTAGTTGGGAAATGGGGTCATTCGTTGCAATTATTAAAAAGCATTTGCATCGACTGTGGAGATTCTGTGTAATGAGAATCTTCTCATCAAGGTATCATTTCTCCACTTCGTCACCATTTGTGGTTCCTGACTTGTTACTTTTAGCCATTCTGACTGGTATGAGTGGTATCTCATTATGGTTTTGATTTGTATTTCTTTGATGCCAAATGATGGGCATTTTTTCATGTGTCTGTTGGCCATTTGTATGTCTATCATATATTAATAATAAATCAATATGTTTATATAAACAGTGATGTTAATATATTAATATATAATTTCAAGATTATATATTAATCATATATATTACATGATTACGTGGCATAATATATAATGCATATATTTTTTAAAAATCAGAGTCAATGTTCTAATTAACAGCATCCATATTGATTTCTAGTGAGTCAGTTTAATTTCTATCTTGCCTAATTTTGACGACCTCTTTGTAGACTGCCCAAGTAAAAAAAAAAAAAAAAAAAAAATTAAAAAAAATAAAAAGGATATGGCCCACTGTTGAGAACTTTTATATATATTAAGCCACAAAAGTCGGGATTCTAGAAAAGACTGAACACCAACAATAAATACTTTTTACTATATTCCCAACCATAGCGTTGGTGATGCTGAAGTAAAATATTTCAAAAACATTAGAAAGCAGAAGCTTTTATTTTCCTGTTTTAATCTAATGTGAAATATCAACAGCTATTGGATAATTTTCTAAATAAACACTGCTTTACCTTTTCCTGTTTATTTTAAAAATTATTTTCAAATATAACAAAATATTTTCAGGAATCATCTGACATGCATAAAGGAGGAAAGTTGATGTCAAATATGAACATTGTATAGTATTCAAAACTAGAAAGTTAACTTGCCTCTCAAAATGATTTTAAAATTTTAATTCCAATGCATTTTTATTTCATTGAAGTATAGCTGTTGCATGATACATGGACATATTTGATACATTCTTGAATATTTGGTTTTGGTTTTATATCGAGTTTATAATCAAGGCAGTTGTTTGATTTAAAAACTTAAAGTCTACATTTAATTTAGCAAAAGTGAGTTGTTATATTTCATCTTTATAGAACCCATATTGTGGTATATGCTGTAATAGAGTTTAAGAGAATCTGTTCAAAGCTTTGCTACAGATTTTAGAAATGAATGTTGCAATTATTTTCTGTTGGGGTGTGCGAGATTGTTCTCCGCCCTTGGGTTTATTCATTTCTGATTGCTGCTCAACTGTCATAAGTCTCTTGAAAGAGGAAATAGTGAGTTGTTTCTTAAGACCAATTACCAGTCACATCTGAGAAAGCAAAATTGAGAAATCAGACTCATTTGTAACATATTTCTAACTTTGCATTAATGTGGATTTGTTTATACAAATAACCCATCAATTATGTTGTTTTCCAAATCTACAGAATTACACTAAATCTTTCAAAAACATCAAAGATGAACACAGAAAAAGGAAGTGGGAGATTGAAAGGGTATAATTTAAGAAAAACTGAATGATGGAACTACAAGGAATGCCCATATCCCTGATTTGTGCCTAAGCCTTTGATCCTTAAGTTCTACTGATGGGAATCTAATTATGGTAAAAGCATACTTTTTTTTTTTTTATCTTCAGAAATTTGTTCCTATATATTTTCATTTATATTTTCAAAAATGTCTTAGCTCTTTGAAAATGAAAAAGCAGATATGAGAGGGAGCAACATACCTGAGAGAACCGCTGACAAGGTTTTATAATAAAGAAATTGAGAACAAGTTTATTTTTGTCTTGGGAAGGTGTTAAATGTGGTGAGGTGCAGGGAGTGCTGAGTGGAGTGGAGATGAACAGGCTGGAATGCAGCACAGGAAGTTAGAAGGGAAGCCTGTTTGTTTGCTTGTTTGTTTGTTTGTTTAAAACATTTTATTTATTTATTCCTGAGAGACAGAGAGAGAGGCAGAGACATAGGCAGAGGGAGAAGCAGGCCCCCTGTGGGGAGCCCGATGCCGGACTTGATCCCAGGATTCTAGGATAATCCCCTGAGCTGAAGGTAGTTACTCAACCACTGAGCCACCTAGGTGTCTCAAAACTTTTATTATTATTATTATTGTTGTTGTTGCTGTTATTATTATTATTATTATTATTATTATTATTATTATTATTTTAAGACTGATCTCTATGTCCAATGTGGGGCTTCAACTCATGACCCCAAGATCAAGAGTTCCATGCCCTACTGCCTGAGCCAGTCAGGCACCTAAACCCCTTGTTTTTGAAGATAGCACTCAGAGATCTTGTGCTCTTACTTGCCTTGGCTGTGCCATTAACAGGCTAGATCACTACTCACCAGAGCAGAAGCTGCATTTTTTTGTCTTTGTGCGCACATACACACACACACACTCCTTTTTGCTAGACAAGTAATGCACCAGCAGGGTACATCTGAGAGCACATTTTTCTAGTTTTCGTAAAGGGGGCATGTGTTTAAGCAGATGTACTGAGACTAGTTAAGCAATCCTGGGACCATTCCAGTTCTACAATTCTAGGGTTAGCATGAGCTCAGGATGGGTGTGATGGGCTGCATGGCAACAGTCTGAAGAGCATCGAAATTAGTTACTAGATATGGATTCTAGTTCCAGCTCTAACACTCGACTACGCCATCTGAGCTTCAGCCTCCCCAACTGCATACAACATAGAGATGCTAACTTTTTAACTCACTGCAAGGGTGGTTGTGTACATCAAACGGGGTGCTATAGTCACTTCATAAGCTGGGAAGTACCAGAGACATGTGAGCTGTTGTTGAGGGGTGTTGCATAGCAGTGGAGAAAATGGAAAATTTGGAAGGATAAAGGCAGGTTATTTTCTTGGCAAAGCGATATATTTACCCCAAGAGGAAGAAGAAAGACTGGTAAAAACAGAAGTTTTTGACTCAGACATCTCCCAAGTTTCACAGGGCCAATTCTGTGAATAGGCCTGGAAAATGTTGATGCTGAAAAGGCTTATTGTAAGAAAGAAGTTTGTATAATTTTTAAGACTTAGCATCCACGCATTCAATTTACATATTCAAGAGAGAGAGAAAGGCAGAAAGAGAAAATGGCAGAGAATAATTTAAGCCATATGTGAAACTTGGCCAACTGGAGAATATAAAAAGTTTGTTAACAACAGGCCATCTCTACTTTTATCCCTAAACTGCTTGATAATTTCAGGATATCAGTACCTCACACCATCTTATTTCAGAATTCTCATCTAACCTAGAGACATTTTATAAGTAGCTGAACCCCAATTTAAACATCCTACAATACACCACAGCTGAAATCACTGTCAGTATGACAACTTTTTTTTAAATGAGTTTTTTGATTAAAAGGTATAAGTAGGGCCTGGCTTAACTGTAATATTCTTGATCTAGAAGCTGCCCATGAAAGAAATATCAATCAACGACCCTGGAATTTAAATTGGGGATAGTCTCACAAATTCTATTACATGGGAGAAATGCCAAAATATACCATGGTAGGAAAAAGTTACTAGAAATATTATGTTAATATACTGTGAGCTATACCATTATTCAATAGCAATAACAGTAAGTATGTGTCAGTATTGCAGTATTGTGTCCCTGACTTAGTCTAGACTAGATCATCATTTGCCATTCCATGTTATTTGTCCTAAAAAATTAAGTGCCTAGAGGACATGAAAGCAGAGGAGCAGAGTAGGGCACAATCACAGATTTATGGTAATTCTTTTAACCTTTAAGCCAGTGCTTTATTACTAAGAGCTCTGTAGGATGTGCTTATGGAATATGCAAAAAGCATTTAGGATCTTTTTATAGCAAAAAAAGCATGCATATTGTCAAGGCATAAACAATATTCATGCAACCCAATTTTAAATGAGAACATGCCTATGCATAACAGAGCTACAGTAGTATATCATAAAAATAATTTATGTGACAACAAGTTATTTTATGTTCTAATTTTCCCTATTTAAATGCTGATTGTTTCCTAAATCACAGCTTTTAGCACCAAGTCTAGAAACCACTGTAAGCATGTTTATTGCCTTTATGGTCTTAAAAGAAAAATGTAAATATCCAGAGGTTTAGAAGTTGTGTGTGTGTGTATCTTATAGGAGCAAAATAGAATTTGTAACAAAACTACTAAACATATCACCCAAGCATGGCAATATGCATGGGATTATTTGTCTTTATTCCACATTCCATTATTCTTCCCAGTGGAATACTTGACCTTCCAACCACTGGAATGCTGTCTTTCAAACACTTCTCTTGTAGACCAAATCAAAATAAGTCTATAAATAAGTAAATTCTAAGCATGAACATGGATGGTATGTCAAGTTTCCTTGAGATTCTAGGTCCTACAGAATTTATGATTCTTACAGTAGATGCTGAAAGATTATAGGTATATTGCTCAAGACGCCCACACAAGTGGATCAATAGTAGTTTTCAATATCATGATTCTGACACCGTTTTTATGTGCAAGGATTTCCACATCACTGATTCAACCATCAATGCAGTTTGGAATCTGAAATATTCTGTCTTTAGATCCTTCATTAAAAAGAGATAAGCCAAGTTCCACAGGGACCTTACTTATGAGAGATCTCTATCTGCAACTCTCCCTAATAAGGTAAAGATATCAAGATTTGATTTTTTTCCCCTAAGGGGCCATAAGTATAGTGTTTAAATAAGTTTATAAATGTTTCGATTTACGACCTATTAATCCAAGAAAGTTAATCTATGCAAAGTCAAACAACAAGAATGGCAAAATTGGAAATAAGAGAGTTTAGTTTTTTTGGTTTGTCTTTCTGTTTGATTTTAATTTCAGATTTGATTGATTGTTATTAAGAGAGAATAAGAATGTGATTTCTCTTGTCCATAAACGAGCAGGACATAACTAGCACAGAAATTCTCTCTACCTAATGGTTGCTAGACATATCAATTAAAAAACAAAACAAAACAAAACAAAACAAAACGCAAAAATTCCAAACCAACCAATGACTCTTAGGTTTCAGATTTCTTGCGAGAGCCAAGTTACACTGAGGGGGAGGTACCTACAAACAGGCATCTAGTAAATGATCCTCTATGAGCTGATTTGGAAGAAAGGATGGAGCAGTGGACTTTTCTTTAGTATCTTCAGATATTTAGACCTAAAGTCATATTTTCCCCTTTCATTAAGTGCATGTCTAATGCTTCCAAGTATTACCTGGACCCAAAGGAAATTAAACTGATAAATAAAAATTATAACATTGAAAAGATTTGATTTAGCACTTTTGAAACATCATATATTAATTTCCAAGTATAAAGGTGATGAAAAATTGAAATATAAACTTAAATCACTAACACATGTAAAGCATGTGTTGATCATGTTGTCTTGCCATTCCATTATCTCTTTAGAATTAAGAAAGGAAGCTAGAAGAATATATGTTAAAACCATACATTGATTTAGGGAAAAAATGATTTATGTTTACTTTGGTATCATGAATAGAATTATTTTTGCCCTAAGCACTTTAAGTCAGGCATATGTTAGAAATTTCTGCACATTAACATTAACTTAATTCATGAAGGAATTTCTAATTCTATTTTTCTAAAATTATCTTTACCCCTCATCATCTGCAGTATCATTTTGTCATAACAAATTATTTTTATCTGTGTCATAACAAATATTTTTGAATTCTTTCCATTATGATGTACTCATCTTTTTTTTTTCTTCTTCTTCTTCTTTCCTACTAACTTAAAAGTACTCTAATACAATATTTCATTTGTATGTCCCTACCCTAAACTGGTTGCTTGGACTAGAGCAAATACTTGATAAGTGTTATCAGAACAGACCATCTGTCCTCATCTTATTCTCCCTGAAGTCATGACTATCATTACTTAAAATTGATGTTCATTTAGAAGTATGATATGCTCAAAGGATTAAGGATGATGGGGGAAATTAGAGGCATTTATGTCTGCATATTATATATAAATATTTCTTTTTGAATATATTGAAAGTTCAGTAGTCTGGGGATGGTGTTTATGTTTACTTGGAATGATAGATTTCAGCCTCTTCCAACCTCACTTAAGCAGATTTTCTTTTCTGGAGTTGAGCAAAGAAGGAAAATGTGCTTTTGGCCCATAGGAAATGGATCACTTCTTAAAATACTGAAGATTTGTAAAAAATGCCTTAGAACAAATTCAAATTGCAAAATATGCAGGATTTCCTAATGGTACTAATCTTCAGATATTAAAAAAAAAAAAGAATTCGCTTCTATTGCAGTGAAGACTTAATAGAATCTCAGCAGGCAAAGCCTCAGCTTATAGTAAATTCCCAAGCAAGATTTCCCAACTATAAACAAAACATATGAGTCCTTCATGTCTTCATATTTACTGACAAAAATTGTTTACCAAAAGGAAAGGCATATAAATAATTTCTGCTGTATCTAAAAATGCTAATACTCTCAATAGAATATTTCATGAAGTATTTATATAGCATTACTAGAGACTCTGGTGAACTGTAAATCATGACACTCTTCAGTACAAGACTCTCAAAAATAAACTCCATGATTTTAGAAATAACTGGTAGACTTTTCTGCCTAAGATTTGTCATTTGTCTTTGTACACATGTATAGGCATACATATACATGAAAGGCCTTCAGTTCCATGTTAAATTTCCTCCACTATGTCCAATTTTAAAACTGTTAGAGTATTACACAACTAATACGATCATGATAACCATATAATAAAGAGGTAAGATAACTAGGATTTGTTAAAAGGAGAATGTTCTCATGATTTTCTTCCCAGAGCACTTGTGTAAAAGTGTTAATGGTTTTATTTATCTCCTTGCTGGGAAGCTGAGAGTATGTATAGGAATTATTTGACACATTCTTAGAGAAAGCAGAAGGTGGAAAAAAACTTGAAAGGAAGAGTTAAAAGAGAGACTGAGATTAGGTTTATCCTATGTATCTAATGGTTTTTGGTGCAATTGTAAATGGGATCAAGTACTTGATTTCACTTTCTGCTGCCCCATTGTCAGCGTATAGAAATGCAACTGACTTCTGTGCATTGATTTTATATGCTGTGACTTTGCTCAATTCCTGTATCAGTTCTAGCAATTTTTGGTAGAGTCTTTTGGGTTTTCTATATAGAGTATCAGGTAATCTGTGAAGAGTGAAAGTTTGATTTTTTTTTTTCTCCAATGTGAATGCCTTTTACTTCTTTTTGTCGTCTGATTGCTGAGGGAAGGACTTCTAGTACTATGTTGAATAGCAGTGGTGACAGTGGACATCCCTGTCACATGACTGACCGTAGGGGAAAATCTATTTTGCCCTATTGAGGATAATACTTGATGTGGGTCTTTCATATATGGCTTTTATGATATTGAGGAATAGTCCCTCTATCCCTACATAGTGGAGAGTTTTTATCAAGAAAGGAAGCTGTATTTTGTCAAATGCTTTTTATGCATCTATTGAGAGAATCATATGGTTCTTAGTCTTCTTTTATTAATGTGGTGTATCACTATGATTAATTTGTAGTTGTTGAACCACCCATACAGCCAAGGAATAAATCCCACTTGGTCATGACAAATAACCCTTTTAATGTACTGTTGGATCCTATTAGCTAATTCTTGGTGAGAATTTTTACATCCATATTCACCAGGGATATCAGCCTGTTATTCTCCTTTTTTAGTGGGGTCTCTGTTTGGTTTGGGGACCAAGATAATGCTGACCTCATGGAATGAGTTTGGAAGTTTTCCTTCCATTTGTATTTTTAAAAGAGTTTCTGAAGGATAGGTATTAATTTCTCTTTAAATGTTTGGTAGAATTACCCCAGGGGAAGCCATCCAGCTCTAGACTCTTGTTTTTTTGGGAAATTTTGATGACTGAATCAATTTCTTTGCTAGTTATTGGTCTGTTCAGGTTTTATATTTCTTCCTATCTCAGGTTTTAGTGGTTTATATGTTTCTAGGAATGATATCTATTTCTTCCAGATTGCTTAATTTGTTGGCAAACAGTTGCTCATAAAGTTCTCTTATAATTGTCTTTATTTCTTTGGTGTTGGTTGTGATCTCTCCTCTTTTGTTCATGATTTTATTTATTTGAGTACCTTTCTCTTTTCTTTTTGATAAGTCTGGCTAGAGATTTACCAATCTTATTAATTCTTTCAAAGAATCAGCTCCTAGGTAAATGATCTGTACTCTGAAGACTATAGAACACTTATGAAAGAAATTGAGGATGACACAAAGAAATGGAAAATCATTTCATGCTCATTGACTGGAAGAACAAATATTGTTAAAATGTATATTCTACCCAGAGCAATTTACACATTCAATGCAATCCCTATCAAAATATCATCAGCATTTTTCACAGAGCTGGAACTAACAATCCTAAAATTTGTTTGGAACCAGAAAGGACCCTGAATAGCTAGAGGAATATTGAAAAAGAAAACCAAAGCTGGTGGTACCACAATTCTGGACTTAAAGCTCTATTACACAGCTGTAATCATGAAGAAAGTATGGTACTGATACAAAAACAGATACATAGATTTATGGAACAGAACAGAGAACCCAGAAATGGACCCTCAACCCTGTAGTAAACTCATCTTTGACAAAGCAGGAAAGAATATCCCATAGAAAAAAGACAGTCTCTTCAAATGGTGTTGGACAGCCATGTGTAGAACAATGAAACTGGACCATATTCTTACACCATACACAAAAATAAACTTAAAATAGATGAAACACCTAAATGTGAGATGAGAATCCATCAAAATCCTAGAAAGGGAAACAGGCAGCAACTTCTTCAACATTGGCCATGGAAACTTCTTGCTAGATACATCTCTAAAAGCAAGGGAGACAAAAGCAAAAATGGACTGTGGGGACTTCATCAAGATAAAAGTCTTTTGCACAGGAAAGCACAAAACCAAGACAATGGACAGAATGGGAGAAGATATTTGCAAATGTCTTATCAGATAAAAGGCTGGTATTCAAGATCTATACAGAACTTACCAAACTCAACACCCAAAAACTGAATAATACAGTCAAGAAATGAGCAAAAAACATGAACAGACATTTCTCCAAAGAAGACATACACCTGGCCAGCAGACACATGGAAAAATCTCCACATCACTTGGCATCAGGGAAATACAGATCAAAACCATAATGAGATACTACCTCATACCACTCAGAATGGCTTAAATTAATAAGTCAGGATATAACAAATGTTGGTGAGGATGTGGAGAAAGGGGAACCCTCTTGCACTGTTGGTAAAAATGTGAACTGGTGCAGCCACTCTGGAAAACAGTGTGAAGCTTCCTCAAAAACTCAAAAATAGAGCTGCCCTATGACCCAGCAATACTACTAGGGATTTACCAAAGGATACAAATGTAATGATCTGAAGGGACAGCTGCACCCCCAATGTTTATAGCAACAATGTTCACAATAGCCAAACTATGGAAAGAGCTCAGATGTCCATCGATAGATGAAGGGATAAAGATGTGTTATATAGAGACAATGGAATATTACTCAGCCATCAAAAAATTTGTATCTTACCATTTGCAACAACGTGGATGGAACTAAAGTGTATTATGCTAAGCAAAATAAGTCAATCAGGGAAAGGCAATTATCATACGATTTCACGTGTATGTGGTATTTAAGAAACAAAACAGAGGATCATAGGGGAAGAGAGGGAAAAATAAAATAAGATGAAATCAGAGAGGGAGAAAAACCATGAAATGCTCTTAACTATAAGGATACAAATTTAGGATTACTGAAAGGCAGGGGAGAGGAGGATGGGGTAACTGGGTAATGGGCATTAAGGAGGGCACATGATGTAATGAGCACAGGGTATTATATGCAACTGATGAATAACTGAACTATACCTCTGAAATTAATGATACATTGTATGTTAATTTACTTTAAATAAAATGAATTTCTTTAAAAAAGAGAGGAGAAGAAATCGTTGCCTGACAGTTGTAGAACTGAAGATTGTTGCAAGGACCAAAGATATTACAGGAGAAGGCATAATATATAAAAACTGTAGAAAAATTGGCTTAGGTGAAATTTAAAATGTTTACTTCAGCAAATTTTTAAAATTAGCACATTCTTGATGTATAATAATGTTTTTAAATGTATCTACCTAGAATCAGATTATCTAGGTCAGCAGCAATGTTAAGTGTAATCAAATAGAGTTCCACCATCAACAAGTTAAAAATTGAACTTATGTGTACTAATGGAATAAATATTGGAAGCAATTCTTAAATGGATAGTATGTCATTCAATGTCACGTGCAAAATTAAGCACTGACATTCAAAAATAACTTGTTACAATAAAAAGTGAGTTAATTCCTAGTAGAAACAATGAAATGATTGAAGTTGTTGAAATCTGAATCAAACATGGTTAAAAAAATAAATGTCTCACTGTTCCTTTTTTAAAAAAGATACTGTGATGAAAAAAATGTATACCCAAACTACAGATATGTCAACAGCATACAATCCAGAAATATTACCATACAAAAACTGATGTGATTATATAAGGAGCTCTTCAGGGTATCCCTTTTTAATTATTGTAAAAAAAAAAGTTTTATTCTCTAATTATAAGACTTGTATTAGGCAATTCTTCTTAAGTTAATTATAGTATTGGTCAATACCAGGCTTAATGACTCATTCAAGAAGACAAGGAAATATGACTTGAAATTAGATTTATTAAAATCTAATGTGCATAGTACTAACATATATAGGAAACATATAGGTGCAACTATTGCTATGAAATAAAATATATATCTATTATAAAATAATAGATCAAAAAAGATTGTATAAAACTGTAGACCTCAATGTATATAATCTTATATTTAATTTGTATGATTAAAATTATATAAAATAAATAAATAAATCTTAAATATATATTTATATATAAATAAATCTTAAATATTTATGTATTGGGGAGAGAGAGAGAGAAAGAGAGAGAATGAAAACAAGTTGGGGGGAGGAGCAGAGAGAAAGAATTCTGAACAGATTTCCATTGAGCTTGGAGCCTGAGATGGGGCTCGGTTCCAGGACCCTGAGATTATAACAGAGCTGAAATAAAGAGTCATCCACTTAACCCTTAATCAAATGAGCCACTCAGATGCCCCTAAAATATATTTTTTAATACTCAATATAGCTTTTAAAATATTGTAACTGGAGAAAATAATTTTTTGACTAAATGTTTCAAAGTTAGTCAGGTAGGGACATGCCATCCTTTGTTTCTCTTCACCTTTCAGTACAAAAATGTTGCTGGATATTACATTTATTATTGCTGGTCAGGGAAAATAACAATAAAATTTTCTTGGCTAAGAATTAAATTATTCTAAAATTTTCAGAGCATGATTTTTGTATATAACTATATATGTCGTTTCATATATTATGTGTTTTACAATATTAATATAAAATATAGTTCATGAAAATATACTACCTGATTGATGGTATTTAATAGAACAGAATGATGTCTAACAAGCTGTGTTTTCAATAAAAGGTAGCAATGATTTAGTTTAAAATATTTTGTAAGATAATAGGGGTCATGTATAACTTCTTTCCCATTCTCCCAGATACAGTTCTGTCTTCAAATCAAGTGATACTGGCTAGGTTCCTGTTGTAAAAATAAATTCCATCAAACTACCAAAAAGCATGAAGTAAATCCTTTCCTAGTAGGTAACACATATACAACTGTTTACCCCACACTGTCCTGGCCCATTTCCTGCTCCCCAAGTCTATTCCAGTCACAGTGGCTCTGGGTGCCTGTCACACAGCTCTCTGTCTGATGAAGACATCTGCCACATTCTCCACCATTTCCTCCAATTTCCCAGTGTCCTAATAGAGATTCCCATTTTCTATAATATTATGCAATGCCATCTCATTAATGGGGATATCTAGTTGATGTATCTTGTAGTGATTCATTCAGAGGCAGAGCTTTAAATAGCAGCTATTTATATGTTAATTAATAAAGTGACACGCACAGCTCTGTGATTAGACCATGCACATCGCCTATTGAGCACACTGCTATTTTTGATTCTCCTCCCACATGAAGATGAAGAGTTGCCCTCTCTAGCTCCCTTTTAGTATGCTTATGCAAATGAGCTGTTTCTATAATCTTGTTAATAAAAGGGCATTCTCATCATTAAGAATAATTTTTAAGGGAAAAATAGCAACTGCTTATATATCATTACATAGATCTTATTTTGTGGGAATGTTCTAGGCTTTACTAACAGCTTCCTTTAACCACAGACTCCCTTAGAATTGGAAGGAAGGAGAGGAAGAGATTGGATCATTTGAAATTAACAGAGGACCCATCTAACAGTGAAATATGTTCTAAGTTATTACAGAAAACAATTTGGTAGCCCAAAACATGATACCACTGTCTAAACCAATTAGAGGCTGATAACAATTAATGTTTCTTCATTAAATATGTATTGAGGACCTACTGTGGGTAAGCTTTATGCAAACACTGGTAGAAAGGAAACAGAGTGGAGTGGAAATCTAACAATCTGACAGTATTTTTAACATGAATAACAACTAACATCAGATCCTCTTGGAATAATTATTTAATGATATATTATACTACAATTTAGCAACTTAACACAGGAATCACTTATTTTGCTCAAAGGTTTGTATATAGGTTAGTAATTTCACTCAGGCTCAACTAAGCTCTTCTCCTGCCTGTCTTGGCTAGGTTTACTCATGCTTCTGTGTTTAGCTGCTACTTCTGCTTCTGAGTTACTTCTGCTTCCAGGGATTGGCTCATCAGCTGAGATCATGAGAATGACTTGGTTACCTGTTTTCATCATCCAGTAAGGTCGACCTGCGCAGCCATCCCTACAAGGTGGGAAGGTAGAGGGTCAAAGAGCATCAAGAAAGGACAAGCCCTAATAGGCAAGCTTTCTTCACTTATCTATTCATATCAAGTAGATTTGTGACCGCCACTGGCCAAAAGAAGCCATGTTGGCTAGTCCAAGATTCGGTGTTAGAGGAGACCATTACAGCCATGAATATGGAAAGCATGAGTTAAAAAGGAACCATGAATGTAACGGTATCTACCACAGGGTGCTCTGGCACCAATGCTTCACTTTTCTCATAAGGAAAAAAGGCATTTACTTCTTACCAGGACCCCCAGAATTCTCACTGGGTAATATGGAATCAGTCTCAAAATTCAAGACCATAAAGTCTATACAAATTTAATGGAGATGTTTTGATAATAGTTATTCTTGATTCTGAAACCTATGAAATATAAAGTCAGGTTATCTGACTTCTTCCTATCAACGCCCCATGGTGAAATAGGAATGGGATGGTCACAAATGATTCTATAGTTGAAAGTGGTGGTTTGGGGAGGGGCATCTACAGTATGCTGTATAACTCTTCTTAAGTCCTGAAACGTACCTGTTGCCAAGGTCCTTATACACTGGGAAAGAGGAACGTTCCTTTATGAGGGTCCAGTTCAGTTCCCCAAGAGTGACTCCCCCTTCTATCATCTTCTGTTATTCTTGGCTTTTCTCTCTGGACTCTTGGATTCACACACTCTCATATTTTTTTTAATATATATTTTTAAAAAGTGCTGTGTACTTACAATGTAGTTGAATTCTTAGCCTGCTACTTGCCCATGGAAAGACCCAAAAGTCTTAGGGGAACCTGAGCAGTATCATCCTATTTTTTTGTAATCTGGTATGGTCATTAGTTAATAAAATTCTCTTAAAAATCTGTGGAATTTCGACATAGCAGATCGAGGCCCACTGTATTCAAGCAGAAATACAACAGTTCTTTTTGAGATCAGCCTTTCTTCACTCTGGACAATTCAGGCTTCTATGGACAAGTCATAAAGATCCTTAGAATATCTTCTCTGACTCAGCTGCTCTCATGGAGGGTGCTTTTGCTCTTCAGGAGACATTTTAAAATGTCAGGAGACGTTTTTTTGGATGTCACAATTGGTATGAGAGTGGTGTTCCGTCATTTAGTAGGTAAAGGCCAAGGATATTCCTAAACATCTTTCAATGCACAAGACACTTCCCACAATGAAGAATGATCTGGTTCCAAATGTCAGTAGTACTGAGGTTAAAACACCTTGCTCTAGTTATAGTATCTACTAGGCATTGCCTTAAATTTGGGAAGTTTTAAGAGAGATTTGTGGTTTGTACAGCCATGCTCCTGCCTGGATATTTCTCCTTAAACTGCATTTTCTTTAAAAATCATTTATAAGCTAGAGAGGATGAACTGAGAGTCAAGGTTATTCGTTTAACCCAGAGAGTCCTGTCCCTCTGTCTGCCCTCTAAATTTTATTTACATATTAAATGATCCCCTGTTTAGCTCAACTATCTGTTATGATACCTTATTTTATGTGGTTAGGGGCACCTAACAGTTTTTTTCTATCCTTTCCAACCAGACCCAAAAAGTTTTAGGGCCTTTTTTGAGATTCCAAAATACTACAAGAGACAATGGTGCCAACTTTTACAGACCCACACAAACTGCCATTTTTCTAGACTCCAAAAACAATTTCCTTACCAAACCTTCCAGCCTTCACTAACTGTTTTCTCTCTGCTTTTCCAAACTGCGTTAATAATCTCCTTGTTGCCACTGCCTGCCACATGGTCCCAAAGCCAGTGTCATGTTTTATATTCTTTTTACAGCAGTACCTCATTTCTGGTTCCAATTTCTATATCAGTCAGCTTTTTTTTTCTGCATGATAAACCACATCAACTTCAAGGAACAGGAAAAAAAAAAGTCTTATTTAGTTCACAATTCTATGGGCCGTCTACTTGGCTTGGACTCAGCTAGATGCTCTTTCTTCTGGCACTGGACATGCTTTCTCATGCATCTGTATTCAAATTTTAGTCATTTGGTAATTATTGCTTTGTGGGGCTGACTGGCTCAGATTGACTGGGCTATATGTCTCTCAACATCCAGCAGGCTACCCCGGGATCAAGTACAGGAAAGAGCTTTTCAAGGGTCTGTTCCTTTGTCATTTGATACTGATCCATTATCTGGAAGCCAAAACAAATTACATGGTTAAACCAGGATTCCATTTAGAAAGGGATTATCCAAGGTAATAGTCACAGAAAAGCATAAATATATCATAATTAACCAGAGAGTATTTTTAAAACCACTTTACTGAGATTGATTAACATATAAAAAGGCATACGCATTTAATGTATGCAACTCTCTGAATTTGCAGATAAATATACACCATGAAACCATCACTGCTCTCAAAACCATAAACATATCCATCATCTCCCAAAGTTTCCTCCCACCCTGTTTGTTGTTACTATTTTTGTGTATATGTGGTAGAAATATTCCACATAAGATCTACCCTCTTAGAAAATTTCAGGTATACAATATCATTAGTTATGTGCACTATGCTGATGAATAGGTCTCCAGATCTTTATTCTCTTAATTTATCTCGTATAACTGAAATTTCATACTCTTTAACCATCACCACCCAATTTCCCCTCCCCACTAATAACTTAAATGTTTATCAACAGATAAATGGATAAAGTGTGGTATATACATTCAATGGAACATTATTCAGCCTTTAAACAGAAGGAAATCCTGCCACTTTTAACAGCCTGAATGGGCCTAGAGGGCATTATGCTCAATGGAATAAAAATACTACGTGATCTCACTTATATGTGGAATATAAAATAGTCAAACTCATACAACCCCACAGTTTTTAAGAGTTTTTTTAATAGGCCTTTATTAATAAGAACAAAAATCATTAAACATTAGGTTAGCTCCTTTAGTAGTAAAAATAACTATAAATACTGTAAAAAGTGTATCATTTTTGTTGTAGCTTAAATTCTCATAACAATTATGAAAATTGTAGGGAAATAATGGAAATATGTATTTTACATGACACTATGGCACAATCAAGTTAATGCAGAATGAAAACTCTGCAAGTGTTTTAGGCAGGTGATCTCTAAATGTAATTTTGAAAGGGAATTTGGATCAAGATTTATTAGCTTTTCTCTGAATTCTAGTCCGGGTCCTAAACCCATAATGCATTATGGTAGTAGCCTCTGTGAATTGGTGAAGGTCAAATGAGGATCTCTACTGTGAAACAGTCGAGAAAGACAAGCTGACAAAGAGAAGCCAAAGAGAAAAGAAACAGCCTCAGTCACATCTGTACTGAGAAGCCTTCCTCTACCGGCACCCCCCTTCCCCATTTGTTTGTTTGTCTCATTGTTCCAGGAGAGAGACCTACCACCTTAATACTCCTTATTCTGCTTTTATCCTTTAATAGTTTAAGAGTTACATGGCAGGGATTTCCCCAATAAAAAGCCAGTGTGTTTTTTAATGGTCTTTATTCCACTAATGTTGAAAAAAAAAAAAAAAAAAAAAAAAGACTCAAAGAAGCTTATTTGGCAATTGGACTGGATGTCTTACCTCAAACCAGAATTAGACCCCTAACAGCCCATTCTATTCTAATGCATGACCAGCACTTCATGTATGGAAAACAAACTAATTTTAGGCTCCATTCAAATACAAAAGCCTAATAATTTGGGAAGATAAGAATACTCAAAGCCTTAATTTCTGATTCCTTGATTTTTAGTAAAACAGAACAAACCCAACCCAAGGATGAAAATAAGTTAGGTTTTAAAAATCAAGCCACTTTGGTCCCCACAGATCCTCATGTATGTTTCCAAGGTTTTAGGAATTTAATACATAGAGTGAGAGAGAACTTTCCAACCCATACTCTTGATGAAGGAAAGATGGACATAAAAATCCCTACTGCAAGTTGCAGTTCTCCTAGGTATAGTAATATTTTGAAATGCACACATCTAACCCAAATATAACTCAGTTGTTTAGCTTAGTGACATAAGCATTAGCTGTTAATAAATGAGTTTTTTGTCTTATGACAGTCATAATAATTAGAAAACTTCTAGTTCTTTATCTTCCCAGCTTTTGCTTTTGACTATTTCATGAGATTTTAAAAGACATGAGGAATAAAATCATGTGTTAATGATATTTAGTCTTTTATTTTTGAGTGAAGTGATTAACAAAGTAAAGTTCAAAGAATTATACTTTCTGGGGAGGGAAATGGGAACTAATATTATGGTAAATCCTGAAATGTGCCTAAAATCTGTAGATCCAGATAAACGTGAAATCTCTCTTAAGCCTTTTTCTTATAGTTGAAAAACTATCCTGAATCATCTTCAACACTAGTTTCTTTTTCTATTTTTTTCCTTGGCACAGCTGGAGTATTAAGACTTCATGGAATTATAGTTATTTATGAATAAAAATGTGAATTTTGTAAACTAAATTTACAGTGATGCCTTTAGATGAAATACTAAGTAGAAATTAATGGATGAAACTTGGGAGTAATAGATTTATTTTCCAATAAGGAAACAAATAGGCACAGAATGCCTAATGATACCACTCTTAATGACAGCACGATAGCAAAATGATCATATAGTTCAATAAGCAAAGATGCAAATAAAATAAGCATGATTCTAATTATATATTGACTATCCAAGGATTAATTGGGATATGATTGTAGTAAATACATCAATTTATCCATATCTTTATGTAACGAATCTACTGGATGGCAGCTAAACCAAACAGATCAGGTAAGAATTTTTTAATGATTCATAGAAACCATGATATAATGTAGCACGACCAAAGTGACTCTTCAGTCACCCTTCAGTTTGATGTGTAAATCATAAAATGCAAATTTGTAAAATAATAATAAACAATATCTAACAGTAAATTCTATTTCCTCAAAATACATGATGCAAATATATGTCAATATGGTTTAGGTAAAATGTATTTATATATCATCGCCTTTTTATGTTCTAGTTCATTACACAAACAACTATTGGAGGTTTCTATTTTACCTTAAGTGCATTACTATACACTTTTTTTTTTTACTTAACAGCATTTATCTTTACATTTTTTTTATGCTTTTTCAATTTTGTTTTTCATTTCAAAAGTTAGTTTTAACAGTGTTATCTATTTACCTGGATTCACTCTGCCCCAGGTACTTTTGACAGTGCTTTATGTCTTTATTTTATTTACTCAATTGAGAATATGTAATTATTTTGCATAATATATGAATACCCTCCTCATCTGGCTCTGGTGTTAATTCTCTCTTTACTCAGAATTTATCCTCATCCAGATTAAGCAAGAGTAGTCATTTATTGCCTTGTACGTTTATAATTCATCTCAGAAGTTCTTCATATAAGAGCAGTAGATTTGTCACACTCAAACTGTGGCACCTGAACTGAGATAAAGCATAACTAGTATAATATATTAGAGGTGTTTTAACATTCTTTGGGAAGAAATATGGAGATACTATCACATTCAGTTGTAATGTATTACTTTTTTTTTATTCCTATATATTTTTCTTGAGCCTTTGGAACCCACTGCTTGTTATTTACTAATTAATGAAAGCAAATACCAAATGCACAAATTAGTTGCAAATCCATTGCCAAATGCCTCGTTACTTTGAGTCATGCAAGACCAGTACAGCTACGTTACGCACTGTTACATTTTCAAAGTCATTTCACTGAAGGAGAAATGATTAATGAGCAGCTGATGCAATGACCTCCTGCTAGGATTAATAAGAGGAGACCACCACATCCGAGGAAGCACTGATCATAACTTGTCATCTTATAAACACGTTTATGCCAGCTCCAGATTCATTGCATTTTTATGGAAATTCAAATCTTTCCCAATGGTAGAATGTCTCCATTAATGAACATGAAAATGCAAACAGAGTTTTATCACCGCCAAATGCAGAAGGCCCAGGAGTGCTTCGTGGGGTGCCCAGGGCCGCACAATTGATTGTTGAGCTCTTTTCATGATATCACTTCAGCAAAATCTCTTTCAAGCTGCTAGATTTATAGAATGTGTATATTCATTTGTGTGTCCATCTGAGATACTATTTTCTTCTAGCTCTAAGGCAGGCAATTTCACCTCGTTATGAGCAATTCTGGTTGGGAAGCACCCTTAGAAGTTTTATTCAGTAATGCACTTTACCTATATGGGAAATTTCTCATCATAACTCAATTTCCAGAACAGCACAGAAGGGAGGAATTATCAACAGCCCCTTTGAATTCTGTCTTCATAACAATGCATTAAGTCCACAAAGCTGCTCAACTCCAGCTTTGGACGGTCAAGAAGATGGTAAATTTTGGTGTCATTCTTGAGAAATGCTATCAGAAATAACATCAGAACGAACACTTCAATAACTTCAGAAATCCGCCTCCAAATTACACATTTGGAACACTCGCCAACACCCAGCACAAAATCCCCAACCAAGTTACATCACAGTAACATTTTGAGATAATAAAGGGCACGAAAATCTTGAATGTTTTATGTAACAAGAACATCAGGACAGCAGGTCAGGCTTGTTGGCATTGCTAAAGTTGACAGAATCTGGAAGAAACAAAATATGGTTGGTGTTAAGGGGATTAATAGTGGTATTAGGTAAATATGAATGAATGAATGAATGAATGAATGAATGAATTAGGATTTGGAGGCTTTTAAAATTGTATTCACTAGTGAGTGCCAGCCACGATGTATGAACTTGAATATACTAGTAGGTGACTATTTGATGATTTGGGAAAATATTGATATAGACAGAGTATTTCTACATAATTAAAACAGTGAAAAAATCACACAAAACTGGGTTTGATCCAATGACCTTTGTATTACCTATCTATTACCAGGCAACAAATCACCACAAACTGCAGTTTGATACAATATACATTCATAATCTCAGTTTTCCTGGTTCAAAACGGCATACAATGGCTCCTATGCTCAGGGTCTCAGGGTGCTGTTAAGCTGTCATGTTGGCTGTGTTCCAAAGCTTAGGGTCCTGTTCCAAGCTCATGCAGTTGCTTGCAGAATTCCATCCATTGGGTCAGAGGATGTAAGTCTCCATGTCCTTGTTGGCTCTCAGCCAGCGGCCACCCTTAGCTATTAGGAGCCATCAGCAATTCCTTTGCACGTGGCTCTCTCAGAGGCCCCCTAACATAACAATAGCTTGCTTCTTCGATATGATGGAGAATTTCACTCCAGTTTGCTAAGATGGAGTCTTATATAATGCAATATGATCCTGCCAATTTTGTGATATTTTATTAGGACATGACTAATAGGAGGTAACCTAAAGGTGTGTCTACCCCTAAACAAGCAGAAGCTAAGCAATCTGAGTTATTACCTGTCTTCTCCCCGGCCTTGTCAAAGGCCTTTCAGTGCCTTCAACCCAACAGGTCACTGCGATGGATCCATAAGTAGGAAGAGCACATGGAAATTCTTTAAGTCTGTAAATCAGTTTTACAACCTGTTAAACTTCTTGAACAATCTGCAGGGCTAATGTATGGTATCATTATCGAAAGGAAACTTTGCCATCTTCAAGATACGGAGAGTTAATGCCTTTCCTAGAAGTAAAAAGGTAGCGGAATCTGAGCTCTGCTTTGGCCAGCCACAAAGAGTGAGAGGGAAATACTGTAGTTCAAGGCATGTCAAATACATAGGGCCCTGGTACCCTCAAAGTCGCCGTGGATTGGGACCCCGATGGCTACACCCCAGATTAAGAAAGAATCGAAATAGACCAACTCAAGCAGGAACTGCCACTTGCTTCAAATCTTCAATGCCTTCAACCCAACAGTGGCCAAATGATGATTCCATTTGCTCTTTATTTCCTAAAACCCTTCCATGATTGCCAGCATGCTGCCAGATTGTCATCACTCCACTTCTGGATCACTGCCGCTGTTACGTGTTAATCTTACCTCCGATTTTACTCACTTTCTGAATGCCAGCCAAATGACCTGGATAAAGGGAAGATCCTCTGTTTTTTTAAACCTTCTGGTGTCCTCCTTGGCTGATCTCAGCACAAAATCTGAAATCCTTCATGCACCCATAGTTATCTACTCCTTTACGTAATTCTTCAATTCATCTTCCTCCATTCTCCTTTCCTCCCTCTTCTTTGCCATCTAACTCCCAGAACCATTTGTTGTTCTTGGAACAGAAAATGCCATTTTTTGCCACTAAGTCTTTTGGCATAGTCTATCACGTACATGATACTTTCTATTTTCTCCACTTTTTACCTAGTTATCTCTCACTCTTCGGAGCTAGTTCAGATGTGCCTTTCTTAGGACTTTCAAGAAGTTTCTCCTAACCATCCACACATGGGACAATTGTCCAGACATATCATCAATGTGTTCAGCAGTTAGCATATATATTTTTAAAAGATTTATTTATTCATTTGAGAGAGCGTGGAGGTGGAGAGAGGCTGAGGGAGAAGGAGAGAGAGAATCATCAAGCAGACTCCCCACTGAGCATGGAGCCCAATGTGGGGCTTGATCTCATGATCCAGAGATCATGACCTGATCCAGAATCAAGAGTCGGACGGTTAACCAATTGAGCCACCCAGGCACCCCAGCAATTAGCACATTTTAATAAATATATGATAAATGAACAAAGGATCTAAATATTCTGATGCCCTCCCTGATGTCTTAGCAGCCCAAGGATCACCCTGTAACTGTTCATAAAATAATAGGTGGTTTCAGACTTCAGAGTACAGGGTATTTGCCTCTTCCAGAGCAGCTCACTGGATACTTAGGTTGACAGATTTAAAGTGGACACTAAACCTTCTAGAGCAAGCTCAGCTGCAGAGCTGGGAAGGAGAAGGAAAGCCCAGGGCATATCTCAGCTAAGATTTTACAGCCGTCTCTCGCAGATGGCCTGTGAAGGCATCCCTCTGTGTGCGCCTGCTTATCGTTCTTTCCATCCATAAAATGATCATCCTGTGTTTATGGTTGTCTCCCCAGGGGAGGCCCGATAAGGATGCGTGCATTCATTTTTGCAAAGAATGTATCAGTATTCCCTGAATCAAGACACTCTATAAATACAAAGCATTTTTTTTTTTTTTTTGTCGTTAGTCCAGATGCCCTACCCACAGTCCAACCTATTTGATTCCGTGCTACCAAACAGCTGCCGGCACCCACCAAGAGCATCTGGTTCCATTTCATGTTGGCAAGGGCCCCATTAGCAGTAAAACAGCTAATGCTTTTTAGATGGCCTCATGATTACAGCTTTTATTGGTACCCCAGGTAATTGAGTTAATAAATTTAATTGCCAGTGCTGACACTTCCTCCCACCCACCTCCACTCCTCTAACTTCTTCCCCAGCTCCTTCTAGTCTCCTCTCACAAAAAAAAAAAAAAAAAAAAAAAAAAAGGCAGAGGAACCATTAATAAGAATATGCATCTAATAGGACAGGTGACCTCACAAAACACTTCTGAATGACTTCAAAATGTCACTGAGCCCACCCCAGTTTGTTTATAGCAGCATGTGGTGCCATGACTCACATTTACTACCCTTTTGCTTTCAAGCTAATTTATAGAACTGTCCACACTACATGGAGCAATACCCAGAGTATATAGTGTATTGCCACAAAGATTTCCAAGGAAATATTTATAGGTGCATAGGAGAATATGGGCACAGATTTCTGGATTTTTCAACTTATAATTCATATGCTACATCGTAAATCATGTTAAAATATTACATATTACACAATAAAACAACAACAGAGAAGAGACAATTGAAACCTGAAATCTTCTCTTGGGAGGCATTTTTAAGGTCTTGCTGAAAGACTAACAGATCCTGGATTGCAATATGTATTTCTCTCAGGAAGACAGCCTCCTAGTTGGCTCTGGATTGTTTTTTGGTCTGTTACTTTTAGAAACTCTCCAGTATCATCCTTGACTAATGACATATGCCCAAATCTCCTGCCCTCTCAAATGAAATCATTTACCCCCTTATAAAACAAAAGGCATTATCCTGTCTCCGCCTAATTCAAAGAGGCTGGTGGGCATATCAGTAATTTAGATGTTCAGCAAAACACTGTACTCTGTGCGGCCCAATGTGTGTTCTCCAGATTGCTTTCATGCCCGACTCCACCTCAGTGACCCCTTAAATTCTTTCTTATGATTACTGAGCTCCAGGCTCCTGTCTCACTGGTCTGCGTGGTTTCATTCTCAGTATCCAAAATAGGAATTCAAATCAGAGCTGAAAATGATACCCAAGAGGCTGCCAGCTATTAATGAGTTATTAATAAGGAGTTATTTCCATATATTAAGCATTTCACAAATATTATATTTAATCCTCCCATCTTGCAAGACAGCGGTTGTCAGCCAGGGGTAATTTCTCCCCCACGGTATACATTGGGCAATGCCTGGAGACATTTTTCGTTGTCACAGCTGGAGAGGTAATGCTGGTCTGGTGGGGAGAGGTTAAGGACGCTATGGAACATAGTACAGTGCACTGGATAGGCCCCATCACAATGAGTTATCTAGCCTAACGTGCCAATAGTGATAAGGCCAGGAAACCCTTGCTTATAAGGTATTGTTTCTCTTGTAGGGAAAAGGAAATAGATGCTCAGAAAAGTAAAAAAGAGTTTGCCCAGCATCACTCAGACTGTAAAAGGTGGAACATGAATTCAAATCTAGGTTTGTCTAATTCTGAAGTTCAGCCTCTTTCTGCAGGGCAATCTAGCTTCCCAGAGCTTCTGGAAACCAGGAAGGTGCGTGGAAGCATTCAGGCAGGAGACTTTTTAACAGCTAAGCACATTATATAGTGAGGAATTTTTTTTCCCCCCTAAGGATCATCCATTACAAAAATCGTTGCCATCACTGCAGAAGCCTGCCCACATCCGCGGTGCAGGTAGATGTGGGATTTTTCTGGCGACACAGGCTCACTTGAGGATGTCATGGCATCACATCTACAAAATGTAGATATGTCAATGGAAGTCATAGTAGATGGATCAAAAATGACTTGTGCAAAACAATTTTCTGTTACGAACATGGCAAACATAAAAATGAACCTTAAAAAAAAAAAAAAAAAAACGAAGGTCAGCCACCACTGAGAAAGTGATAGCAGAGAATATTCGCTCAAAGAGAACTAAGAGGTGCCAAGGCATAGCAAGAACCAGAAGATGACAAGGGCACGTAGTTTCCAGAGAGCTTTCTACAGGTTTCTTACAGGAAATCCTGGTGGTGAGTGATTTTGTCCTTATTACCAAGGGCTTCCCGGCAAATTGAACTTCCTATATTTTATTTCTTAGCAGATTTTGCCATTCTTAGGAAAAGAGAGTGTGCATTGCAAAATCTAATTTTAGATGTGAAAATTAATAAATTGATCTGTTTCTTTAAATTCAAGTATGTCTTATAAAATGTGCTGTTTCTTCTTTTTCTCTAAACACAGGTTTTTTTCAATGAATACCAAATAGTTCATATTTTTACCAAATAATTCATATTTTCTTAAACTGATTTAAACTGTGTATACTAAACAACAAAGATTCTCTAAGATCCTTAAGCTTTTTTCCCCCCCATAATTTACATTCTATCATCATTTAGTGTACCTAATTTTTTTTTTCTCTGCTATTGTTCCCCTTCAGAGTTGAGATATCTAAACTCTGGTAATTTGTATGGTTCAGGAGGGTGGGAGTGAGAGTGGGAGGAGGGCAGGACAAATCAGTCCAGGGCTGGACCTGGGTTAGGGAACACAGGGGGAGAGAGAGCACGCTGAAATCAGAGACTGCAGGGGAGGCAAAGGTGAGGACTAGGAAACCAGCGAGGGTTGAACCTGAGATGGGGACTGTGAACCACCCCCCACAAAATGTGGTGATTCCTATTATAGAGCGAGTAGTATTCAGAAAAGGAACAGGTGTGGGTTGGTGTGGCCAGGACAGGACCCGACGGCGGGGGGGGGGGGGAGTCCTAAAACACCTGAGCAAGAAGAACCTTTGTTGTCAGTGTTGAGAACAGGCCAGTCCTAAAATGAGGGGCTGAGATAGAATTTGAACCCAGATCTCCTTTCTGGTCGCATTTCCAACAGATAAGGAAAGATGTTCTGAAAGGTGTGAACTGTGGAAGCAACCCCTTCAGAGACCTGTGTCGCTTCCTGCCTTGCTCATCATCAGCAGGGAATTCTGGAAGATTAGCCTTCAGTTCCATATCTGTGAGCATGTGATCGATTTGGGGTTGAGCTGAGGCTCTTGCTCTTTTAGCTTGGTGTCAATCCCTCAGTCCTTAGTTGTCCTTGGGGCTTCCATAGGTTATGATTGTGGTCTCCTAGCCCATTTTATTATTTTATTTTATTTTATTTTATTTTATTTTATTTTATTTTATTTATTTTATTTTTTATTTTATTTTATTTTATTTTAGTATTACCCTGGAGGTCACTTCAAGGCCTCTGCTTTATTTATTTATTTTTTTTACATTTTTTTACTTAAGTTCGATTTGCCAACATAGAGCATAACACCCAGTGCTCATCCCATCAAATGCCCTCTCCCGTGCCCATCACCCAGTTACCCCATGCCCCCACCCCCACCCTCTTCGGCAACCCTTGGTTCCTTTCCCGGAGTTAGGAGTCTCTCATGGTTTGTCTCCCTCTTTAATTTTTCCCACTCAGTTCCCCTCCTAGCCTCTTGATTGAAATCTCCTTCCCAGGGATCCCTGGGAGGCGCAGCGGTTTGGCGCCTGCCTTTGGCCCAGGGCGCGATCCTGGAGACCCGGGATCGAATCCCACATCGGGCTCCCGGTGCATGGAGCCTGCTTCTCCCTCTGCCTGTGTCTCTGCCTCTCTCTCTCTCTCTCTCTCTCTGTGACTATCATAAATAAATAAATTAAAAAAAAAAAAAAAAAAAAAAGAAATCTCCTTCCCAGGTCACCGGCCACAGGCCTCCACACGCCCGCAGGTGCTCTGCTGTCCTCTCCAGGCTGAGAGCAGCTCTCTCTCACTCTCCCACCTGTGCGGGGACGCTCCACTATGTTGACTAATAGGTAGGTATTTGTGAAAGGCTTCGATTTCCAACCAATGAGTCCTCGCCTTAAGAGTGAGTGTGTACATCACTTTTTGTTGACATTCTTTGCCATCATTAAGGATGACCTCTGATCTTGTATCAAAGGTTCAGCTGTCACAGTGTCCTGGTGTTTCTGTCCCATCACCAGTTGCTTTTACTGCCATGAAATCCCAAAGAATTTCACATGCAGTAGGTCCAAAACAGCTTGTTATGTTCTGTCCTCATAACCATAATTAAAACTTATCTGAAGGAAACAAATATTAATTCCCTGTCTGCCAACAGTGCTCAGAATTTCGTGGAAAAATCCTGTTCTCACAGAACATGGCTACTAAAAATACTTACTGTCTTTCCCACACCCCTGAAGCTCGATGGCTGACAAAAAGATAAAGGGAGCAGAAAATGCTGTAAGATTTAACTAGGCCATCTTTATGTTCAGCCAAATTATTACATTTTGGACAACTGAAGCAGGTGGTTAAATTCCAGGAACAACAACAACAACAAAAATGCATGTATCCCTTCCTCTCTCTCTCTCTCTCTCTCTCTGTATGCATATATATACACAAAATGTATATGAATAGGTATAAAAATATACTAATATATAAATATAAAATATATATTAATTTTATATTAAAATTTATATAGCTAGTAACCTGCACTCATTCCCTGCACTCATATATATTTAATATATATTTATAAATATATTTTATAAGTTAATATTAATTAGATTTAATATATATCCATGCTTTGTCTTAATATATATTTATACATCATATATATATATAACACATAATATATATATATATATATATATATTAAGACAAAGTATGGATGGTCAGATGGTTAGAGGAGAAAATAACATGTCATTCTGGCACATAGACCCACCTATGAACCTCTCTTGCTAATGACAAAATCAAGAAGTAGAAATAAAAAAAAATATTGTGGAATTTTCAAATTATCTTTAGATAATGGAAAAATATTTTAAAATATATGTCACATGTGAAAATTAATTATATAAAATAGATAAAAGCATAAAGTGATTTTTCTTTTTTTTTTCTTTTGAGAGAAAGAGAGCCTTTGTGAGCAGGGAGGAAGGACAGGGAGATGGAGAGAGAGAATCTTAGGCCAACAGGACCCCCCAGTCTGGAGCTGGATGTGGAGGCTTAATGTCACAGCCCTGAGACCATGACCTGAGCTGAAATCAAGAGTCTGACACTTAACCAACTGAGCCACCCTGGCTCCTGAAGCATAAAGTACTTTTTAGCCTTCGTTCTATCAAGACCTCTAAGGAATTCTCTGGAGCTGTGGGACTGTCTCAAAGCATTAATGACAAATCACTGGTGAGGTGCAAAACCTAGGTTCCCAAGTGAGATTTACCTGGGGATGAGTGCAGGTTACTAGCTATATGGCCTTGGGGAGATTGTCTGTCTTTTGGGGATCCATCTATTAAAAAAAAAAAAAAAAGCAAGTAAAACGGTAGAGCCACACCTTATGTTACAGATTACCCTAAGCTCTCACTGAGACAGATTGCCATTGTCAAATTTCCTAGTGCCCATAGGTCTCATTTCTTTGAATCTTCAAAACACATATATGGAGAAATGGGAAGCTGATGAGTAGATCACCTCCCTGGATGACTCCTCTGATTGAGGGAAGTTAGAGAATGTCCCATAGTTGACATTGGCTCTAGCAGTTTGTGATCTGAACTTAGAGTTTCAGCCCTAAGGACAGTTGCTGAGGCCCTGCATCGTTTGGCGCTCCCATTTTGTGCAGGAGCCTTAACAAACCCAAGAATCTCATTCACCCTTAGTTGAAAACCCCATTTATTTTTGTCCATGATAGTGGCATTAATATCAGGCGATACAGAATATATCAATTGGGAGATAACAGGAAAAAGAGCCAAAGCCCTCCAAATATGTCAAGGCAGAGACTTTGCAGGATGCATTAGACTCTACGGATCCCACATCCTACAAAGGCAGTAATAGGAGCTATGCTAACAGTGCCGTTTCAGTTAGGAGGAGAAGAAATGTATTTTCAGGTGTTCACTAGTAACAGCTTTGTGTAGATGGTTAAAAAATTTTCTTAAAAAGACCTTGCTTTTGAATGAAAATGTATCCGTTCACTCCAAATGCAAAATCAGCTCCAAAAGGAGATGTAGGGAAAATAACACACCTTCATTTTAATCCCTGGCTTCCTGGCCAGTTCCTCATTTGAATCATTGGGGTAGGAGGAGAAAATCTTTATTGCTACACAAAGAACAATAAATCTTTTGGAAAGAGCCTGAGTTATTCTTTGTGGATGAGTCAGAAAAATCCCCCCCGACTACCTGGATTCTTGCAAGGCACAGCAGTTGTTTTTGGTGAAAACACATAATGTGGATGATAATAGGTCTTTTTTCCCTCCTGCTTTTACTTTTGGTAAATTAAGCTCTAAGGCACTCAATAGGCTTATTGGAAAATCAGTACCAAATTCACAGAAGTCTTTAGTTTTGGATATTAGGATAGTTTGAGATTGGCTGTGTATGAAAATACAGAGCTTTTCGCCACCTATTAAATGAATTTGTCACAAATGCAATACTACTATAATTATTAATAATAGTAATTAGGAATATATATTAAATATTATATTGCATAATTTTATGTAATACAAAAGGTTTTATATAAAGCCTTTGACCACTTATCTCTTTGTCCTACAGAAACACAATTTCTGCCATCACTGGCAACACCTAACTACTCCCACCCCATACCGAAATAGAAATTTTTTCCCTCACACAATACACTAGGAGACACAGAAAACTCAATTTCATTTAAGGAGTCCAAATATACTTTAAGACCTTGAGTATAACCTTAGTATTGGCATACGTAGCTGAAAATGCATCGGTATGACAATGTAAAATATGTCAAGAGTTACAGAGTGGATCATCCTTGTGATGTATTATGTCCTTTGGGTATAAAACTATCAAGAGTTACTTGATATAAAGCCCACTGGCTACCAAAAGTTATATATACATTCTTCCTCATTTAAAAAAAAATGAAATAGCACAATATATATTAGAGCTGCGATGCAGAGTACGGCTTAGGTTTGAAGGCTGGAGAGCATTGAAGTCATGAGGACTGTAAGAGAGTTACGCAATGTTTTAGTGGAAGAAACTTGGTCATCTAAATATTCCATTTTACAGATGAAGAAACTGAGAACCCAGGGTGATAGTCCTAGTCAGTAGCAAGTCTGAAACAAGAACGAAAATCTCCTGGTAAGTGCCTTGAACTTTTCCCATGGCCCTGCACCAATTAGTTCTCCCCGCAGAGCATACTTCTTTATTTAGTGCCACAGAATTATGACATTAATGATTAATAAACTCAAACTACTAGAAAAAGGAACCCTGTTGGTGGGAAGGCAAACTGCTGCAGCCACTGTGGGGAACAGTATGGAGGTTCTTCAAAAAGTAAAAAAGAGAACTACCCTATGATCCAGGAATCACCCTACTAGGTACTTACCCCAAAATACAAAAACACTAATACAAAAGGATACATGCACCACTATGTTTATTGTAGCATTATTTACAACAGCCAAATTATGGAAGCATCCCAGTGCCCATCAACTGATGAATAGATAAAGAAGATGTGAGATACACACACACACACACACACATACATACATATACACAATGAAATATTACTCAGCCACAAAAAAGAATAAAATCTTGTCATTTAGAACAATATCGATGGAGCTAGAGTATAATGCTAGGTGAGATAGGTCAATCAGAGAAAGACAAATATTGTATGATTTCATGCATATGCAGAATTTAAGAAGCAAAACAAATGAACAAAGGGAGAGAGAGACACACACACAAAGAAACAGTCTCTTAACCCTAGATAGCGAACTGATGGTTACCAGAGGGGAGGTGGGGAGGGGATGGGTGAAATAGGGGAAGGAGATTAAGAGTACGCTTATCATGATGAGCACTGAGGCATGCACAGAATTGCTGAATCACCATATTGTACCCTGAAACTAACACATCAGACCAGTGCTTCTTTAGCAGGCCACTGTGGCCAAAACTAAGGCCATCCTACTGACTTGGTAATGTACTTTGCGCCCATGCCATGGCCTCTGGAATTCTGGAAGAGCTTAATGGGTATGAGCAAGCACCTTCTTAGATCCCCAAGCTGGAATGACATCATCAAGAGAATGCTTTGGGCAGTGATTAAAGCCCAGGGCCCTTGTTGTTTATTACTCGTTCACTTAAGACATCACTGGGAAATGGGAAGCCCCACAGTATTTTCAGGAACTCAGTGATATCTTCAAGTCTCCTTTGTTTCTTCTTCTCTGTTATATTCCTTGGTGATGAAGTCTCCCTCCCCTTATCACAGAAAGAGGGCTACTTAGCTGCACACATCATAGCTTTACAGAATAGCACCTAAGCTAGGAACTGAGGGTATTCTCCTCCTAGGTCTTCCTCTTAGTAGGGAGGAAAACACTTTCCAGAAATATCTCAGTGGACCTCCTTTTGCATTTTATTAACCTTTGGCCTCATGATATTCCTATATTGGGCAACAGTGAGAAACATTTACATAAATTAACATGATACATTTTGATCAATCAGGATTTACCCTTGGAAGTGGACCATACCTACCTGAAGAAATTGGTGCTTGGTTAGCAAAGAAAGGGAATGCATTGTTCCCCAAAATGGGTTACTTCTTCACCGCTACCAGCACCAGACAGTGTCTCTAAGGAAGACTGTAGTCAGTCTGGCTGGGCATGCAGCAAGTGGAGGTCAGGATAGATAACAGGCTTTCACAGTTCAAGACCAGGGCTCTCTTTGGATTTCTTTAGCTTAGGAACTCCCTTCACCTGCATTTACTCCAAAAGCCTCATGGAACAACCGACCTCTGAACCCTATGCTTGGAGTCACTGCACTACCAGCATTTTAGAAGCTGCTCTTCACAAAGTGTCCGCCAGCAAAGCTGTGACCCTACCTGCATTGTTTGTACAGACCTCATTATCTCAGAAGAAACCAACCAACCAGCTCCATATGCACAAGTGGAAAATGGGCCACACTTAGGACCTCGTGCTTGTCTGAGGGCTAGTAGACCACTGCTTAGCAACTCCTCATGCCCTCTAGTAGGTATAACGACGTATTTTTGAGTCTACCAAAATAGACTCAGGGATTGTTAACTCCAGGGGAAAAAAATGATGATGAGGCACAGCTTGATGAACTGGTCTAAGCTACTTATATCTTTAGCTGTTCAAAAATGCAAAGATACAGTCTTCACCAAAGTTGAAGAAACATCAATACCTCTTTATGAAGTTTCCAGTGTATGACACACCACAAAGAAAGCAAGGGAAAGCCTGTTGCTGGACATTCTCCTGTAGCAAATTGAGACACTCTCCAAGGTCCAGAGATGCTATGCCCTCCATGGGATACCTCCTATCTTCTCCCTCATGGATAACTCTCCTTTTGAGTCTCAGAAAGGACCTAGAATTCCATATTCCAAATGTATTTTAAGGAACAGGATCAAATCTCATTAAAGGTTTCAGAGCACCATGAATCTAATACTTATAAAGCTTGTCACATTGCCAATGTAAATTTGTTTTATAAGGAAGGATTTAATTTGCTTTTCATTAATGCTTTTTAAAATTTAATCTTTAATTTTGTATCTAATGAATGTACCTTTTTCCACCCCTGGAAAGTTAACTGAAGGAGGATTGATTCTTTTCACCATTGCTTTACCTAGCATAGGGCTTGGAACGTAAAAAATAGTTGATGGATATTAACTAAACTTATCATGGCGATCGTTATGCAATATATACATATTCGAATCACTATGTACACCTGGCACTAATGTATGTCATCTATATCGCAATGTTAATAATAGTGCTCTTCTTATAATAATTTCCCCCCTATTTTTGCATTTCCCTTTTGGCCTAAGTGCAGCCTCTAGTCGACAAAAAGTAATACTCCCTGATTCCTATCTCATGAAGTATGATCCTTTTAAAAATCAGATCTCTACAATGCCCACCACCTCATACATTTCCAGAAAGGTAAGCATCCACCAATTAATTGCCAGCAACTTACTACATTCTACGAACAGTTTATCGTCAAGAATTATGCTCATGCTCTGATGCTTTTGCCAGTCAGACCACCACAAACTATTCCAAATGCTAGAAGGATCTGCACATTTTCAGTAGTACTGTGTTAGTAGATAGGTCTCCTCCATCATCACCTTCATAATTTTTGCAAACTTAGGGATATCAAGGATATTACCTGGACTTAATCTCCTATACACTCTGTATCAGTGTAAGATGCATTGACTTTCCCCTGACTGTAACTACTGCTGCCTTTCATTTTATCTTTATGCTTTTCTACCTCTGTGGAATGTTAACTGCCATTATTTCCAATGGGAATCCTAGTTTTTAGGATGTTCTTCAAACCTCTCCAATTTCTAAAGCATCTATATAATGCAGAGACTCTCAGACTTTTAGTTCTGGATTATATAAAATGGAAAGCAAATCAGGGCAGCCCAGGGTTTAGCACCACCTTTGGCCCAGGGCATGATCCTGGAGACCCGGGATCAAATCTTATGTCGGGCTCCCTGCGTGGAGCCTGCTTCTCCCTCTGCCTGTGTCTGTGCCTCTCTCTCTCTCTCTCTCTCTCTCATGAATAAAGAAATAGATAAAAAATCTTTAAAAAAATGGAAAGCAAATAAAAAAACCCATATTTCTATAATTCCTGCCATCAACACCACCAAATCTCTTTATTTACCATCACAGAATTCAAATTTGTTAAATAATGTTAAAGTCCTCATGTCAGGACTCCAAAATTCACAGAAACTATAGCTAACTACATCTCACCAGTAACAACAACTTCACAAAAATCTCTAGATGAAGATGCCCATTCATCTATTTAGCAAAAATTTGTTGAGAATTTACTTCATCTGCAAGGGCAGTCCTAGAGCCAGGCAGTGCCACAAGCCAGAAAGCTGGATCTGTTGGAAAAAAATCAAAGGTTAGATTCCAGATAGATAAAATCTTAAGCCTTAATTCAGTGGCCATGAGGTAAATTAAGGGCTCCAGATCAAATGGACACAGATCTGTCCCCATTAACCATTCCTGGTTTTATGATGTACTTTAACAAACAAAAGAATTGTGCCAAATTAAAAGCTCTGAGGTTACTGTCTTACAATATTAGAAGTGTACAACTTGGAAACACTGGAAATATTAACATCAGTAAAAAATAAAAACCATTAATATAATATTCCAGCTAATCAATATAAAATCAAAATAAAATTTTTAAATTCATTGTGAAAAGTAAAATTTTGCTTGTGGCATTTTCCAGTCCTTTTAAACTCTCACTTCAGAAAGAAGAGCCAAGTTTTCTTTAACGTTTATTCAGAGAAGTTGGAAGTTTATTGTCATGCTGATCTTTTGCACTCAAATAATTTTCAGTATTTGTCTAAACAAATACATTGTCTTCACATGGATCCAACTGACTTGACAGCATAATCCTTCTCACCATAACAATCAAGCTAGAGCTTGATTTCACCACTTAAGTGAAAATTGGTTTTCTAATGGAAAAATGCATCATAATTGTGTCAATAAAATTTTTGAGCAGAGCTACTTAACAATGCAAGATCCAACATCAACTCTCCACGTTGCAGAGTACCTCTGCAAATTGCTTCCTAGGAAACCAACTGTTCCATCATTTTCTTATACCGGGTCTCTTCTTATTACTCAATTTTTATAAGCTGGCTATATAATTCCACAACTAACAAAAATTGGTGCTTAATAATAGAAATGATAATACCACCCATTTATTTTTAATCTTCATTTTGAGAGACTGTTTCTCTTTCTAATATGCAAAAACAGTTACCTCTAGCTAAGCCACAGATGTGGTAACTCAATGCCAAGGTCATCGGTATTTCCAAAGGGTACTCAGGGAAATATTTTTCTGTTCTTTTCTTTTAAACACTATCTCATTTGTTAGTCTCTATATTATAGTTATTTGACAGCTTGAACAGTGAATAAAAAGCACTGCACAATCAAAGGCATTGCATTATATATTCTCCTAATCTCCAACCGTATTAGGGATGCATATGTCCTTCGGTCTCAATTGCCACCAGAAATATTAAAGATAAAAATATCTCATTAATCAACTTAAGAACTTAAGTACTATTAAGCAATTATGTAATAAGTTAAATTCTTTTCAGAAACAATAAAGAATCTAGATCAGCTCTGCAAAAGAAATATGATGTGAGCCATAGCTGAAGGCCACATATGTAATTTTAAATTCTTTAGTAGCTACTTTTAAACTGTGAAAAGAAACAGTTGAAATGAATTTTAGTTATATTTACCCAATATATCCAAAATATTATCATTTCAGTGTGTGATCAATATAAATGTAATAAAGCATTTTACATTTTTTTCAAATTAAACTTTCAGAATCTAGTGTGTATTTTACATTCATAGCTCACCTCAAGTTGAACTAGTCACAATTCAACTGTTCGATGGCCTCATGTGTCTGGTGGCTACCATATTGGACATTGGCTCCCAAGGGCATATGGCAAAGAAGATCTGTCTTAACAAAAACTCATTGACCTAGGTCTACTTACATAAGATCAGAAATTGCTAATTAAGTTCCAGAAAGCTCAGAAAATTCTAAGAGCCTAAGAAATTTAGGGTAAATACTTTTTTTTTTTAACCTCTTAGAGAATTTCCATGAGCCATGAGAGATACCTTAACAATGAATGGATTGAAAAAACTCACTTTGTGCCTTCCATGCTTGTTTATTAACCCTAGTTATATGAGTAGATACTAAAAGGAATTCTCCTGAATTACTTAATATTTGAGAGAAGTATTGTCTCTCAGCCACTTTTCTTTTCCTTCATCTTTCCAGCTTATACTAAGCATTTGAGATTCCCTTTCACGTTGCTACTCTTGAACCCAAATTAAAGAATGATTCAGATTAAGATCTGTGCTCAGACTTTTTAAAAATTAAATTAAAAAATTAAAATAATGCTTGTTTAACATTCTAAAACATGATAGGCAGTTTTATATTTTACTGAGAAAAATATGTTTGTCCACTTTATCTGCCCTCTCTCTCTCCACCTTAAAGGATAAAATGACTTCTTAGCAGAGATGAAACAATCATTTCATGGCTTTGTGCATATATTGCTCCATCTTCAAATTATGTCCCAAGGTAGTTATACTAATCATATCATAAGGAGCAGGAATTAATCATTTATCCCATAGAGTGAGAGGGAGGGTGGAGATTTAAACACGGTAAGTAAAAATTTTTTCATCGTGAAAAGGGATGTATTAAAATGCATAAAACAACCTTTTAAAATGTTGACCCTTTCAGCATCTCATTTCAACATAATCCAAAAAGCATGATTGTTTCCAAGTAATTTATTTGTCGTTGCTCTTGAAGTAGTCTGAATATTAGAAAAGTAAAGGTGAGTAACTGCAAATAAACATTACATTTCCAAGCTAAACTGTTTTAGGCTAAATACCTACTTCCTTTTTTCTGTTAAACAATAAAATAGGGGTAGGCTGGGGTTTCCAAGAATGACACATTTTAGCAAAATGTCTTCAGGAGTGAGGAAACAAAAACACTGGTGGCTAATAAAAGAAGTGAAGCCTTAGAATAAACTTAAGTGATCCATTTACTATTTATTTAAAGTTAAGAATCAAATGAAAGTCATGTTTAAGGCAATACTGTCCACACAGAGTTGGGCTCTGCAAAAGTATTGATGTATCTTTGTAAGCTGGACCATAAGGAAAGCCAAGATCACCTCAGCTCTGTGATTACACCTGCGTAACCAGGCACTCCAGGCCATTTTATGAGCTGCCAGGGAAAAATGCAGTGAAACTGCTAGTAATGGCCAAAATGAAAACTTTCTGAGAGTAATGTCACATTAACACAGAGCAAGTGCAGCAGCATAGCATGAAAGCCATGAAAGAAAGAAAGAAAAAAAAAAAAAAACGGTGAATGTTTTTTGACAACCCTTGTCTGGGTATTTGGGATTACGCAGACAATAGCAGAGAAAACAACTGCCAATCAAGTGATTTATTCAAGATCTGAGCTGGGACTTTGACTAAAAGAATATTCAATAATCCTTCTAAATTTATAGCTGCATGAATGGTATGATAATCTAGCAAAAAGCAAAAAAAAAAAAAATCTGTTAAAGGATAAAATGGAAGACAGAGTTAAATTAAAATCTATCTAGAGAAGGGAACCAAGGGCAGTAATCAATCCTGCTAGCAAACCTTAACTTGCTCCCTGGTGTCACTTTGCATTGGGATTATTTCTGCTATTGTGATATATGAGAGCCTTAGGAGGAAAGTGTCAGACTTTCTGGAACCTTTGTACCACTAAGTAGAGCCTAAGAGTCTGGGGAAATGAGTAAGAAAGGATTAATAGTATGAAGGCAGGATGGAGAGATTGGTTATGGATGTAATCCTCTGTGAAAGTGTCAATCAGTGTGTTTAAACTCTTAACGTGCATTCAGAACACCTGGGGAACTTTTTAGACTGCAGATTCTTCCTTAGTACGTCTAGGGTAAGCCTCGTGATTTTGCATTTATACGAGCTCCCAGGTGACATTGATGCTGCCCCCGTGCACACCACGCTGTAAGAAACAGGCCGTGATGGACTGTGCAGGCTGTCTTCCTTGCCTACTACCCCTCATGCATTCTTGCCCCCCTTTCTTGGCCCTCTTACTTCAGAGGAAACCTCTCTTGGTGTTTGAGTCTGTGTGTAACCCGCTCACCCTACACCCCTCGCCCCTGCAGAGAAACATTGCCCAGATCCGATTCCTCAATCAGATTCCTCAATCTCTAGATTCAATGATTGCCTCAGCTGCAGGCACCAAGCCAGGCAAATCCCCATTCTGTAGGAACCTATGCTGAAACTATTGGAAGGGAGGCGGTCTCTTGCACTGAGTGTTCTGAATTGAAAGACAATTGGATCTGTTTGGTGGTGGCTGTTTTTATTCCTATGACCCAAAAAAAAAAAAAAAATCTACTTAAGAATGTAGCCAACATGGATGGAAGTAGGGGTAAGAGATGGAGGAAGAGATGCCTAATTACATAGTTTTAATGTCTAGATCCCGTGGCGTCTCCAGCAGATACATGAAGATACTTGAAGCTTCCAGCAGGTACATCCCCTTTTCTGCTTAATTTGAGCCCATTTCCTTGAGGAGGAGAGGCACGATCTTCTTCCCCTCATGCATCTAATATTCTGCTGCTCAGTGCAAGATTCAGCTTTTGCTTCTTGCCTTCCATAGCCCTCTAATTTCCGATCTTAAAGATTTAAATGGGTACCTGCCCTCCTTTCCCAGGTGTTGGAAACAAACCCGATTTAGGCAGGCACTCCATTTGACCTCCAGCAGAATTTAGAGGACTTCTTGGTGATTCTTGTAGAATCACAGATCCAAAACCAAAAACAGAACCCCAAAACATTGCTCACAAAATTTTTTTAAAATATACTTTTCATCTCACTTATTGAATGCAGAAGAGAAGGAACAGCAATGTGACCTAGAAGCAGAACTCTTCTGTGTGTGTTCAACTAGCTGCCCCTCCTTGGGCTGATGCTTTACCACAAGCGGGTGAGCCTCCTCCACTTCGAGGTCGGGCTGTTGGCTGCCTCTGCGCGGGCCCCAGGATGGTGAGTACAAGCGTGGGAGCCCCTTTTCCATGGCTGCGGTAAAAATTTGGGGTTTGGGGCCGTGAGCCCCTTTGGTTCCCAAAGTTACATGTTTTAGGGGTTCATCTCTCAGGTGCAAGTCTTAATGGTTGGTGGGTCCAATGTGGAGTTAGAACCCTTTGCTCCTCAGGGAGAAGCACCTGGTTTTGAGATTTCTCCTGGTTGCGGGTCACTGAGCAAAGGTGGGGTGTATGCTGAGATTGTGGTCTCACCTCTTCTACCACCTTCGGTGTGGTTTTCTTCTGTTTGTCTAATTTGTAGTCTCATTCAGCCAGCCTTAAGGGTTTTTCTTTTTTTTTTTTTTTTTAAGAGGAAACTCTTTGAGGGGCACCTGGATAGCTCAGTGGGTTAAACTTCGGACTCCTGATCTCACGGTCATGGGTTCAAGCCCATGAGTTCAAGACCCATGTTGGGCTGAAGCCTACTTAGAAAGAAAGAAAAAGAGAGAGAGGAAGAAAGAGAGACAGAAAATTCTTTGAAACATAGCTGTAGACCCTTGTGCCAATGGGAAGAGGTAGGTTTAGGATCTTTTCACTTTGCGACCTTGAGCCCAGGTCTCCCACAGCTGACTAGACATTCATCCTTTGTTTGGTGACGTCTTTGCATATTCACACGTTTGTCTTTTTAGCATATTTGGCTTGGTATTGGCATGAAGGTCTTACAGCTTTACAGCTGGTAACACTTTAGCAATTCTAATATAATAACTAATCAAACAGACTTTAAACTTTTTCTGTGTTTATCCATTTTCTGCTTCTTAATCTATTTTCAATTTACTTATTTAATGCAGAAGAAACAGTAATCTAATATACAAGCAGAACTTTTCCAAACAAAATCCCAGATGTCGTGTGAAGATGGCATTATTGTCATTCAGCATTTATGTTGCTTTTCATTAGTCATAAAATGCCACCATTTTTTTTATTTTCCGTAAGTTTGTTTTATCAGATGAAGAGTTCAACAAGGTGTCTTTCTAAAAGCAAAGTAGTTTCAAAGCTAATTAGTCCCTAAGATGCTAATCGGATAATTGTACATACTTCTGTGTTTAAAAGCCTATTTTTTTTTTGCAAAAGCAGCTCAATGTTTTTTTTTTTTGTTTTGCTTTTAATAAGTGCTAGTTTCCTAGGTATCATTTCACTGTAAGATAATTATTAATATTGTAATGTTAGTCTTAAATTTAAATAACTACTGGTTTACCCTAAATCTATCATAGGGAAGAGGCATTGGAAAACTCTACTTTCATAGTTTTTAATTCTTATTATGGGAAGATGCTTTTTGACAGTGGTTCTCAGGGTTAACATTTGGTGTTTAAAATGCTTCCATGTCAAGACACAATTTAGAGAAGCATGGTCACAACAGGCTATGGAATCTTTCAAATGAGGCCAGAACATCATCTAGATTTCCAGCCCTTTTTTCCCTGGCTTCTCACTGCCTCTATTTTGCTAAGTGTTACTCATTTTCAGGACTTGTTTCTCTAAAACTTCTACTCCATTGCATCTCTCCCTTTACTCAATATCCAATATCTTCATGCCATTTCATCACTTTCTGGAACTCTCCATGGACGTGCTACACTATTGCTTTTTTTGTTATCTGTTCCAAATTCAAGTCTGCTTTATTCTTAGGAGAAAAAAAATGAGTTCTCTGTAGTTTTTTATCTCTAGAGCCTCAATGAGGGTCACTGCCATAAATATTTCTTCAGTGCTCTGTTTCTGATGCCAAAAATTGTACCAGTAGCACAATTTTCTCTGCCCATAATCCACTAACCTAATTAATTAATTCCTGCTAACATGCTATGGACTATTAATGATTTCATATATTAGCTTTGACATGTAGAACATTACATTTTAATACAACTTTTATAAACCAAGAGAAGCTTTACATTTATCACTTCACAGTAGTTTTAGGTATTATCATAGATTTGCTGCAAAATCCAAATCCCTAAATAGAAAGCCGTAATTCTTTGCAGGTAGTCTTGTTTTTGTTGTTGTTTGGTTGGAGTTTTCCTCCCATGGATGTCTAACACCTAGCACAGTGCCTGACACCCAGCAGCTACTTAGTAAGTTAGAGAGGAATAGAAGCTAGAATCTGTTTGGACTGGGTTCCTTTCACCATGTCACCCAAGCTACTCATGTCTGGGTCCAGAGCTTCCTAAATGGGACAGTTTCTGGCAGATCATTAATTTGCCAATCACATCAATCAGTTTTCATTTCTTCTTTATGAAACAATCTACCGGGTAGCCATTGACCCTTAAATCTCCTTGTCACAGCTCCTGAATCCTTTAGTCTCCTCACTGACAGTAAAGCTGCTAAAGCATCAATGACTTTGAAATCAAATTTAAATTGGCTGTTTCTAAATGTGTCCTCAAAGGAATACTGACCATAAAATGAGGTGGAGAAGAAAGAAAACTCATCCAATTTGCCCCTGCAGATCACTGTCAAAATGTTGTTTTAGTCAAGCACGGAGAGTAAAAGCCAAGAACTCATCATGATTTAGTCAAATTTATGTAAAAGCAAGGACTGACCCAGATTTAGTCACCTCAGGAAAAAATGAGTTTTCTACTGACAAAATAATTGATAATTGGAAATAGGCAACTGTCAAAAACTGTGGCAGTTCTCTCTTTTAGGGCCTGGGCTGTGTCTCTGGCTCTTCCAGTTGGGTCTTTCTCTATCAGCCAGATATTTCTGCTTGTTAATAGGTCTCACTCCCTCCCTCTGTAGGCTTACCCATGACTCCTTTCAAATAATGTTTATTTGTAAATCAAGTAATCTCTCAATTAGATCAGCTTCTGGACCCAAAACCAACTGTTCAGTCATTAAATATTGCCCAATTCCGAATACTCAAAGGAATAATCTCAATGGCTCAGTTCACCTTTGTGCAAAAGATGATATACGCCGGTCATAAATCAGTAGCCAATGATACCTTGACATCTCCACACACCTCTGGCTTAATGTCTGATGGCGAATAATGGATAATGAATATGACAGCTTATGTTCTAGAATCTGTGAGCAGAAATTTACCCTCATATCAGTGTAGCTCAGTACATGTGTAAACTGTAAGCAGTTACGTAATAATTATACGCTTATTTACAAGAGTATTGGGTATTTTTCCACACCACTTGGGGAAAATAAATGTCAAGAGTACGGATCTCGAGTATTTGGGACTTGTTGCCTTTATTAAACCAAAGCTTTTTTTGGCTACCCTGCCACTTGTAAGGGAATGACTTTACCATGACTATAGATCTCTTTCTTTTTTAAATATTTTATTCATTTTTTCACAAGAGACACAGAGAGAGAGGCAGAGACACAGGCAGAGGGAGAAGAAGCAGGCTCCCTGCGGGAACCCCGGGATCACGCCCTGAGCCAAAGACAGATGTTCAACCACTGAGCCACCCAGGCATCCCTAGGTGTCTCCTTTTGAACAAATGTTGTTAAGACCTGGTTCCCAAAGTTTTCTGTGGCAGAAAATCAGATGCAGGTAATAAGAAAGAAGAAGACAGCCTCTATTTCAGTAGGAAATTTAGTCTGCGTGCAATAGAAGGTGTTCTTATGTGATGGGTGAAAAAGATAGCATCTGCCATTTGGTAGCCGGTATTTAAAGACCCAGTAGAAGATTTTTCTATATTTAAAGGATTTCTTTTTCTCTTTTTCTTTCTTTCTTTCTTTCTTTCTTTCTTTCTTTCTTTCTTTCTTTCTTTCTTTCTTTCTTCTTTCTTTCTGTGAGAGTAGGCAGGGAGGAGAGGGGGAGGCAGAGAGAGAGAGGAGAGAGAGAATCTTAAGCAGGCTCCCACTTTCAGTGAGGAGCCCGATGTGGGACTCAAGCTCATGACCCTGAGATCATGACCTGAGGCAAAATCAGGAGTCAGAACTTACTAACTGAGCCACCCCTGTGCCCCATCTTTCTAAATGTAAGATTATTTATTTATTTATTCATGAGAGAGAGAGAGACAGAAGGAGAAGCAGGCTCTCTGCACGTGCCCCATGCGGGACTCAATCCTGGGACTCCGGGTTCAGGATCTGAGCTGAAGGCAGATGCTCAACAGCTGAGCCATCCAGGCATCCCCCCATCTTTCTATATTTAAGATTTGGTCACAAAGAGGCAGAAATTCTGTGAAGAATCCAATACCTACCCAAGGCAGGAAAAGGAGTCAATCTGGTTACATTTAAAGAATAACTGCTTTTTATCATTCTGTTTCAATGTCTTCATTATTAACATATTGGAAATCTAGTAAGTTCATAGCGTTTGAGACTTTGTTTTGTCAGTTCAGGCTGCTATAAGAAATTTCTATAGCCTGGGGATACTTAAACACACACTTATTTCTCAAAGTCCCTATAGCTAGGGAAGTCCAAGATCAAGGTTCGAGCAGCACCACTGTCTGGTGCAAGCCCATTTCCTTCTCTGAAGACAGCAGACTTCGAAGTATATATCCTTACATGGTAGAAAAAGCTAGTTAGCTCTCTGACTTCTTATAAGGACATTGATCCCATTCATGAGAGCTTCATTTTCATGACCTAATTACCTCCAAAAGACCCTACCCCCAAATACCATCACATTGGAATTAGGGTTCCAACATAGGAATTTGGGGGGAGGGGACACAAACATTTAGTCTATTGCATTCTCTCAGATTCTGAAAATCGCTAGACTATCCCTTGTAATTCAGCTTGTTCAGATTCTTTATATTATCAGGACTCTCATGTTCCTTATTAAGTCTTTTTAAGACTTTTAAGTCTTAAACTGGCTCCTGTTGTACACAGGATTACCAAAGGAAATACATACTTTTTGGTCCAGAGGTTAGAAGAGAACCTCTTTTTGTTACAAGAGAGCACCAGAGGTTCAAGCACTACACAAGGGGAGAACCTCAAAGGAGCTGATCTATAATCACTGGATGCAGCTGCCCCTCCATTTGAAGAGATTTCCCCATTGTTCTAACTATTAGAAACCTAAAATCTCCATTACTAAAGATGTTGTCATCTTCTCCAATCGTAATGACACATTTCTGGGATTTGGAAGCTTGTCCTCAAAAACTTATCAAATCACTTTTATTGTTTTCTCAAATCACTTTTATAAAGAAGAAGCAAATAGTTACTATTTAGAATGTAATTTACTCAATCAAAAATTATATTTGGCGTTTGACCTTTTTAGATTAATTGATGAAATACGAACATTGACTTTACTTTTGTCAGCTGCGCTATCCATTTCCATGGTGGTGGTGGTGGGGGAAGAAACCTCAAATAAAAAGTAAGATTTTACCACTGCTGAGATTGCCAGTTTCATGTGAGGGTAGGACATTGCACCAGCCTCCCTTATTATTATTGCATTCCATATCTATAAATTCCATAACCCTTATGGAGAAACCATATAGTACTACAGAAAACTATTCAATCATCCAATGTTCCCGTCTGCTAAAATTTGATTTCTCAAGTGATGGTAACTGCTTATGGATTTAATGATCACTTTTCTCTTATTAATGTAAACTTAAGGGACACAAATGTAAAATGTATAGGAAAGAAAATGTTAGCCACATGGAGGCTTTGTTGAAAACTGCCTCTGACCCTTCAAAATCATGTTTGACACATTTCTTTGTGCATTTATTGCCTTATAATTTATCAACACCAAATTCTTAGGTTGTTTAGTTTGATTTAATCCCATTGTAGGAATAAAAACAATGATTATTATATTTTTAATATTCAAATTTTATGTGTAACAATTAAAATTCATATTAAATAGGTGCACTCCCTCTTAAAAATAAGAATAATAATTACATATATGTTAATTACGTACATTTCATTGAAATCCACTAAATGTCAAGAAGAATCTCTATATCCATGAAGATATTATTAAGCATTTAATATTATTCAAGTTTTTGCTATATTCTGGCCTCTTCAGCTTTAATGGCCCTTTCCTGTCCTGATAGGAATGTATCCAGTTGTACAGACACAGAATATGCTTCAACTCATTAAAAGGAAGAAGCACTTACTCTAGCAAATTTTAATGTGTTTTATGCTCCTTTTGCAAGTGCAGCTAATTTTGTTCTTTATATGAGAGGTTTTTATTATTATAATTATTAAACTCTCTAGTTATATAAAATGGCATACTGCCCTTTTTCCTCTCTCTTTAAAAGTAATGAAAGTACTGAGCAGTGGATTTTCAGTAGTTGTGTGTTATATATGAGAGTGGGGGTATTATTTTTATAACATCTGGAAAAAAATTATGAAATGTAAAGTAGAATCCCCATTTCTAATATTAAAATATCAGTTTCATAAAAACAACCCTTTTGTGAACAGTATGTTATGCAGAAATTATGAGTTAACAGTTTATTTTTCCTTAATATTTGAGTCTGGGTGTTATCTTGAAACACAGGCCTAAAAAGGAGTTGCCTTTTTCCAGTTTTTTTAATTTATAGTTTTAAATTATTCTCAAGTATTAGTTGAAATTATTACTTATAGCTGGGAAAATAGGAGAAGTAGTATGTAAGTTTGCTCAGAAGTATGATTTCAGTAGCTAGAAATAAGAAAATGGAACAGTTTAGGAAAAAGAACTAATGTAAAAAGAATTCCTGTGCACTGCTTAGGTGCTCTGTCCAGGCACTGTGCTGTTTACTGTTTTAAGACATTGTGTTAAATTTCATCTTGAGATAACCTTATTTATATATTTCATATGCAGTAACCAGTGCAAGCTATGTTTAAACAACTACCCAGAATAAATTAGCAATTATTTGAATTAAAAGTGATAGAAAGTTAGCTTTAGTCTAGGTCTTCCTAAGGTTGCAATTGTTGCAATTTCACATAGATGTATCTTTACTTAGTGGGGTATAGACATAACAGTTTGAACGTGATCTGTGATGATACAAAGACAATTTTTTTTAAAAATTGATAGATAATTTATACAGTTATTTTCTGCTTATAGAAGTGGTTATTGACCTCCTAACACTGCAATAAAGATCACCTCTAGAATAAATCTTTTAAAATAGAAAATGAGAATATGACAATATTGTTGGGCTATCTGGAGGCCTTGTGGGAAACTCAGAACTTTATATTTGCCTGATTTGAACTATGTACATGGAGAATAACTTTTTTGACTCCTCACCACAGTAGTTACTGCTCCTGAAGGCTCATAACAAAATCAGGACAGGTTGCTTAAAAACAGCTTGAACACAGTTATCTATAATGACTTATATTTGGCAGCCACTTACTGCATCTAATAAAGGAGTACGGGATGCTCCACTTTGGCACCATGTTCTGTGTCTGTGGTAGCTGACTTCTCCAGCCATGCTTCTACATTAATTCAGGAAACAAAGGGGGGTCACCAGTGTCTTTGTTTACTCAGTCTACATTTAAGCACAACAGTAAACCCTGGAGGGCATATCAGGCTCTTCTAAGAACTTCCCATGTTGCATTCTGATAAAATTGCCAGTCATTTCATCTGTTCTTCCAAAATTCCCCCACCCTCATTTTGGTAAACATGCTAATTTCAGTTAATTACTAAATATTGCAATACCTAGATCACCTATGGGTCTTTTTCAGTTGTCTATTTTTCCTCTTGGAAATACCATCTGAAATCTGTAAGAAAGATTAATAGAAAATGGTATTTGATTTGATGAATAGGCATTCTAAGAGTCAGCATAATAAAGTCTTAAACCAAGGGAAAAAAATAAACTTTGTACAGGTATGAATAAACTGTATATTGATGCACATATATAGATATATAGAGAGATAACAGGATTTTCAAGAAAAATGTTATTTTTTAAAAGGTAAAAGCTTGAAAAGAGAGGTATAGTTATTAACATAGCCATTTAATATAGCAAAATAATGAGTTACATATTTTATTATTTCAAATGGTCTCATAATCTAGTTGTATTATTCTAAAGACTTTTTGCAGGAAAAACTAGATTTATCTTCTAATTTCTGAAGCATATGAGTATTTTGTGACTTTTTTTTTCTTAATGTTTGCCCTAATTGAAGTATCTGCCTTCTCAATAATATTATGGACATGAAGAGTTCAGTCTCTATACTGAATATGAAGGCAGAATTTAAGCCTCATTAGCAAGAAAATGGACTTTGGTTTATAATGTGGAAATATCTCTTATTCTTGAGCCTTCTATTAATCAGGATTCATTATTGTTTCTTGCTTCAGCTGTGCTAAAAATTAGCATTCTTAATATAAATTCTAAAAATTTGTAACTTAGTTCAGCATCACATAACATTTATTTATCAATAAAGCATGTGGGTATGATATTTTCACAGTAATCAAGCACTGGGCCAGGGTAAATTCTACAAAAACCTTCAGTGTATTTACACCAAGAGAAGTTAAATGACATTATTGTTCCACCACTTCAACCAACCCATTTTTATTTTAAAAAATTGATCATCTTCATATTGGTCTTAGAACTACCCTTGAATTAAAATCCAATACATTTATTCACTTTCATTATCTCTCTCTCTCTCTCTTTTTTTTTTTTTAAAGCTACTACAAGACAAAATCAGAGAGGGAGTCAAACCATAAGAGACTCTCACTTATGTGTCCCTAACTCGTTCCTACATCACCCTAACTCAAATTTTTGGTTTTTCTACTAATCTTAACAAATATTTTAATAAAATGCCCCCACCAAAAAAAACAAAACGTGCACACACAAATGAAATAAAAGCTACTACAAAGTCAACAATTACTCAGCCATTTAGAAATGACAAATACCCCCCATTTGCTTCAACGTGGATGGAACTGGAAGGTATTATGCTGAGTGAAATGAGTCAATTAGAGGACAAACATTATATGTTCTCATTCATTTGGAGAATATAAATAATAGTGAAAGGGAATAGAAGGGAAGGGAGAAGAAATGGGTAGGAAATATCAGAAAGGGATACGGAACATAAAGACTCCTAACTCTGGGAAACGAACTAGGGGTGGTGGAAGGGGAGGAGGGTGGGTGTTGGGGGTAAATGGGTGACGGGCACTGAGAGGGGCACTTAACGGGATGAGCACTGGTTGTTATTCTGTATGTTGGCAAATTGAACACCAATAAATAAATTTATTATTAAAAAAAAACGCAAAAAAAAAAAGTCAACAATTTAAGATGAACACACATGGATTTTGCTAAACCAAACAGGCTGTGCAGAGATTAACACAGTAAGTTTTCCTATGCGGTGATGTAAATATAAACTCCTTGGATGAGTTGTTTAAAAGAGAACCAGGGGAGAAAAGGAGTCTGAGGAATGACAGTAACTGCATTTACTTTTAAAAAGTTCTACTCAGGAACATATTCAGATACTCATTCCATAGATTGCAACATTCTTAAAGGCAGAGAAGTCAAGATCTTTTTCATTATCATTTAGACAGCACCTAGCATAGTATCTCATATATATTAGAAAGCTCAAAATAACGTATTCAATAGGTTTTGGTGTTTATAAAACTAAACCTATAACTGTAACATACCACATCCCAAAAACATTGCAATGATCTGCCAATGAGTCTGAGTTTGTTTTCTTCTCAAAGCCTCCAATTCCGTTTTTACGTATAATCCCTCTCTTTCTATAAGCCCTAGAATGCCAGCATCATTACTCAAAATGTCATTCAAACTACAGGTATTTATGAAGTTTCTGCTAAGACCTAGGCATTGTGTTAGATGCTGGCTATAAGATGGCGAACAAATCAAACACGAACTCTTCTCCTGGAGCTCAAAGCTTACTTAATAGTCAGATTCAATATAATAGAATAATACCATAATGGGAAACATAGTAGTTGTACCCTAAATAGGAGAGTACCTTAACAGGTTGTGGTGGGTCAGGAGAAGCATCAAGGAGAAAACCGTATCTGATGTGAGAAATGAAGCAATAAAAGCTGATCAAATTGAGACTTTGGGAAATGAATATTCTAGGAAGAAGGTGTTGCATTGAAGAGAAATATCTCAGCTGATTGAAAACTCTAGTTTCAATGAGAAAATGGTAGGAAAATCTCTTTCTGAAGCAAACACCTAGAGAGAGACCAGGGAATACACTGCACTGGGTAAAGGAAGAAGTTAAAAAAAATAAATACTAGATTAGCAAGGGCCATGTAAGTTTTGACATTTGTGTTTTTATGCTACTTTCTTTAATGTTACAAATCAATGCCATCTACTTTGAATTGCTGCATATTTTTGTCTTCTTGAATTTGCAATTGATTTCTCTTATTTATCCCTAAATGACTTGAGATTGGATGAATCTGAAATTATTTCTGCATCTACTGAAATTCAAAATTTTCTTCAGATTCTTGTTTACTTTCTTAGAGACTTCTTTGATTGGGATATGAAACTATATAGATGATGGCCAGAGAACTCTCATGGAGAAATAACCTGAATTTTCAAAGTATTGTTGGAAATAAATCATATATATTCTGGGGAATTTGAATCTATTTGAGATATTTTAAACGATTCAATGATTATAATTTGAATTTGAGAACTAAATGGTAGGTTAAATTATTTATTAAACAAATGAAGTACTGTTGATCTCAGAATCCCAGTGAGATCACATAGCACAAGTAGTAGATCAAACAAATTTCCTCATTTGGTAGAGTCTGCGTACACTTCCTACTTTGCACACTAACAAATAGGATGCCCTTCAGCTGTAGGCAGGAAAACACTTAAATATATTTAATTAAAGTTTTTATATCATATACTGAGGAAGCCTGGGATAGTAAAATACCATAAGTGGTTATATCAAAAGTTAAAAAATTACCTAGAATTGTGGATACAGGAAAGCTTGGTTCTTATCTCACGGAGTCGAAGAATGAATCTCGTGGACAACAGAGAGTGAGCAAAGCGATAGAAGTTTATTAAGCAGAAATACAGAGAAAGGTCTCAGGCGTGAGAGGGGTCCCGCCAGGGTGGCCACTGAGGGCTTTTATGGTCTTTTGTAGGAAACTGTTTGGGGAACTTGGTAAATTTCTGTCAATATCAGGGTGGATATTTAGAACAAACATGGTGGACTGGTAACTCTCCCAAAACAAACAAGATGTCCTTCTACATATCATGAGCCCAAACAAGGTGTGCACCCTTCTCTCTGGATAACATCTCCTCCATAATATTTCCCACATCTGGGATTTCTGTGGGCCTACTCAGGGAGCCCATGGCCTTGAGATTCTTGTGCCTTCTTGGTTTGAGCAGGGACTATTGATAACATGTTAATGACATATTTTTTTGTGGTCTGGTGACTTTCTGTGATTACTTAGGAGCCACTTAAGGGGGAAACTGTATAACATTTTGGAGCTAGGGAGCCTGGTTTATTTTTTCTGTTTTTACTGTCTTGTCTTCTTGGGATGGGTAAGAGCCTGACTCTGGGCCTTTCCCTTACCTTTCCCTGCCTAGCCCCATCTGCCCCTAACTCCTTCCTACATAATGGGAGCAGCAGTTTCATTTGTCACAGAAAAATATAATAATGTCCACTGGAGGGGGGGAGGAGGATGCTATCTGTTACAATTAAATCATTAAAAATTAAAGAAACTTTGCCAAGAAACCTCATAGCAACATTCCTTCACATTGTATTGAGCAAAACTGTATCACATCCTAAATTAATCACCTATGAGAGGTCTGGGATTTCTATGATTAGTTTTCATTAAAGCATGTTTACCTCTACATTTTGGATGAGGATACTGTCCTTTTGGGCTGGATAATTGCACAAAACCAGGTTCTGATTTTTATATTAAATGTCTGGCCGGTAGAAATAGAAATCAAATACTGTCTTACACAGTCACTCCCACACGACGGGTGAAATAAGCCACAAAATGTAGCTCCTAATAGATTGCTATTTACATCATGGGTTCTTTTATTTTTAGATTTTATTAATGTTTTGACATAATATAGAGGTATCTCCAGTAGATAATTGTGTATTTATTGAATTATCCACATTATTGATTTAATCCTAGAACTTAGTTGCCTTTAATGCAAATAAACAGTTTTCAAATAACTGTAATGGAATCGATAATGCGCTAAGAGAGGATTTGTTTACAAGCACACATTTTGGAATTACTTGATAAGGGAAGAAAATATTTGACTTCAAGCTGATTGTGAGGATAAAGGATAATCTGTAAAGTGCGAAGCTCAAAACCTGGCACATGGTTTATACTCAGTAAATGGCAGGCAAATGGATTTACCATAGGTGGCATAAAGGTCGGTACCTAGTTTTGTTTATTCCAAAAGTATTTTTAATGCTCACCTACTTAAGGATATATGGGTAAGTATAGTTTAGTGCTCTTTAAATTTTCTTAAAGATCTAAAGCAAACCGTTCTTTCATTAATGTTTTACAGTTTTCACTGTACAAATGTTCCACCTCCTTGGATAACATTATTTCTAAATATCTTTTTGATGCTGTTGTAGATAGGACTGTTTTCTCTTACTTTCCTTTTTGTATAGTTCATTGTTAGTGCATAGACGTGCAAGTGATTGACTCTTGTATGTTTTGTATCCTATAACTTTACCAAATAGTTTATTAGTGCTAACATCTTTTGTTAATTTTTTAGACTTTCTCCATATATGACCATGTAATCTGCACACAGATAATTTGTACTTCTTTATTTCTGGTTTGGATCCCTTTCATTTCTTGCTCTTGACTAATTGCCCTGGCCAGGACTTCCAGTACTATGTTGAACAAAAGTGGTAAAAATGGGCATCCTTGCCTTTTCTCTGATCTTGGGAAAAGTTTTTAGTTTTTCACCAGTGAGCATGATGTGAGCTGTCATTTTTTTTTCGTATAGAGCCTTTATTGTGTTGAGGCAAATCCCTTCTACATCAGATGCTTCTCAAATTGGACTGGGAGACACACATGAACTTTGTATTCGACATCCGTGTTGGCCAGATAATTTGATTCCAATGAAAGTGACAGCTGGTTCTTTACTTACAAGAAAGGTAACAGCTGTGATGCCACTGGAATCAATAATTTCCATAGAAGATGGCAAGGATGCCAATCTACAATTTGATGACTTGAGTGAAAATAGTTCATTTGTTTCCTCGGTGTTTCAAATGGACAGTTTATAAAAATTGGTCTCATACTGATGTTGTTGCCTAGATAGCCATAACCTCCTATGTAAGTGCCAGAAAGCCCAGGCTTTCATAGTTAAAAATACTAATTTCTCTAATTAATGGAAGACTATTTCTTCTATTTAAATAAACTATATAATCCACTATTTAACTACGTTTCCCTCAGGGTTGTCTGGCTGTTCATGTCACTTATAATGATGAAACTGTGCTATAAACTTTCATAATGGAGGACAATGCAGTTGTGAGTAAATACACAATAATAACCATTCATCAGCGATGCCTATACAGAATTATGGTAGTAATCAGAACACCAGTGGGGGGAAAATTTAAAAAAAAAAAAAAAAAGAACACCAGTGGGCTGTCTTTCACCATGACCTCCTATGGTTAACATCATTCTAGAATGTCTGTTTTTATACAGCCTTTGTGGAAACAAAGTTGCACTTTATTTTTTCAATTACCGGAGCAATGTAGATTTACCTGAACTACTACTTTTTAAAACCAAAAAACAGCCTGAAACTATGGTGAAGTTGAATATCTAAAAACTCTAGCACTGGGGATCCCTGGGTGGCTCAGCGGTTGGACACCTGCCTTTGGCCCAGGGCGTGATCCTGGAGTCCCGGGATCGAGTCCTGCGTCGGGCTCCCGGCATGGAGCCTGCTTCTCTCTCCTCCTCCTCCTCTCTCTCTCTCTCTCTCTCTCTCTCTCTCTATCATAAATAAATAAATAAATAAATATTAAAAAAAACTAGCACTAAACCTTCTCACTGTACCTGTAACTGCAATTTTTCTAGGCATCTCTGAATTCTAAAAGAATAACCAGAGTTTGACTAGTTTTCTGCTTTAAGGTTTTGCCACGAAATTTCCCATCTTAAGTAGGAATCCTGTGGTTCCCTTATAACTGACAAAAAGAAGTGAACATAATGTTTCTTCGAAGTATCAAACTATGTTTCACTTTACTTAATACAAAAAGTATCAAGAACAATGAGTTTCAAGAGAAATACTCTGAATTTTAATATAATGCATTTTAACCAGTCAAGGTCAAAAGCCAAGAGCAATAGTTGTAACATATGGTCCACAATTCAGCAATATTAACATATTCCAGCAGCTTGTTAGAAATGCAAATTTTCAGGGCCCACTTCAGACTAGTGAATGAGAAATAGGCATTCTTTTAAAAAAAAAAAATGCATGTTGATGTCCAGTAACATGTGTTATCACACAAATGATTCTCCCATTAGCAATTGCTGTGACCTTGAGCAAAATAAGGCAGTCATTGCAAAAATGAGACCAAATGTGAAATTACATAGTTCCCATTCTGTTGTACTATATATTGCAACTGTTAAATGAATTGTTTTCTGTTACTTCACTTATCCTATCAGTAAAATGAGAATGATAATAGAACAATATAATTGAGATTCAAATGTGATAATATATAAAGAACTTAGAATAGTGTCTGCAGCACATAGTAAAGTGCTCAAAATTTGTGTTTTGTTTTGTTTTGTTTTTTTGGTATGTGATGGTAAAAATCATGTTTCAAATCTTTGAATCAACTATTATTGCCAAGCAACATGAAAAGCTCAAAACTAATAGGTGACGTGGGTAGTTCTGTAGAGTGCCTGTTCTCAGAGGGGCTCACTCATGTACCTGTGGTCAGCTGTGGGTCATCAGGTGGTTGCCTTTATACATCTGTCTTGGCTCTCCACGTACCTGCCATCTCAACTGGAATGATTAATCTCTGCTCCTTATGGCCTCATTCTCTAGCAAACTAGCCCCTGCTTGTTCACATGAGAGTTGTCTGAGTTCCAAGATAGGGAGAAAGCATGAATGGCCTCTTGAGGTCTGGGCTCAGATCAGGCGTAGCATTATTTCCACTACAGTTTATTGCCCAAAGTAAGTTACAAGGAAGCCTAGACTCAAGGGGTAGAAAAAATAGACTCCACTTTTGATGTAAGGAGCTACAAAAGCATGTTCCTAAGGGCAAACATACTTGGAATGTTGTGAACTGTGTCAATATTTGTAATCTTCTGCAAGCTTATATCTCTTTCTATGACATGACCATTATTTTCACTTGATACCTCTGTTTAACATGAAACTCACTCTTGGGCTCAGGCTGTCAGGAAAACCTGGATCATTTGCTGTGGAAAATAAAACTGGATAAGATTTTTTTCATGACTCTACATGTGCTAGCCCAGGATTGAAACACATCACTCTGCTCACAATTAATTGCTCAGAACTACTTATAGGACTAGCTACCTAAGTTGTGGGGAATCACTTAAAAGTTAAAAGTGTGGTTTCTCTTATTAAAAAAGTAAGGCTTTAAAGATGGTGACAACAGAAAATTAAATCAAGCATGGGAACATTCCAGTCAGTACCCTGTGTGCCTGCATAGATCATATGAGCACAGAGCAGCCCTAATTAGCTCACAAGCTTCTATCCAACAATAGGTAGGTGAGAAAGTAAAAACCATCCATAAGCTCTATGGGCAAAGAATTAAAAATATTAGAAAACAACACCAATGCTTCTCACTATCTTTTCTTCTTTTATGTGTTATTTTTGGGATAAGTCACATAAAGTTAAGTGTTTTAATATCGTGCCACCACTTATTCAGCATACCCCATAGTGTGGTATTTCGGTCATCCTGAGAAGCCTATAGTGCTAATATCCGGAGTTGCCCAGAATTCCTCTATAAAACATACTACTGAAGCCTGACTTGACTGATTTTTCACTCTATCTAGTTCTATCTTGCTAAGTTCATCCATGAAAAAAACCCTAACAACTATATTCATACCAAGCTGTTAAGAATGATCCAAAGTATTCGTCATTAAGGGTATAATTGCATACTTAAGTTGTAATGAGAGATCCACTCTTAACCCCCTGGAATAAATAATGTATTAATGGACATTTGAACATAAATAATGGGCTTGCAGGGTAATTTTTTAAAACATGAGAATTCCTAATGTCCTCTTAAATCACACTGGATAGAAGCAATGCCAGCCAACGTGGAAAGATGCACACTCAATATTCCATCTGTTTCCCCAAATACCAAGCTCCCTTTCAATGTGCATGGAGCCATGTTTATTAATTAGGTTAAATAGACTAGGCAATAGATATTTAGGACCTAGCAGAAAAAAAAAAAAAAAAAAAAAAAAAAGCCAGTACCTGGCTTCAGTACCTGATTTGCCAACTGTTTTCCTGCTCTAATAATGGAAGGTCATAGGTCATGTGCACATAAGATGACATTCTGAGATGTGAACTGTTCTATCAGCATGAGTCCCTGCATGACTACATAAAACAAAGCTCCCTACAAACCTGCATTGTTCTTGCAGAATGGGGGAAAAATACCTTTCATTGTACTAAGCCACACATTTGGCAATTGCTTAAATCTAGCCTATCCTGATTAACCTCTGACATGCATGGTTGCTCTGCTCATAGATTCTTTTTCCATCTGTCAAAGGTATTACTGTAACAGACTCAATACTCATATTTAAGTGTAATAACACTGAGCATAGAAAAATGTGAAATCCTAAGCTTTCATAGGTTGAAAAGAGCATAATTAATGCTAAGTAGATAGCTAATAATCCCCAAATTGCGATATTTTATCAAATCTACATCACTATTGAAACTGCATCCTCTTATAAAGAAAAAAAAATACGCTGCCAATTATAAGTGTTAAATACTCTCAGTCATGTTTCTTGATTTATATAAAAAAAATCATATTTTAGCATTGCCAAAACAGGGTAACATCAAATATCCATGTGAACTTCCTGCTTAAAAGAGAGAAAGGTTATCTTGATTACCACTGACTAATTTTTTTGTAGGGAAAATTTATGAGAAGAAACTTTATGGAGAATGTTAAATATGGCTGCAAAGTCTTTACCCTTCTTTTCATTGTGAGTTGAGTCTATTTTCCCTCTTCTAGAATCTGAGTCTATCCTGTGAATTGTTTTCTTCAATACAATGTAGCAGAAATGACACCAGGTAACTTTTGAAAGGTGGGCCACAATAGCTCAGAAGCTTCCTCCTTTAATTTTTAATAGGTTCCTTTTTGGAACTCATACATGTAATGAGAACTCCAAGTCACGGGGAGAGCCCACCTGGAGAAGAGCCAAAGCATACCAATCGACAAGGCAAACTGAAATCTGAAAGTGGAGTAAGCCTCACCTGCTACCCTTGTAAGTGGGCCTCGTTGGAAATCCCCATTCACTAGAGCTTGCAGATGACTGTGGCCCAAGGTAACAGAACTAAGTAGAGCAGAAGCCCCACTCAAGTGAGCAATCCACAGAATAATGAGAGACAAGAAATGGTGGTGGTTGTTATAGTTTTAAGTCATCAAATTTTGTGTAGTAAATTAAATTCTATTTACTGTAATGCAGATTTATTTAACAAATTGACAGATTTTTAAAATATATTAAAGTAATTCATTTAATTAAATGACTTTAGTTAATAAATGAAATATATAAAATTGAAAGTTCAGGTTTTCAGATGTGCTAGTCATATTTTAGTAGATAACTGTAGAACCCCTGTAGAACCATTTCAACAGCAAAATACACATCCTTTTCAAATGGAATGTTTACCAAAATAGACTATATTAATAGCAAAAACAAAAACAAAAACTCAACAAATTTTAAAGAATTCAATTTATACAAATTACATTTTCTGACCACAATGGAATCCAACTAGAATTTAGAAACAGAAATATGTCTGGAATACTGCCAAATACTGTGAAAATTAAAATATGCAAACACAGTCTAAATAACTCATGAACGAAAGGATAAATCAGAGGAAAATATGAAATATTCTGACCTAAATAAAAAATAAAGTACATATTATCAACATTTGTGGGATGCAGATAAACAGGGCTTATGGAGAAATGTATAACATAAAGAATAGGAAAGACCTTGAATCAGCGATCTATGATACTTCATTAAGAAACCTGAAAAATGAGAATACTTTAAAAAATGTTATAAATAACTTTATGCCCATAAATTCCACTACTTAATAAAAGACAAGTATCTTCAAAGATAAACATTACTACAGTTCACTCAAGGGGATTAGACAACCTGAGGAGACCTATACCTCTTAAGAATCTCAAATTCCTATATGAAACCATCCCACAAAGAAGACTCCAAGTCTAGAAGGCTTCACTAGCAAATTCTATCAACCATTTAAGGAAGCAGTATTAAAATTTTACACAAATTCATGTGGAAAATAAGGAAGGTGAACTTGCCATCTTGGTTTAAAAGGCCAGCATTACCCTGAGACCACAATAACACACACACACACACAAAAAAAAAAAAATTATAAAACTACAGAGCAATATCCCTAATGAAAATAGATGCAAAGATCCTTAACAAATATTAGAAAATAAAAGCCAGCAATATATAAAATGGGTAATTTCTCATGCCTCTATCGGTATTATTATAGATGTACAGGGATACTTTAATTAGGAAAGCAATCAATTTAGTTTATTACTTTAATAGATGAAAAAAAATCAAGTCACAAAATCTATGTGTCTCATTTTTCTTGGACCAGAAGGTAACTGAGACATTTTTTCTCATGGAAAAATAAGAATACATGTGGCCAAGTGCAACTGCAGAGCACATTTCAAACTTCTGTTCACATCACTATTGCAAAGAACCCATGGTCAAATTCCTTGGCCAAACTCAGTGTCAGTGAGCTGCGAAAGGGAACTCCACTCCCGTGGGGCAGGAGGAGGGGATGTAAATATTTCCTGAGCAATAATCCAAATGAACCTAAGAAGTAGCCCCCTTTATAAAACAGTATTTAGGCAGATATTATATATATTAAGCAGAAAACATATCTAACAATATAATGAAGAAGGATGGGTTGCTCTATCTCAATGACCTCTCCTGTTTGTGTTTAACCATTCCATGTTTTTGGTGAAAAATAACAGGTGCAGAACAGGTACTGAAGAAATTCTTCATGTGTTAGGTCAGTTAGAAGAGCACTAGGGTCTGATGAACCTTGATTTTCATCCTTTTCTAACACTTCCTAACCCAGATTAACCTGAACTAGTTATTTTTTTTAATTCTGAACCTCAATTTTCTCATTTGTGAAATAATTCTAAATTATTTTTATATTTTTATTGTAAGAATTGATTATTACAATATACATAGGTCCAATACCACGTCTATAAGGTATTCCCATAGATGGTAGCTACTGTAAATTACCGAAGTGAACTATGTAAGTAGTATGATGAATAATAGGTCTCTATACTCAAAAATAAGTATTAAGGTAATTCACCTGATGAACTTTTTTTTTAATCCCCAACTTCTAAATGCCAAGTAAGTCTCTGCAAAGCAAAATGTTGTGCTAAGTCTCATTTTGGGGCCTTAATTATTTTTCATATTTGTATTTCATCTGTAGCTAAGCTCATCTTGACTAAATACCTGTTCTCAGAAAACAAGCACACTCATCTTTCAATTTAGAACACTGAAGGCAATGTTTCCTACTTTCTAACAATGGATCACACGCCCTTTACATTCCAGTGTGAGACCCACTTTTAATAGAAAAAAAAAATACTCTATTTTCTGTCATCACTGTAATTATTACCCTAGGTTCAGCTTCAGTGTCTCTAACAATTTCTATTTCTTATGCTTTTTTTCTTTTATCTTCAGTACAAGATAAATGCCTGTCATGTTTATCCCTGTTGTCATTGGTAATGAAAATATGCTAGTTTTAATTTTTATCAGGGATTACCTTAAAGCATGTAATTCCCAAATATATATAATAAATATAAACACATGTTAGTATGTATTAGACTCTCATAAAATCATTTTTATTTTACTTTCATTAAAGGCCAGTGAAAGGAATTAAACTCTTTTGCCATATGATGCAACAGAGAAATGAGAAATACTGCATTGAATTCAAGCTTCCCTGACTTTTAAACTCTCTCATATATGAGTGTACATAATTTACACAATTCTTTGTACTGAAGAGTGATTTCAAACTCCATTTTCTAGATGTCATTTACAAAGCATTAATTACAGAGATGGGTAACAAGGATTTACCATTATGATACCTTGTTTTATAGCTAGAATATTGTTTTCTCTTTCTGTTAAATCTAAAAGTTTACATCAGGATGGCCTCTGAACCATTTCAGGATCTACAAATCCCATTATTTCATGACTAAAGGATAGCTTTACAAAGACTCTAAGGCTATTTTTATTTGTTTTGTTTGTTTCTCTGGCAATATTAAGAGGCTCTTTATTCTGGAGGTCATAGATTTTAACAAAATATTTTTCCAAGCTGTTATTAAAATATCAGAACCTAAAAGCTCTCTGAACCCTCAAGTTACACATAACTCAGTACATATGTTTTCTGAGAGTCTAGGATTGAAAACAAATGTGACTCACATATCAAATATGTGTTTTTGTTTTAATTGTATAAAACTTTCTGTACTAATGTTACTTTAATTGGAGGGTAGGAGGAATGATATGTAAGCATAATCCTTTTATCTGCTGTTATTACACTCCACTAAAGAATATTTTTGTTGATAAAGGACAGTAGTTTATTTTAGTAAAGAACTTCTTTTGTTAAAGAATATAATTAAATTTTAAAAATTTGAAGCTATATTTCCTAATACTCCTAATTTGAAGCTATATTTCCTAATACTTCTTTTTTTCCTTAAGATTTTATTTTTTTATTCATGAGAGACACAGAGAGAGAGGCAGAGACACAGGCAGAGGGAGAAGCAGGATTCGCGCAGGGAGCCCGATGTGGGACTCGATTCCAGGGGCCTGGGATCACGACCTGAGCCAAAGGCAGATGTTTAACCACTGAGCCATCCAGGTGCCTTCTTTTCTTTTCTTTTCTTTTCTTTTCTTTTCTTTTCTTTTCTTTTCTTTTTTTTCTTTTCTTTTCTTTTCTTTTCTTTTTTTTCTTTTCTTTTCTTTTCTTTTCTTTTCTTTTCTTTTCTTTTCTCTTTTCTTTTCTTTTCTCTTTTCTTTTCTTTTCTTTTCTTTTCTTTTCTTTTTTTTCTTTTCTTTTCTTTTCTTTTCTTTTCTTTTCTTTTTTTTCTTTTCTTTTCTTTTCTTTTCTTTTCTTTTCTTTTCTTTTCTTTTCTTTTTTTTCTTTTCTTTTCTTTTCTTTTCTTTTCTTTTCTTTTCTTTTCTCTTTTCTTTTCTTTTCTCTTTTCTTTTCTTTTCTTTTCTTTCTTTCTTTTCTTTTCTTTTCTTTCTTTTCTTTTCTTTCTTTTCTTTCTTTTTTTTTCTTTTTTCTTTTCTTTTCTTTTCTTTCTTTTCTTTCTTTCTTTCTTTCTTTTTTAAGATTTTTATTTATTCATTTATTCATGAGAGACAGAGAGAGAGAGAGAGGCAGAGACATAGGCAGAGGGAGAAGCAGCAGGCTCCACGCAGGGAGCCCGACGTGGGACTCGATCCCGGGTCCAGGATCATGCCCTGGGCTGAAGGCTGTGCTAAACCACTGAGCCACCCGGGCTGCCCCCCACTTCTTTCTTGTTTATAATTTTAATTCCAAAAATATCTATTGCAAGTAAGATGTCTTCTTATGAGAAAACAAAGAAATGATGAAGTCATGAAAGAAGTTACAGACCTCAATTTCATATATACCCTCCTTTCCTTCCACTATTAGGATTTCTAAGTTCCTTTGTTTAAGGAAAAGAGAACCCAAACAGATATAATTGTTTACTCTATAGCTGTTTTCTTCCTCCCATCCTTCCTTTCCATTTCAAGCCAGTAGTCGAATTTTTAGCATTTTTCTCCTTGCAAGGTAAAAAAAACAAAAACAAAAAAAAAAACTACTTGAAACTAAGCCCTCTGAAAGTGTCAATCATAAAAATAAAAGAACCATTTATTTTATTAGCAAAATGAGTTTATTGGGGCATAGCAGAGGAAGTGCAATTTGAGACAAGCAAACTATGGAAAAACCATAGGCAAGTCTGAAGAGACAAAAGGAAGGTCGGCTTTAGGGCTTAGGAGGAAGTTGCGGAGGATTGTTTTGAATAAAAGTTCATTGGAGAAGAACAAGAGTTCAAGGTTATGGGTATTTCTCAAGGCAGCAACTGGTGGTTAGCGCATTGTTGCTAGGGCAGGGAGAGATATTTCTTTTTCTTAAAAGCAAAAGAACTTCTTCCTTCTGGTTATGTTATCAATGAGTGAGCTCCCTCTACTCATTTTCAGTAAAGCTTTATAACATTTTACATTTATTGTAGAGGTTATCTTGAGACAATGAGGCTGAGTGCATTGAGAGGAAGATAAAAAGCAAATTGTACAGAGATTGACGGTGGTAGGTGAGAAACAGAAGAAGAATGGATAGAAGTCAAGAGAAAGGGCAGACAAGAGAATGCCCAGAGTGGGCAACAATTTCTTCTCTCATTTACTCGTAGTGATGAAAACCAAGAGAATAGATTGGATGAGAGTGCAGAAAAGGGATCTAGAATTCGAATAGATGGCTAGGACACAAATTTGCCTAACCAGCTCCAATTCTGAATTCCTGGGACTTGTATTGCTCCCCACAGAGTGAATGCGTAATGAAATCTCACTGCTGGTGACACAGAAGGCCGGACAATGTCACCTAGCAGTTGGAGGGGAGAGCAAAATATCTGCTAAAGACTTCTGCCGAGAGGCCTGCATAAGAAAACACCAATATAAATTCACTTGTTTCTCTAGAATTACGTGTTCCTAGTGATCAACCATACACTTGCAAAACCTTTAGAGGTTATTAATAATCGCAATTATTTTTTTGCTGATATAGAGGCAGGACAGTGGTTGATTGTGAATAATATGGTCAGTGAGTTTACACTCACTCCTTTTTCTATGGTATTAGACCAATAAACCCAACTTCTTTTAGGCCTTGAGTTAGTAGATCAATACTCTGTGCCTGACTGTTGTATTTAGTGTTAGAATCTGTCTTTGGAAACTTTGCCAAATGTGACTTGTTGGCTCTTTTTTATATACTTTCACATTTCTTAACAGCATAGGTTAAAAGGGATGTGGAGAAGTTGGATGCATGGCTACCAAATAGTTTTAGTCTGCCTAATTTTAATTCTTAAACTGGTGATAATTTGACAAGCAAATATATCTGGTATGATACATCATTATGACCACTGTCATTTTATCAAACACATATTATTTTAGCACATATAAAAATCAGTTGTTGGGAGAGGCAGAAACTGAGGTTTTCACAATAATATTTTAATTTTGTTTGTACAAGTTTTTTTTGGCACTACTTAAATGGATTTATGCAGGGATTATATATTGCAGCAATCCATGGAATGGAATATGCAGATGAATTGCCTTTTCTATACAAAAGCCTACAATTTATTTGATATATACAAGCTTAGAGATATTTACACTTAAAAATTACCACTTAAAACATGCAGATTTTGAGGATATCAAAGTTATGCTTACATTAATCAATTATAATTACCGTATAGAAGGTTTTTGTGATTTTTATGGAGTGTGCAGAATCTGCATTGAATAAGTCAACTATTGATTTACCGAAGCATCAAAGAGAAACTCGCCAAAACTCTGACAGAAAAATAAAAGAAATGCCAACGTACTCCCAAATTGCCCTCATAAAAATACATTTTCTTCCATGTACATCCTACTTTATTAAAAAGGATGTGAAATTTTCTGCCTTAAATAAATCAAAAAAATTACATCCCTTGTCACACAAATCACGGGAATAGGTACCCTATCCACCTCCTTCCTCACTCAAACACCAACAGTCAGTCATTTTCTTCTGTGGCGTATTTATGACAGGACGGCTACATGCCTTGTGGCTAATCTGTGCCCTCTTAGTAATTTAGCCCTGTCCAGTACAGATAATGTTAGAGCCTGGTTGATAGTGAAAGCCATTTGGTAGAGAGAGGAGATGATCATGCAACTGGAGCTGGGTTGCTTTAAACAGATCAATATTTGGACAAGGCTGGGTCCTCATATTCTGTGGTTGATGCTCGTCTTGCTGAACAGGGGGGCAGGGGTGTTATGAGATTTCCCAGCTCCTGGTAGAAAGGCTCTCAGTAGCCTAGGCAAAAAGTACGTTAAAAAAAAAAAAGTACATTTCAGCATCTCCCTAAAACCATGGTCAAGGAGAGAATGCCAGAATGTAACAAGCTGATTGGGTCATGCTTTGAGTTTTGCTTCCAATCTAGTCAGGAGCCTGCCTAGATATTCTGGATGGCAAGTTCCTTTAGAGCAGGACACTATTGACGTTTTGAGCTAGATAATTCTCTGCTGTGGGGGGCTGTCCTGTGCATTGTATGATTAGCGACATTCCTGGCCTCACTCAATGAATGCCAGTAGTACCTCCCCTCCCAGTGTGGATGATCAAAATGCCTCCACACATTACCACGTGTCCCCTTGGGGGTCTAGGGGTGGGGGGCAAAATTGTCCTCGGTTGAGAACCCCTAGTTTAGAGTAGGGAATATGGCATATGTATCTGTACATGAACTCAGATCATCTTCCCAATAGCGTCACATAAAAAAAAATAATAATAATCTTAAATGCATGGAGAATCCATTATGTGCCAGAAAGTGAATTAAGTACCTTCACATATATTAATGTATCTGCTCTTCCCGACATGCAAAGTAGGGATTACAGATGAGGGAATGGAGATGCAGAAAAGCTAATTGACTTCCTGGGGTTCAAAATTAAAGGTTATGGCACCAAGCAACGTGAAATGAAAATAATAAGGAATTTTATACCTGGTGTAGGTACAACCGTATCTCACAAGGCATCAGACTGTCTTTGAATCTGCTAATACAGTGTTAGACACCTGAGTGTTAGTGTTGGTCCTCTAGACCTGAGCCCAGTCAGGAGTGCCACATTTGGAAGAAATCACAAGCAGCGCAACATTTACTTGGTTCTAAACATTTGAGGCAAGACTAAAATCATAGGCATTACCTAGATTATTAGAAAACAACAAATGTTGGTTCTCATGTTCTTGTAAATGATAAAACAACTCCATGTGGCACAACCACTTTAATCATCATATTCCAAAACTTCTACTTCTCTAAGTTTACCCAGATACATAGCCAAGCGCCACTGAAAGGAAAATTGCTTTGCTGTGGGAGTTAGAATGGAGACCGGTGATGCACGCGTTCCTCTGGGCCCTGTCTGCTGGGTTCTATCATCACCCTAGTTACTCCACCACTACATTTGCCATAAATTCCAGATGGGGTGTGTGGACCTCAACGTTAGAAGTGGCATGAATAAGAATATTTGATCTTGCTCTTCTTTTTACAATTTTTAAAGTATTTCACAAAATGAACTGTCATTTCTTATTTAAAAAAAAATAGCCACTGGAGATTATTTTAATATAATAAAGATAATTTACCAAAAAAGCCCACATTAGGAAACACTAAAAAAAAAAAAAAAAGGTTTCAATAAAAAAATTCAGAAAATTGCCTAGAGTTATTGTTCCTGTTAAATGTGTTTTAGCAATTTTTACGTAAGCAATATGATAGCTAAGGGATAAAAGGTTATCTAATAACCTGTGATAAGTTCTCACATTTTAAGAAAAAAAGACAACTCAATACAGAAGAATAATTCACGGAAAAACAGATCAAGTGGCCAAATATGTGGGAAAACGTGCTCAGATACAGTTGAGAGGGAATCCAAACTAAATTAACATAAATATTTTTCATCCGTTAATTGGCAAAAATGTCAAAGTGTGAAAATGTTGGGGGAAAATATGCTTTTATTCACTGTTGATGAAAATGCAAAATTTACAGCCTTTGGGAAACATAATTTGACAATTAAAATGAAAATATATACATTTGGCTGCAATTAACAGAAAATCTAATGTGCCAGCGATGGAACAAAATATACGCCTCTGACTCACATAAAACAAGCCTTAAATGCATGATGTGATCAGGATACTCCATGGTCAGCAGGTTCTTGTCTACAGCTGCCACCCATAGCCCCCAGCTTCCATCTCACGACTCAGGGTGAATGTTTGAGTTCCAGCCACCACATCTACACTTCAATTAGTGTGCAAGAGAAAAGGCATCAAAAGGTTCATTACCTTTGTTTAAGGACATTCTCTAGAAAGTATGCTTGTATTAATCACTTAGCCACTCTTAACTATAAGAACTAAACATGCTCAACTGAAATGTAAGGGGCATATTACTAAGGAGGAAGGTGAAATGGTTATTAAGAGATGACTAGATGTACCCTTTGATAGGGCAAAAGAGAAAAGTAATAGCATACAAGGCTAAGTGTGCAAAGCTATTTGTTGCAGCATTGTTCGTAGTAGAAGACAGGTGGGAACTCAATAAATGTCCACTCATGGGTGACTGTTAAATAACTTGGGGTAGGTTTACATCATGTAATACCTGAGATGTAATCATTAAAAGCGCACAGATGCCTTAGAAGTATTTCTACAGAAGTTTGCTAAATATGAAAACAATTGAGAATCAGACACCTGACCTAGAGCCATTATTATCTTGTGGTTGGCAAATGCATCGATGACTGGGAAGGCACTTTGAAGCCTGCGGAGTGCCAAGAAATTAAAGGGATCTTGATGTAAAACCCATAGTATAAAACAGCAGATGCTTGATTGACACCTTTGTCAGATATTCTAACTTCTTTGGTGTGTCTCCTATACCACACAGTCTAGGAATCTACACGTTACGTTTCCCAAACTCCTGTACATTGGGAGTTTGGCATATGGTTTAGGTTCCCCAACCAGATGCATTCCTAGAAAACTAGAATTTAGACATGAGGGAAGTGGGGAGAGCAGCAAGCACATGAGGTGCCCTTTTCCTGGTATGAATTAAGGCACCGCCAGCCATGCCCTAAAGTAGGCAACATCTGCTTTATCACAGGAGCAGTAGCTTCCTTCACTGCCCAGGTCTGTGGGGTCGTTTAAGAAATGTGTCTGGATGCTTAGCCTGAAGTCTCTTTCATCAGCTAGCCTGATCCTGCTTCATGTCCTTCAGGGCTCTGTAATAAACCCCTTTTTGGCTTAAATCAGCAAGAGTAGATCTCGTTCTTGAAGAGTAGACCGTATCTAACATTGTACCTCACTGCTTTTAGAATCTGCAAAGATTGGAAATCATATCTGTGCTCCTACTATAGTTCTTAAAATATGAAATATGCCAGGACTCATATATCTTTAAGATTCATAATTTTGCTAAAATGACTGAATCAGATCACGGCATGACAGATTTAAAAAAAAAAAACACAACTATGCGACAAGAATATAATCTCCAGAAAACGATGATGCTTTCTTATCTGCTGGACTAATTTCCTAGTCTCTTTTTTTTTTCTTACCTTTAGCAATATAAAGAAGATTGTAAGATTTTCTCCCTTCCTCCATCCCACTTTATTAGTTAAGTACCTATTCATTAAAATCTTGTGGATTCTAGCACAATATTTGTCGCTAGAGAGAAAGTCCAGAGATCCACATTGCTGCCTGACTTCTGCTCTATTTCTCCCCCTACCCATGTGGCCCATTGCAGCCTTATCACAGGGAATAATAAAGCATATTATCCACATTTGTAAGTATGAATGAGTTACCAAAAAAATGACTTTCCACCAATATGGAGATATTCAGCCAATGGAAGGCCAGACTTTCTGGAACTAGCAGTTCAGTGAAAGTTGGAAAAATGTGGTTTGATAGTACGTCCTTTCTTCAACTGAAGAATTCCTTTTGTATAAACACAGTAGTTTTGTAACTGATGAGGAGGATTAGGATGATGTTGGAAAAATTCTGCTTTTATCTAGAGAAGCCTAGCCCCTAGTATCTATGCTCTTTGAACTGTCACCTGCCTGTAATTTTTTGCCATGTGTCCAATCACATGTACCACGTGAAGGGATAAGGAAAGAAGGCGGGATGGGAAGACCAAAAGGAGTGAACCTGTATGCCATCGAGCCCTGGACAAATGTGAGCTCTCTTACAAGTGCCAGATTCAAAATCATTGCCAATGAAGGTCATTCACTTTAACTAGAATAAAACACAGGAGCAGTAGAATTTCCTTAATCTCTTGCGTGGCTTTCCTTCCATGCATTACATTTCCATCCCTCATTTCTTTTGTCTCATTTCATGTCTTCTATTATAGGGGCTTTAATATGCTTACTCCCCAGTCTCTTATTGGCCTTGCTTCAAATCACTTACTGTAGGTAATTAGCTTTAGTGTGTCTGAGCCTGTGTTATCTCCGCCCGCTCTGTTCACAGCAGCCTTTTATGAGTTCCCTTCTTCTTCATTTAGAATGTAAAAGAGTCAGAATAGGATCAATGTCTGCTGAGAACTGTGTGGTTTAGTTTGTTCATAATTTCAAGCAACTAATTTCTCGGCTTCGTTTTCTTGATTAAAAAACACAAATCCAGTGGCAGGAACATCGTTTAATTAAAAAATACTGACGGAAGCCAATCTAATAGTAAAGAGAGGAAGGGGCTGCCCTGTAAGTGAATCAAATACAAAACCAACCATGAAGCCACCGCAGGAATCCGTAGTGTACAATATTCTTAGACTCTACGGTAGACTTACCCCAGATCACTGATGTTGCTTCTGTCGATACCAAACAAAATAATAATTGTAATAATAAGTACACACACCAGTCTTTCCTTTTTCCACCAACCCATCAAGGAGAAAGATGCAACATTTTGCTATAAAATTTAAAAAGTTGTGGTGCAAAAGTAATCATGTGAAAATTCTGACCTGTTTGGGTACTGATTCAGTCAGGAAAAAAAAAAAAAAAAAACAGACATCAGGAAATATGTTTAAAAAAATCCTGAGAACATTCACTGGCATTCACAAGGGCAGAATGGGGCGCACTGCGAGGTGGAGACTGCAACCAAAACAAAAAATTATGAAGGGAAGTCATCACCATGGGATGTCATTTGAAGCAGGAAAAAGTTCCAGGAGACAGTATGCATCTGTACTGTCTCTTCAAACTGAAAGAAAAGTGGAGGGAGAGTAATCATCATGGCTCTGTCTGGATCATTATTCTAAGCAATAAATAGGGAGCATGGAAACTACGTGACTGTAAGGGAGCAGAGTGCTGGGGATGAGGGGTTCTCCTGCCTGAGAGCCTAAAGTCACTCGTCCTTCACCCACTACTCCAAAGAAAGCCTTCTTATTTTTCCCTCTGCTGAATAGGGGAGTGATATCAGCTTCTCAGGAGAGACCAGCTGATGAATTAGACTGAACCATCAAGAACTTTGGGCTTCTGAGCTAAGTTACAGAATTCCCACACCATGGGACTAAAATATATTTTAGATTTCGTGGTGGGAACTCCAGAGATTCTCTTTAAAACAAGCTCAAAAGAGAGATTCGAACTCCAGTTTCTCCGATTAATGGCTGCACACTCCCTGTTGAAGTCTGTCTGGCCTTATGCCCACACCTGACATATCAGAAAAGCAACATAAAATAAGGCCTCTGAACTCCAACTCAGAGGATGAACAAATCACATATAAGAAGCCACTCACCCCAGACGAAATCCTATCATGGGCTCCCATGAGAGAATTAAATCCAACTCATGAATCCTGGTGGTTGTGGACTAAATTGTGATCCTCCAAAATTTGTGTGTTGAAGCCCTAACCCCCAGTGCACTAGAATGCAGTTATATTTGGAGATAAAGTCCTTAAAGAAGTAATTAAGGTTAAATGATATCTTCAGGATGGGCCCTAATATAATAGGACAAGTGTCTTTGTAACAGGTCAGGTGGGTGGGGGGAATGTGTACACAGAGAAAAGGCCACCTCCAAGCTGAGGAGAGAGGCCTCAGGAAAAACCAAACCTGCCAACGCCTTGAACTTGGATTTCTAGCCTCCAGAATCTATCCGGTCTCCTAAATTTCTGTGGTTTAAGCCACTCAGTCTATGGTATTTTATTATGGCAGCAGATTCATACACTGGTGCATAAAAACGTGCACAACCTAGCACCTAATTTTCCAGCCCCTTTTGTTCATTATGGCGCAGTTCTGTTTCTGTCTCCCTGCCCACCCCCCCGCCAAAAAAAAAAATTCCATTCATCCCCTTGGCCAGCACTAAGCCCTTGCTTTTCTTCTCAAGATTGTCAAATGAACAGTCATTCTTGTTATTCTGGTCCCTGCTCAAATGACATGTAATAAAAAAGGTCCTTCTCTAGTTACCCAATATATCCCACATCGCCTGTGCCTAGAACACTTCCAGGGATACAGCCAGCACTTGATACATTTTCACTGAAGGGATGGAAGAGATGACAAGGGAGTCAAATTATAAAATGAATAAATCCTCCCCCCACCCCAGGTGACTGTAATCCCCGAGTGTGAGACAGATGGAGAGAAGTGGTCTAACATCTATGCCACCATCACGTTAGTGTAAGGAAGGGGCAAATGAGAGAGGAAAGAAACTTGACAAAAAAGAGGCAAGAGACTGGGCTTAAAAGAAGCCAATGGAAACACCAGAAAAAAATACCCCAATTCCCCCTCACTAGCAAAGCATTTAATAAGATCCTAACTTGAATAAGATATGAGCAAAGAGATAAGATGTTAAACCAACAGAATGGGATGAAAAGAGAAATACAGATAGACCGAAGAAAACAAATGAGTGTCCAACCACACAACAGACGTAACACACGAGTTAGAAACAAGCACTGGAAATGATAGAGCCAAAAAAAAATCAAATTGCTGGTGGGGAGTCAGGGTTGAGATAGCCACCATGTGCCGCGGTAAACCGGCCAACGAGGGGGTAGGTGAGAGTGAGTGTAAGAGATAGTAGAGTGCAAGGTGTATTTATGATCTTCTCTGCATTCTTGTTTCATTGTGTAAAAAATATTTTCCATAGAGCTCTGTGCTTCTATCAGTACCTTTCCCTGACTTCCCCAAGGAGGGCACACGACCTGTCTGCTCAGTGACAGTTTGACATCCTTGCCCCGACTTGTTATGTAGGCATGGTGTATTCAGTGCTGCTGCTCTCCTTGTCCTTTCTGAGCGCCAGCAGGTTTGGAACAGGCACATACTCATGCAGCCTCCTGAGGAGCTGCTTGGCGGACCCCCCACTGGTAACCGATTGGGGGCACTGGTCTAAGCCTTATCCACCTGCCACAAGGGAAAAAGAAAAGCCTTGTCCATTTCTCAACTAAGTACAGAAGTATCTTTGGTAGCAGTGTGCTCATGTGTTCCTTTGCAGCTAGGCTACTAACCCTTTCCCTTATGACTCATGTTTTTGTCATTCTCCTCTTGTGATCCGTTATGTGACAATATGTATTGATCAAAGTTTCATATAGCAAAGAATTCAAGTTGTTAATCTAGCCCTCAGAGGAAGAGTACCCAGCAAGATGTTTCTGATTCTATAATAGGCTTCAAGATTAGTTATAGAATTTATTTCCGCTTAACTGACACAAGAATCTAATTTCCCAAAGTCATTCTAAAACAAAGACATTTACGGAAACCTGCATTATAAGTCTTGGTTTCTAAGATATTAAAATCTTATGTCTTTTTATGTCTAAAATCAAATTCCTTATGTCTTTTGTCATATTCGTATTAGTTTGTTATAGTATTGAATTAATTCATTGTATTATTAAGACCAAAACTACGTATATATGATGCTAGTTGATAAAGTTTATTATGACTCCATCACTACCATTACTATGTTTGTTTGTTTTTTCCTGACAAATTGGTAAAATATTCTTAGGAAATCATTGCAATTGCTGAATTTCTTTAGGTGAGGCAATATGAAAAAATGAACTGCTTCTCAGATTCCAATAGGTAGGCAGATCAATAACCAGGCTACTGAAATTTATAGCGTATAATTACAGAATTACATATATAATTTAAAAGTATATGTTTGTATGTTTATACACAATAAAAACATATATGTATCATCTACTTATCTATATGCATATAGTGTACATACACAAATATAATTCCCCTAATCTCCACACATATTTATGTTGGTCATAAAAATATTTGAAATAATTGAGTAGATTTCATCTAATATGTATTTACTTATATAGAAATATTTGTTGCCTTTATATGGGAAAAGGAATGCTGTTTTATTATATAATTCTTATATATCATATTTATTACATTCCCTTATATTGTAGGATCTATTTCCCTCAGGTTCTTTTAGTGGTAATAGTAACACATTATCTACCAAGAAGGTTTGGTAATTTGAAGAGCATTTGTTACAGAGCTCTTAAATTAAATTAAGAAAAGATCTTTCACTTGTAATGGAAGTATAATAAAATTCTAATGAGTTCTCTTTACTACTTAACTGTATTGAAAGAAATGGCATCTGAGTAAAACTGATATGCACTTTAATCTACATTTAAAGGCAAAGTCATAATTGAGATCGAATCAATGATTTAGATAATAAATGTTGCCCGCCATGGTGTATCGGATAAGATAAACATTTATTAAGTGCCTATTATATGGACTGTGCTAAGTAAGAGTAGGAAATAGGTACCGCCTTCAAAGAGTTTAAAATGTAATTGAGGAAAACAACAACATAAAAAGTTAAATAACATTTTACAACTATAACAAAACCGATGTTATAGAGAAGCACATTGGTAACCACCAAACGGATTACTCAACGTTAATTGCATGTAGGGTATGAAGGAAAGAGTGTCTATGCTGATGGGTATGGTCTGGGGCTGCTTTGGGCCACAGAGGGCATGGAGGAAAGTAGGCACTGCAAAGCTCTACTGGAGAGTTCGAGAAGACCATCCATAACTACAAGCACTCTGTTCTTCCTCCGAGTAACATCATAAAGACAAGTTATCTTTGTGTTGCTTTTGGAACTGACTTTTATAAAACCCACAAAGCAGTAGAAAAGCATTGAATTCTGTGTCCACCATAGAAAGGACAATAGTATACTTGCAAGTAATTGCAATTAGCATTATAAGTTATTGCCAACTGTCCCCGTTCTCCTGCAAAGGTAACGAATGAAATAAAAACAACCTATCTGTAATTTCTAGGGAACAGTTCAGAAGCATCATTATATTTTAGCAGTCATTCTCTTATTTACTCATTTAATGACTATTGACCTGACGAATGAGATAAAACAAATCCTTCTCTTGGGGACTTGGCTTCTAAGGAGGGACAAATACATTGGAAAAACAAAGATTGTAACGTCAGTGTTAAGAAAAATAAGAGTTAGCAATAGAGGATGCAGAAGAGGGAGGCTCTTATGATGCTGTAGACGGGGTCTGTGTGAGGATGCAGCTTTGAACAACACTCAGTCTCGGCCCTCCTTCTGTTTAGTTAATAAAATCCTTGCTTAACATGATCTTTAGACCTTATGATCTCCATCAAGAGAGTTCATAATGAAACTTGTAATAATTTGATTAATGGGTGCCTGTGAAGGTACTTCAGGAGATTTCCAGCCTGTTTAAATGTTACAGAGAAAAAGAATGAGAAAGAATAAGTAAGAGAGGATGCTCCTTTTTATGAACTCCAACTTTGTACAAGTTACTATTCCAATACTTGTCACATTTTATGGCAAATGTTGGTCTACTCATCACCGTGAGACATTAATCATGGGCAGGGTGAGGGTAATAAACCCAAGCCTTCCGGCCTGATGTTGTGGTCTCTGCTTGGCATGTTTTCTTAACTCATCACAAAATAAATGCATGAGAGAGGAGAGAGATCCTGCCAGGAAAAGGTGGCCTTAAAACAGCCTCCAAATAGACCCCACTCCAAATCTAAAGCTGGCACATCACCCACTACTAGACTTTCTTAGCCTGACCTGCAGAACCTAAGGAGCCCCTGGAAATGTGCCTTTTCTTCTAAAGGTGGCATTGAATTTTGATTCTGGCAGCTGTCTGAGGACACGTATGAACTATTTCTTTTCAAAACAACAAAAAACAGCAGCAACAAAAAGCATAGTTTCAAAATGAATGTTCTGGAAATAAAAGAAGAAGAATGTTCCAGTCGATTATTCAAAGTAACAAATTGTAAATCATGATATGGATAACTTCAGAAATAGAATCTTTTAAGATATCACTTGTTGATTTTGAAATAGCTTTTCTGTTTTTTCATTTGACTATGATTTAGAATGTATCCCGTGGAATTCAAAATGTCCAACCAAAACACCGAAGGGACAATGTTAAGAAAAAAATAGAAAATGGACTGAAAAGCTAGGCAAATTTTCATTTCTTATTAACTTATGATTTTAAGCCGATAAGGGGCAAATAAGATAATGGGGTTCAACCTCTTATTTTACCAATGAGAGCAACTGAGGACCAGAAATATTAAATTACAGATCCAGGTTTTCATACAGTCTTCTTTTCTCTCTCTTTCTCTCTTTCCCCTCCCTTCTTTCTCCTTTTTTCCTTTCTTCCTACTTCTTTGTCCTTTTTTCTTTTTTTTGTTCTTTTTAATAATGGAACAATACAATTTCCTGCCAGACCCAGCGTTTTTCCATGTTGCCTCTTAATAAGGAGTTGTATCCTTCATCACGTAAATCCAAGCAAAACTATTTCTTTATTCCCTCATTTATTATTTATTTGGCAAAAGCATATAGTTCAGGTATTACGCTCTATTTTGATAAGAGGACAACGTGGTATTTTATAGCCTCAAGGAATTCGTTGTCCAGGAATAGAGATGAACGTGATAGATATTTGCAAAGCATGTCTGGAAGCACTGAGGAGCCACTCTTAACAGCCAATGTTTAGGGAAGTGACGAGGAAATAGTGCCTGACCTGAGTCCTAAAGAATGAGTAAAAGAAGGGAAGTGGAACTTTGGATAAAGCATCAGGGTGACACTGCATCCTGTGTAGAGAAACACTCAAGATGTCTGAGGTAAAGAGTGGTGAGGGGGGCAGGTAGGAGTCAAATATTGGTTTAAACAAAATTCAAAGGAGTTGTAGAGGATTGCAGGCAAGAAGCTCAGGGACCATGGCCCAGAGAATAGACAATGATAGAACTAAAGATTATGGAGAAGAGATCTGAGAACCAGGTTGGGTATAGGACCATCAGGGTTTGGTGTCTGAACGACAGGATGAGGGCTGGTTGGAAAGGTAGGGATGCTACAAATACCTAATTCGGATTTTTAGAAAACCCAAAACTGAGAACCATTTACAGAAAAAAAAAATGTTTTTAATTTTAAAAATATTAGGAACTTCAAATTTACAGAAGAAATCTGGCCTGAAGCTGCAGACTTTAATAGTCATTAGTACCTAAAAACTTTGAGAAAACTTTGAGACTAGGTAAGATCAGCCAAGTCATGAGTATACAGAGAGCTTAGAAGCCTGGGGAATTTATTCATTCATAAAGAACCTGTGCTAAATGCTAAGGACTTAGTTTTCGTTTTTATTTTTGTTTTTGTTTTGTTTTTTGTTTTTTTCTTTAGTGGGTAAAATTCTAGAAAATTCTCTTGAGGAAAGTAAGCGCATCCCCTAGATGTCAGAAGGTGATAAATGATATGTTGGAGAATGTCAATATTTAAGGAGGAAATAGAGCTCATGAAAAGAAATACTGGAGAGAAGGATCAGTCACAGAAGCCAAATGAATAGTCACTTTGAAAAGGAAGAGTGATGGGACGGCCAGGATTGGGGCCAAGAAGTCCAGTAAAAACTGTCATTACAAAATTATCAGCCTAATTCTGGGAGCAGAGCTAATAAATTTAAGAATGTAAACAAAAATCAAAAGGGATGATAGCACATCCACACACTAGAAGGTCAAGGAGGAGAGAGGTGTGCAAGAAAGGGAGGAAGGTGCATGTTTCAATTAGATGTTACTTTTTTTTTTTTATTGGTGTTCAATTTACTAACTTACAGAATAACCCCCAGTGCCCGTCACCCATTCACTCCCACCCCCCGCCCTCCTCCCCTTCTACCACCCCTAGTTCGTTTCCCAGAGTTAGCAGTCTTTACGTTCTGTCTCCCTTTCTGATATTTCCCACACATTTCTTCTCCCTTCCCTTATATCTATTTACTGATTGGCACTGGGTTTTCCAATTTGCTTCCATTCTAATTCTACAAATTTAATGGCTGGTTTAAAAACAGTCTCTGCCCTTAGGGAACTTAAAATATATGCAAAAATAAAACAAATACATTCAAACTGTCATAGGAAACCTGCAGGTATTCTCTATCCAGTAATTCTTTTTAAAATAAAATGTTTCCAAATATATTTATCATATTAGTTGATAAATGATTCCTGAGTATATACTAAGTGCCAGACAGTCTTCTAGATTCTGGGGGGAAAAAAAAAAAAAAAGACATCCAACACATATTTCCATTTGTCGAAGGACTGTCAATTTAGCTTGTATCTTTTATGAAGGTGTATTTCATTAATTTTGGGAAAGCTACCTTATTAGAAAAATAAGAGCACCTATAGCTTATTAATTAGCTAATTCTGTTTCCTCTTGACAGTAGGAACAGAATATTAGTCTTTTCTAAACTATTCTACAGTTATGCCTAAACTAGAATAAAATATTTCCCTAAACTAGCACAGTTCTGATAGATGTGCCAATAGAACTTTAGCTATATTCCAGCAACAGAAAAAATTATTCAGAGTTAGTATGATATTTCACATCGATTATATAAGGCTCTAACTATGAAGAAAACAATCGCCATTACTTCTGCCGACTACTAAAATGAAACTCAAAGAAATATTAATAATCCATGCGTTTCTTAAAATATACTTTTAAATGCCCTGTTGATTCAAACCTATAGCAAGCAATTAATAAAATAGGTATTATAGATATTAATAAATAGTATTTCCTAACATGACTCATGCTGGAATGCATTAATGTTGAGGGTTTTTTTTTTAAGATTTTTATTTATTTATTTATGAAAGACACACACACACACACACACACACACACACAGAAAGGCAGACACAGGCAGAGGGAGAAGCAGGCTCCATGTAGGGAGCCCGACGTGGGACTCGATCCTGGGTCTCTAGGATCACACCCTGCGCTGAAGGCAGGCACTAAACTACTGAGCCATCCAGGGATCCCAATATTGAGGGTTTTTTACTGTATTGCCAAACAGGGCCTACATGTGAACTTACCATTAAGCCCACTTTATTAATTTTTCATCGCCAAACTCCTTGTTACCTAGCCGTGTGTAACTGGGTTTGTGCTGCAAACTGTATATCTCAGGGCATGATGAAGCCCGCTGAACCCATCTATTCACAGTCTCGACCAAATTCTAGCATGCATCTCCCCATGGGCCTGGGATGACCCCAGCCCCTTTTGGATGCCTTTCTGCAAAATTTCAGCACTGTCAGAATTGACTCTTGGTTCCTGCCAAAGCCTGGGGATAGGCCCCTGAAGCCCTTCTTAGAGCAGTTCCTTTGGGAAGCTGGCTGTCACAAATCTTTTCTCTGACCTTTGAAATGTAAACCACCACCCAAAAGGTCGCTTTCAAACACCTGTGAACAAACGCTTTGAAATGCAGTCAGGGAGGTACCTCTCCCTCTAGGGCCCCCATTCCTACAAGAGGGTAAGGGCCCAACACCATGAGCAAGTCCGGGTGGCCCAGTCGCACAGCCAACCGCCAGCCACCCCAACCACCACCACCAACACCCTTCAATGTATTTCTCCTGCCTTTGTTGTGAGCATTTGAGTTGAGTTTGGGCTTGGCTCTTTTCCTTGTTGCAATAGGTGCTGATTGTAACCTGTCCTTACCACTTTAGGATCCAGTTTGGTTTATCTTTGATAATACCCTTTTCCTAGAGACCTTCTTAGGTCTTCACAGCCTCCTCTTACTTCCCATCCCTTAAGGAGGTATGGCCTGAGGTCCTCTGTCTTGTGTTCTTTCTATATGGCATTTCCCATTTACAGGTGACTTTGACTCTGCTGTCCCTGCTATGGACATTTAATACTTAGAACAAGGAAGCTAAGATGAAGATTTATTTTTTGTACATAGATGCTCAGCAAAACGGCTCCAAAACCTTTGCCTCTCTCCTTAGGGCAAGGGCAGTTTCCTGCCAAATGGTTCTTGGCCCATTCCAGTCGTTTCTCAGGGCCATGTGCTGGTCAGTACTTTTGAAACTATGTCAAGTTTCTGCTCTTCTAGGAAGACCATGAAGAGAATGTGCTTCTTAGGAAGGGTTTAGATAAAGATATGGGGGTTTAGATAAAGATATGGGGGTTATAGGGCTGCCCAGCTTACTTCTACCCATCTGCCATACCTTTAGACATTTATCTTCTGCTCTCGGACACATCAACAAAGTTCCATCCCAACTGGTTCCTGAACAGAGCCTCCGTTTTCTTCATCTACCCCCTCTGACTTCTCCCTTTGACATAATTTTTATGTCCAAATTCTGTATTTTCAGAGAGAATCACTTTAAGTTTCTTTATTATTAGCCCAGGAAATCTTTTCCAGTGAATAAAATAGGTAAATGTTCCTTCTTTCAAACCCCAATACATTAAAAACAAACAAACAAAAAATTCTCCTACTACCTAAGTTCATTTGCTTTTTATTTTCCAATCTCTCCCTTTAAGAGGAGGGATTTTGTCGGAGAGGTTGGTACATAGGCGATAGTCAGTAAATACTTCATCAGTGTAAAATCCTGGCAGACATGCAATTAGCAGATCATGTTTCCATAAAAAGACAAACTTACAGGATGTCTGGGGGGGGGCTCAGCAGTTGAACGTCTGCCTTCAGCTCAGGGCATGATCCTGGGGTCCTGGGATTGAGTCCCACATCAGGCTCCCCACAGGGAGCCTCCTTCTCCCTCTGCCTGTGTCTCTGCCTCTCTCTGTGTCTCGCATGAATAAATAAATATAATCTTTTAAAAGAAAAAGACAAATTTAAAAGTTTTGCAAGTACATCCTGATACTAGTTTTATTTTAACTTCAATTCAGCTTTCTATATAGCCAATATGTTTTTAAAAAATCCCATTAGAAAGTGTATCTTTTAATTTAAAACAAATAGCATGTATGATTTTAAATTCTAAGAGACAATAAAATACAGAAAAAAATAAGATGCTAAATATAGTACTTTATTGAATATTTTACTCTGTCGTTGTGAAGGCAGTGTGCTCAAAACTTACAGGTGGATCCCTGGACACACCAAACATATAATGGCTATGGTTATAGATTTCCATTACTTGCTGAGCATCATTAACTCAAGCTTTTATTAAAATGTGTATGCTTAAAATATAAATCACTGTTTAATATGTTGGTCTAGCACAAGATATCCATGATATAATGTGAAATTCACTATATATTATTAAAGAAACTCACTGTATGCCCAAAACCAAAGAGGAACTGATTTTGCAAACTTCCAGCGAGTAATAAAGCTTGAAGAACTCTTAAAGAGACGTCAGTTCAAACAGATGTCATCATCTCTGAAATGGAACACACACACAAGACATGCTAGCTTCATAGGGGTAACAAGAAATTTAAGTAGCGTGACACAGAATTTATTTTGATTAATGTTTAAGATAAGTTATAGTTGTAACTTATTCTACATATTTCAAAGATTAGCAGATGAGTAACATAAAGTCTGAAGAATAAAGAACTTACATTAGGACAAATACATTTATATATAAATTATATATCTAAAGTATTATATATAATGTATATAATATAATACATTATATTATACATATATACATATATATGTATAGCCACCCGGGGATCCCCCACAGCCTCGGGCCTTTAAGGTGCGTTGTGGACCCGCAGCTCCACTGTCCCCATCCTCGATCCTCCTCCGTTAGGTTTACAGCTCCGCTTTCCAGTCATCTCCTCGGTAGTCTCCTGAGGCGTTTGTCCCTATGTCCCTCCATTCTCACTATTTCTTTTGTCTTACAAAAAGATCGGGCAATGCCCGGGGGTGGGGGGGCTGGGCGGTTATGCACCTGCCTTTGGCCCAGGGCGTGACCCCGGGGTCCGGGGATCGAGTCCCACGTCAGGCTCCCCGCAGGGAGCCTGCTTCTCCCTCTGCCTGTGTCTCTGCCCCTCTGTCTCTCTGTGTCTCTCATGAATAAATAAATTAAAATCAATAAAATAAAATAAAAATAAAATAAAATAATAAAATAAATTAATACAATAAATAAAAGAAAAGAAAAAATAAAATAAAATAATAAAATAATAAAATAAAATTAATAAAAGAAAAGAAAAAATAAATAAAAGAAAAAAGAAAAATCGGGAGCTGACTTTTCGCACCTTCCCAAAGGAGTACATCTTGGGTACCGGGGAAAGTCCTGGAGCCCCAGGCTCCCCCAGCTTCTCTTAATAGGGAGGTGGGGGAGATAGAGCCCTGCGGGGGGGAGGGGCAGGGAATCTGTGAAAGGTTAGTGCAGTGTGGAACCCGGGCTCCCGCACCAAGTCTAGGGCATGTCCGCAGCGCGGTGTGGAGGATGCGCCGCAGCCAAGCTCACACTGAGACCTGGGGGCCCACGCTGTGCACCCCCTCACCCCACGAGGTGCTCCTGGCCCCCTTTCCACTACCAAGTATTTTTCTTTTTCTTTTTCTTTTTCTTTCTTTCTTTCTTTCTTTCTTTCTTTCTTTCTTTCTTTCTTTCTTTCTTTCTTTCTTTCTTTCTTTCTTTCTTTCTTTCTTTCTTTTCTTTCTTTCTTTCTTTCTTTCTTTCTTCTTTCTTTCTTTCCTTTTCTTTTCTTTCTTTCTTCTTTCTTTTCTTTCTTTCTTTTTTTCTTTCTTTTCTTTCTTTCTTTCTTTCTTTCTTTCTTTCTTTCTTTCTTTTCTTTCTTTTCTTTTTCTTTCTTTCTCTCTCTCCTTTCTTTTCTTTTCTTTTTTCTTTTCTTTTCTTTTCTTTTCTTTTCTTTTCTTTCTTCCTTTCCTTTCCTTTCTTTTTTCTTTTCTTTTCTTTTCTTTTCTTTTCTTTTCTTTTCTTTTCTTTTCTTTTCTTTCTTTTTTTCTTTTCTTTTCTTTCCTTTTTTTTCTTTTCTTTTCTTTTCTTTTTTCTTCTTTTCTTTCTTCTCCCTTTCTCCCCTTCTCCCTTTCTCCCTTTCTCCCTTACCTTCTGACACAGAGAGAGAGGCAGAGGCACAGGCAGAGGGAGAAGCAGGCCCCACGCGGGGAGCCCGACGTGGGACTCATCCCGGGTCTCCAGGTCACGCCCGGGGCCGAAGGCAGGTGCTCAACCACTGAGCCCCCCGGGCTGCCCGTCACCAAGCGAGCGTTCTTTTGAGATGAGCCGCCCTGTGCACACGGGGGTGGGGTGGGGGGTGGGGGTGGCTGCAGGTGCGCCTGCCATAGGGCTGGAGGATGTCACTGGTCCTTCCCACTTCCGAGCTGGGCGACCAGGAAGAGCCAGCCAGCCAGCCATCAGGCCCGGGAGGAGGGGAGGAAAGGGGGGGCTGCAGGGCCACCTGCGCAGGTGGCCACGAAGCTCCCTCCCTCTGTCCCCTTCCCCTCCTCCTCCTGCTCCTCTCCTAATCCATCTCGCTCTCCCCTCCCCTCGCTGCCTCTCTCACGCTCCTGTGCACGCACACCGCAGGCCATCGCTGCAAGCCCGAAGGAAGTCAGGCCTCCCTCCTCCGAAACGAAGCTGCGCACCCCCTTGACTCTCCGGGAGGGCGTGTGTGGGAGTGCTCCTGTGCGTGTCTACGGGTGTGTGGTTAGCAAAGGCGCTTGCAAGAAGCCACCCCCCCTTTGCAACCCCACTCCCCACCCTAAGAAAGGAAGCATCCCTCCGGCAGGAGGTGTCCCTAATCTGTCCCCAGCTGAGGTGTTCTCTCCATGCTGGGGGCTGGGGGAGGAGGAGGTTTTGTGTTCAGTGCACAGCTCGATGCAGGGAGCACGGGGACACACGGGAGCCAATTAGCCCACTGCCCACTGCCCACAGGGTGGCGGTTGACCACCCTGGTTCAGGATCTCGCAGGAAACAAGGGATGACAGAGGTGTCAGTAGGAGCTTTATGGACATTTATGGGACTCTTCTATTGCCTTTGTGTAAACTCCTGAGGAGGAAGTCGAGAAAAATCCAATCCCAGTTAAACTTCACTGTGGGGAAATAGGTTTCTGAGAAAAAGCAGCCCACCCAGGACCTCTGTTTTAAACACAGGCTGCCCACTAACAGTCCCCACTCAACAGACAGAGAGGGAGAGAATATATGAACAGGAATGAATATTCTCTAAAGTCCCCACTCTGAATCTGTTCCTCCTCTTTGTAATATGGTACTAGAAGCTGTAACAGCCTTAACCTCACCCTTTCTCCCCCTATTTCTGCTTCCATCTTTTCCCTGGGCCACCACAGGGAGTGGTAAAGAGAGAGGCTTCCCAAGGCCTCTTGAGGTCCACCAGCTGCCTCACAGCCCCACCTGGCTCCCTGGTCCTCTCTTGCTGGGCAGTGCCTGCAACTGTCAGCCTCCCGAGCCTTTGAGATGTACACATTCTCTTGCTCAAAAAAACAAAAAGGCAAACAAAACAAAAACCAAAGATGTGGTGCAAGACCACTGACTCTCCACCTTGGAAAAGGGGACTACAACCACCCTCACCCATTTTCCACTCCCCAAGATTTAGGAAGTTTAGACCCCCCCTGACTCTAGAGCCCATCCTCACTAAGATTAGGCTACGGAATTGGATAAATAATTCTCTAAGGATCAGTATTACGAACACTGACACTTCCAGTGAATGGCTGCGAGCATTTCGTGGTTATTCATACTTCTGCAAATCCACTTACACTAATGCACTTCTGTCACTGCGACTATTTCTCAATAAACAAAAACTGCAAAAATAGCATGGGCTGTTGTGGTGGTAATGTTCAGGATTTTAAATTTTCTACATTATTTTTTATGACTTTTAAAAGACGTTAAATGAATATATCTCTTATTAAAAATAACATAGCAGTTGAAGGCATCTATGAAGAAATGTTCAGCACTTAATTCGTGTAGACTTACTTGACCAACTACCAGCAGAGCAGGCTGGATGTGAGAGTGTGGGAACAGAGACATGAATAAAATACAGTCCCAAACCAGACAAGGAGCTCATCATCTTAGGGGGAAATCGGACTTTAAATAAATTGCAATGTTGAACAGTTCACTAACAATAGCATTGAAAGTGTATGTCTCCTACTTGGGTAAACATCTGGAGTTGTTATTGTCATAGAGGCAAGAGGGTTGGAGAAAGAATGATAGCTTCTTGGAGGAGGAAACTTCTAGGCTATGTTTGCAGGGAGTTAGGCAGACAAAAGATAGACCATCTCAAACAGAGCACAGCGTTTACAAAGTCAGAGGCATAAAAAGAATGGTGCTTCAGAGACTGTCAGGCTGTTCCGTTTGGTTAGAGCACTAAGTGGTGGGGTGGGGGGCAAGAGGCTCTCAAGAGATAAGGTTAAACATTCAAGTGGAAATCTTTCATTATAAGATTGTTTGTAGATAGAATCGTAGCAGGAAGTCATTCAATAGAACAGTTAACTCATAGAACAGTTGAATAATAAGCTTTATTTTATTTTTTTTTTATTTTTTTTTTATTTATTTATGATAGTTACAGAGAGAGAGAGAGAGGCAGAGACACAGGCAGAGGGAGAAGCAGGCTCCATGCACCGGGAGCCCGACGTGGGATTCGATCCCGGGTCTCCAGGATCGCGCCCTGGGCCAAAGGCAGGCGCCAAACCGCTGCACCACCCAGGGATCCCGAATAATAAGCTTTATAAAAAGCAAAACACAGACTCTTCATCAGGATAAATAAGCATACCAAGTAAGAACTTGCTATAGAAAATTCTTAGACAAAGTTATGAAGAGAAAAAGTAAAATTTTGTGATTTTGTAATGCTGCTCTTTCTGAATATTTTATAGAATATGAAGTTTTATATGTACCGATTAATACCACATCATTGGGAGTTCAGGAATTCTGTATCTCATATTAGGATAATTTAGAATTTAATAAGTTTGTTACATTTGATTACTAGTTCCATGTTATATCTATCCACCTCAATTTTGAAAGAAAGAAAGAAAGAAAGAAAGAGAAAGAAAGAAAGAAAGAAAGAAAGAAAGAAAGAAAGAAAAGAAAGAAAGAAACCCAAAAAACAAAACAAAACAAACAAACAAAAAAACGAGCAAAATGGAAGGTCTAATACTCAGACCATATTAAAGACAGTTTGGTTATAACTCAACAAGTGATAAGATTCAAGAACTATGCATATTGGGTTAGCAATACTGTCTACAAAATGCTCTTATGCTTATCTCTTCTGATTAGAACTTTTTAAATAAAAAATTTTGTAACATAATATTTTTAAATGGGAGCTTTTAGTATTCAGAGAAGTTTTATAATGCAAAGATCTTCACCCACTGCCTGGGGGTGGTATATCCCAGTAATTGTTTTCCTGTTTAATACATTAAAAGTCTAAAAATGAGTTGCAAAGATTCAAAATCATGAAATTTCACATAAAACATCTGAGATTTCAAGGTTCTCTTCAAAAAGAAAAGCAGACCTGATTATATTGTAGTAACCTTCCCACATACTAGCAATAGTTTGTAGTTGAGCAGAAGCTGTCTCTTTTAATGGGGACCTTTCTACACTTTGCTCCTATTACATTCTTGGCACTAAATCTTGAAACATTTTTATTTAGTATCTTACTATCTGTGTTATTTTTCCTACATATGCTCTGCTTGATTCATATATCTTAGCGACTAGGCCTTTCTCTGCATTTTAATGTAAAACTTTCTCAGTCAGGATTTCTCCTAATCTGAACCAGAATATAAGAAAATAATGAAAGCAGTGACTTTCTCACTTATTCTAAGGCTGTTAGAACTCGGACCACTTTAGATGCATAAGAGAGAAGTGAATTCATTACATACGATGAATGCTTTAGAGTATTAGGGCTTAATTCTCTAATGGACAGTCTTGGGATAAGCATTCTTTGATTTACTTGTTTTGTAGATATATTTTTTTCATACACTGGATTTACTTAAGGTAATAGTTGAGCAAATAACTAAATGAAGCACTTATGACTTAAAAATCTGTACGCAGCATTTAGGGGAAGTCACATATACTGAGAAAGAATCGATGGCTACTTACTGGTGGGGGCCTGAGGGAATAAGGAAAAATAATGAGTCTAATTCACATCTGACCTGCTTCTGCCCAAAGTAATATAAATAATTGATTTCTAGTCTGCACTACCACAATTATCTTTCTACACATTCCTCTCGAAAGCTTTATGTCAATATATATGAAAAACCTAGAGAAAATCGAGCTCTCAGAATAGGACCGCTTAACCAAACTACATGTTAGTTACTATTGTGACCTATAATTAGAAAAGCCAGGAAAATGCATTTTAAACTTCTTTCAGGAAAACTCAAAATGTATCTGCTCATTATCTTTGGTGAATCCTCAAGTATAAACTATTCACCTTTCAGCAACGTGCATGGATAACTACAAAAGACATTGGAGTGGAGGCCTGGGGCTGGAAGTAGGGTGAATCCAATCGTTTATGATAGATGGATATAGAGATAGGCATTGAAATAGCAGAAGGAACAAAAATATACAGAGAAAAGAGTTCTCAGGGTTGAGTGAGTTGGTGAAACATGTCTGAGAGGTGGAATTTTTGTGGAGCGGCACCCAAAATCCGTGGGAGGCTTGGCCTCTCATTTAGTGCACGGGAGGCACTCATCACATTTCTAGTGAGGCAACTTCCTCTACAAAGAGGGCACTTGGGCTGCTAATCACTTCTTGCCTCTTTTTTTAGTATCAAAGCAAATGGAATGTTAGAGCAAATACAAAAATAAAACCTAAAAAAAAACAACAAAGAGATGTAGCAGTCTCAAGATCCAGGCTTGTAGCCTCTTATCTCTGAGGAAACAGCAAAGTGAGCTTAAAAAGACACATCAGGGCACCAACAAGTTTCACCACATCAAACCAAGAGAAGGGGCTGGATGTGTGACTAGAAATGATAGTTACATCATATCATGTAGTAAAACCATCTTATTTTTTTAAAGATTTTATTTATTTAAGAGACGGAGCATGAGCAGGGGAGAGGGGCAGAAGGAGAGGGGGGAAAGCAGACTCCCCGCCGAGCAGGGAGCCGGAAGCGGGACTCAATCCCATTACCCTGAGATCATGACCTGGGCCAAAGGCAGCTGCTTCATGGACTGAGCCACACTTCACCTAGACCCTCATCTTATTTTACATGGTGACACCTGAAGCAAAGTAGATTCAAGTAATTTGCTCAATATATTAGTTGTTCATTCGCTCATTCTTTCATTCATTCAACAAATATTTATCATGTGCTTCTTGTATGTCATGCAAATCGGGGTCTAGGGATAGAGAACAAAGAATCATATTCCCCTCCTTTTTCACTGTCTAGAATGGAGATAGAAATACAAATAAAAATCTGAGTTAATTATTTTAATAAGCACAAGAAAACACTTGGGAGGGTATAATAGGTCATCATTTTATTATTTATTTATTTATTTATTTAATTTATTTATTTTTTTAAGGTCGTCATTTTAGATAAGGTCATCAGAGAGGGCCTCTGAAAAAGATGACATTGATTTAATGCTTAAAGAATATGAAGAAGCTGATTTTACAAATGAGTGCTGAGAATGGCAAATTTAAGGCCAGAAAGCATAAAACGTCTTGGCTAAAATGGCTGAACATGAACATAAAAGAGATCATATGGCTAGTGAAGGAAATTGGATGGCAGTGAGAGACGGATTTGGGGGTATTTGAAAAGTAAACATCTCATTTATCTATCAGAATCTGGAGCATTGGATTACTGAAGGGATTATTTCTATACAGCATTAGTCTGAGGGGCTAGATTTAAGGAAACATCTTTCATATCACATATTCAATCTTCAGGTTTAGGTGCAAAGATATATATGATTTAAAAGGCCATAGAAGTTGGGATTCTTACCGGGTAATGTGACAGAGAAAGAGAAGGAATGAATGTTAAAGGTGATTTACGTATGATGATTATAGTAAATTAATAAATAATGGTCCAAGTTGAGTAAAGAGGAATAAAAATAGAAGGGTAATGAGAGATTGGGAGAGTCAAGAACTCAGTTAAAGGAAAGCTTTGATGATATGAAGAATTATTAACACAGGAGTACCAGAGAAAGTGAGCTGGAGATACAGGAGATGGCAGTCAGAGGATGGCATATGTGGACCTGGGATTTCGCAGGTGGTGCCGTGATGCAGCATTCAGGGTATATCCTCTGGGGTAAGATGCTGTGAATGTAGGGAAAACATTAGGGAGAGCTGACAAAGCCTAGAAGCAGAGAGAGGACAGAGTTTTGAGTAGGTCCTCAGTGTGAGCATGTGAAGTCACTGAGGATGATGGAGTGATGAAGAGTGAAGCGTGAGGACTCAGCCAGATGGAGCAGTCCTTGAGTGCCTGCGAGTGAGGCTACCTGGCTAGAGGTCGGCAGCATGAGAAACAGAGGCAGACACCATTGAGAACACTGATTTCAGAGGAGCTGGTGTCTTCTAGAAGAAGGAAAGGAGACTATTTGGGGGCTCATGGCAGGAAGCAAAACAAGGTATCTCCTCATCTTCTGGCCTTGTCTAAATGACTTGTGAGAAAATATATTCTCGGTTTGGGAGAGCTTCCACGGAAGGAGAGAGCCGTCCTTGAATACCCAGGACTGATCATTGCAAGATTAACACCTTCATCTTAAGTTACCACAAACAATAGGCAAAGAAAACATCTTATTTTTTTTTATTTTTTAGAAAACATCTTTATTTAGCAATTGTAGATTGTTTTAATGTGATTTTTTAAGATAAATTGAATCATATTTGTAATATTTTAAGCTGTATTTTTGCCATTCTTCATTGATACGTCAACTAAAATGGATTCAACTTCACTAATGGCCAGAATATTTCCTTTTAATCATTATTTCTTAGATGAGTGCATTAAGTTTATTAGTTTGATTTGTAACAACTCAAAATCTCAATAGCTTTTAATATACATTTCTTTCTCGTTATTAGTTACTTGTAAATGACTCTGTGTCAACAGTGGTGTTTTGTTCCATGTTTCTTTGCATTTCCATGTTCTAAGATGAAATATCAGGCCTTACTGGGAACATAAAGAAAATATTTGGCAGAAATTTCCAGTACTCTCTAAAGCTTCTGTTCAGACACAGTGTTATATTTACTCAAATGTCACTGGCTGAAGTGTGTCACACCGTCAAGTTATTTACACTGGGGGAGAGGATAGTCACATCACTTCCCTCATTGGTGCCCTGCATGCATGTCTTATGGCAGTGGATAAGACTGTGTCATGATCTTTAGGGAAGAAGAAAATGGAAATATTGGAGGTAGTAAAGCAATCTAACACAAAAAGCACAGAAAACTTAGGATAAATACTTCATGAATGAAACCCAAGCTTAGCTGGGAGACATGTGTCTGCCAAGGTAAAAATAATAAATACTGAATAACGTCTATAGTAGCCAAAGGGTAAGAGATTTAAGAAAACAGTAGATGTCAAGATATTTTTCCTTCTATAATAACACACAAAATAAATGCAGGTAAAGGAATGTGGTTTATTAGCAAAGGAAGACAGGCTAATCGGTCTCCCTAAAATCCTCACTAAGTGATGATCATTCCTTGGTAAATTTTTTACACTTCACTGTCTTGCCATAAAATATATAGGCCCAGATACATGCTTTGGCCATTACTCTGATTTATGTTCGAGACACTGGGATAAATTGCGTTTAACTTCTAAGATAGCATGTGAACTGACCACGTGGTTGAGATATTCTTTTGGGAGAAGGTTCCAAATTAGCCTGGTACTGTCCTATCAGTTAGCTTCCTTAATGTAGATATCTTGGTTTTATATGAATAAGCATTTTAGGGCTCCGTGCTTCTTTTTCATTCTCAAAGTGCCTTCCATATTTCTTGGGAGAATTAAGTGAGCTGATTCAAGAGTATGCTGCTGTTTATTCTCTACCGTCAACGAGGCTGACGCATATGTCAGCTATTTTAGATGAACCACACCATGTTGTATGCCAGTGAGGATTAGGAAACGTTTCTTTAAAGAGAACCTGAAAAATCATGAAAAATCCCTTCTAATCTGAAGCCTTTCCCATAGGTTACCCCATCGCTCTAATAGTTTTAAAAGCCAGGCAAAAATCAGGGCTACTGAATTAATTTTTGGAAACTTATAAGGAAGATGGAAAGAAGTAAAGGAAAAACGTAAATGTGAATTTTGTTCATCTTGCTGTTTGAAGCATGCCATTCTTAACCCTGGAATATTTTATCATTGGGCCTTTAAATTTTCAGGTCAAATTTAATGTCACGGAGAGTTGCAGCTTTACTTAAATAAGGATATGCCAAGGATCTCAGCTCAATTCCTTTTCTGTAGTAAGACAGTTATGCTCAGAGCCACTGAGCCAGACATTGCAATGTAATAGCACCCGGTGGCTCACAACAGAGCATCCCAAAGATATGTGCAAACTCATGCTCTAATGTGTCTTAAAAGCTTCACGTAAGTTATTGCCAAATTATGGTTAAGTGACAGGGTTTCCTTGTGTGAAACATTGTACATTCATACATGCTAAATGTTCAACGTGGCATTTACTTGGAAGGATGATGGAAGAGTTAAACAAATATCCGTGAATCATCACACAATTGCGCATTAGGTTCAAGAACATTTACATGAATGTTTTTTGCATTCTTATAAGCTTTGGTAATGCATAAAGCTATAAGCATGTATTAAGATACAGGATTAATAAAAAATAAATCTGTATATTATACTAGGCATCATCTATTCACATAACAATGTATTGAGGGGTCCTTGGTGGCTTTCAAATATAAAAAGAAATATGGAGTTAATTTTATAAGAGTGTTTGTCAGTCCATCCCAAAGAATAAAGAAAAAAATGGAGATAGACCATGTGCCATTATATTGAATCATTCACAGATTAAAGGAGCATAATGGGAAAAACTTACACAATGAGTGTTTTGGAAGCACATTATAAATAGACATGTCCCGATTTCTATTTGAGAGCTTAGAAGGGAAACAATCATGTGCTGCCCTTGATTCAAAAAGGACAAATTTCTATTCTCTGTCCTATTTTTCCAGGTTAGGATGCTTGGCTGAAACAAATAAACAAAATATCTAGTCATTAGTCAGTGCACCTTGCCATGTAAATCTGGAGGAACGTGTGGCATGCAGTTAATTGGTATATTCTATATATCTTGGGGAAAGGGAAAGAATAAAAAGTCCTACTGGCAAGAGTGCCTCATGAAATTGTTAAGGAACTCACTGTATGACTTATTTGAGGCCTGAAGGGATGCTCACACAACTTCAAAAGCAAATCTCCTGCTTCCTATGGGCTCGGATGGGAGTTCGGTACATGAAGACAGGAAGCAATCTTTCACCTTTTAGAAAGAACCAGTGTAACTGAAGCGGTGTTTGCTCTTTGGAAATTTGTATACTCATAGGTAAGGTGTAAACACTTCTTATCCCTGATTTGGTTAGAACTGCTGATTACTTATAGTATGAATATAGTGCACATTAGTATATTGATATGGTGCAGTTTCTAAAATAATTCACGTTCATGAGTCTTTATGAATGTCCTTTGGGTTCCCAAGCAGGTGAGACCCTCGTGATAGCAGAACACACTTGAGAGAGTTAGCAAAGGAATAAAAATATGACACTAATCTCCTTTTTAATATCTTCTTCCAGCTGAGTAATTCCCGTTTCAGTCAATTTCCCATAACTTTCCTTTCCCCTTTCCATTCCCAAATTTATTGAATATTCTTCACATGTGGCCATTAGAAGGAATCTTGTATAAAGCTTGAAGAAGGAAGGGAACATGCTTTGAAAAAGAAAAGTGATAATTTTAAGTCAAAGTCAATGTAGTCAGTTTTTAGGAAAAGGGAAAGAACGTCAATGACATGTTTCGCCTGAACTAAGACATTGTCGGGATTTAAGCAAGAAAAATGTAAAAAAAACAAAGCAAAAAAGAAAATAATTTACAAGTACTAGGAAGGATAAAGTAACCTCAAAGTCACTTAAAAATTACTGTCTTGAGGTAATTCTACCTAATAGGGAATAATTCACTAACTGGTTCAAAATATATGAGGAAAACTTCTTGATGGGCAAAGAGGTTTTGTTTCTTTTCCACTTTGGTCTGATTTGGTTGGGTTTGGTTTGGTTTTAGAATTTTGCCGTGGCATTTACAGAGGATACAGAGTGATGAAATGTGTCCAATGAAAATTTCAAAGGAATTTTAGGACATAAGCATTTAGAATAAATGTTATTTAGCCACATTTCTGTTTTAGAGATATACAAGTACCTATTTGGTTTGTCAGCATGTATTATAAGTGTTTATAGTACTAGTGTAAATACTACTCCAGTTGAGAAGAATTAAAATATATAGAGAGGCTAGCTAATAAAAACAACATTTAAATATTTGGAAATAGAGTAATAATTTAAGTAGAAAATCAATTTCACTTTTCATATATGCAATGACTTCATTTTAAAATGAGCTAAATTTGGGGATCTCTGACTGGTTCAATGGTTTAGCACCATCTTTGGCCCAGGGTGTGATCCTGGAGTCCGGAGATCGAGTCCCACGTCGGGCTCCCTGCATGGAGCCTGCTTCTCCCTCTGTCTGTGTCTCTGTCTCTCTCTGTGTGTGTCTGTCATGAATAAATAAATAAAATCTTTAAAAAAATAAAATAAAATGAGCTAAATTTAATGAAAATAATGACTGAATATTTGCAGAATGTATATAACATATATATACAAAAAATATATATATTATATATATATGTGTCGATCACTTTTTAAACACACAAGGAATTATAGTATTTTTAATGATCCCAAACTACTTTTGTGAAGTGAATCGCCTTTAATATTAACTTTCTTTTTAGTGACTTCAATTCTGTAATACTTACAGGAGCAAAATCCATGTTTCATAGGCATGCTACTGTTATCCAGATAATCATAGAAAATAACTATGTAACTAGCAGGGCACCTGGGCAGCTCAGCTGGTTGAGTGTCTGAGTCTTGGTTTGGGCTCAAGTCATGATTTTAGGGTTGTGAAACTGAACCTCACTTTGAGTCCCACTATAAGCCTGGAGTGGAGCCCTGAGACTGGCCCCTGTGGGTTCCTCACTCAGCGGGAAATCCGCTTGAGATTCTTTCCCTCTCCTTCAGCCCTTACCCTTGCTCATGCGCACACACTCGTTTTCTCTCTTTCTCTCTCTCTCTCTCTCTCAAATACATTTAAAAAAATAACTATATAACTAGCCATTTACATGATTTATACATTTAATTTCCTTCATCCCCTTCAGTAAGTCTACTAAAGTTTTAATCAAATGAAACATCTTAAGCAACATATATTTTGAGGATGATTGCAAATTGTAGACTTGAACTTGAGTGTCTCTACACATATGGTTCATGATAAGTTTTTCCCCTCATTCTATAAGATCAAAAACGTCTGCCGTGCTTTTTCATTCTCCCAGGTTCTTATTCCAGTGTTATGGTCCAGAGCCATCATGTGGAGATTGAATTGAATTTTTCTATGTCTGGGCACAAAAAACAGCCGACCGTCTCCTTCACCTCAGTTTGTATCTATGAGCAACTGGATTAGTTCACGGTTTCCTGCTTTTTTGTATAGAGAAAAGGGCTCCACTTAACTAAACCTTTCAGTCCCACTTGCAAATGAACAGCTAAAGGTCAAGTATTTTATTTCAGGCTTCCTGGAAGTAGGGACTTTAGATTGATCTATACTTGGTCATAAATTGATCGGAGGATGCAGAAATACCTAAATATCTGTAAAAAGATAAATATGCGAGGTGATGGATTTTACTTAACTAGCTGGTGGGAATTCCTTCATTATTTAAAAAAAGAGAAAACTATCAATATCTACAATCATGTCTGTTCTGTCTTTTTTCTTTAGTTGTTTGGGACATCCTTATAGTAAGTCCTTACTATCTCACCATTCCCAACACATACATCACTGCATTGTTTTTAAGATTGAACAGTTTCTTCTAGGTCAGTAAGTCCTTTGAAAGCAGTAACATACACTAGTTATCCTATGTATCCAACCCATTGGAGGGGGCCTGAATCTTTGGAATTGTAAATGGTTATTAAATGATTATATACGATGAATAAACAGTACAGGACAACCCCTGTGACAAGCCATATTTTATCTTCACTTTTATGAAATCTGTCTTAATTCTTCCACGGTATTTTTTGTGTGGACGATTTTAACACATTTACGAGCTTCAGTTCACCTTCAACTGAGTCACCTAGACATCTACGTGCCTTTGGATTTCAGCAGTTCACATACCAACTTCTGGCTCAATCTCATAACTGCCCTCTGAATCCTCTAGGTTGGGTGGAGTGCTTTATTATTTTGACATGTTATCCATGGACTCTAGCACTCTTGCCAGCCTCTTTTGATTCTCTGTTCTTAGTTACTGTGTCTTGTATTTCCTTCCTATCATATACACGTCTATCTACTTCTATTTTTTTTTAATTTTTATTTATCATATACACGTCTATCTACTTCTAATGTCCATTATAGAGAGTTGCAAAAACAGTTCTATATATCCATTTTTTTAGATTTTAATATGTTTTATAAGTTGAAATTTGATAATGTATTCTCTTTTAGAAAAGACCTTTATTCAAACTGAAGTTTCACTGAAGATACTTTGTACTTGATTTTTTAAAAATATTTTATTTATTTATTCATGAGAGAAACAGAGAGAGAGAGAGGCAGAGACAGAGGCAGAGAGAGAAGCAGGCTCCCTGCAGGAAGCCCGATGCGGGACTCGATCCCAGGACTCTGGGATCACGCCCTGAGCTGAAGGTATATGCTCAACCACTGAGCCACCTAGACGTCCCTGTACTTGATTTTTAAGCAAAGCAGAGAGTTTGAAATTTGTAAGTAGAAAACCACTGAATTCTTTGAATCTTTTTTAAAAAGATTTTAAAATTTTATTTATTTATTTATTTATTTATTTATTTATTTATTTATTTATACAGATGCACACATACATAGTAGTGAGGGGCGGAGGGAGAGGGAGAGAGAATCTCAAGCAGACTCTGTGCTGAGATCTCGAGCCCAACAGCCCAACACGGAGCTTGATCTGACAACTCTGAGATCATGACCTCAGCTGAAATCAAGAATCAATGGCTTAACGAACTGAGCCACCCAGGTGCCTCTGAATTGTTTTTTACAAGTGTAATGTACGACACATAATTGAATTCTTTTCATCCAATTAAAAATGTACATGTTAAAACATGTTTCAGAAAAAGAATAATTTCCATTTCAAAACCATTTGTCTTTTATGCATATGTCTCCTTTTGAGTCAGTAATACATATCATGTTGAGCTAGACAAGCCCATTCTTTTAAGACAGTATGGGATGGCTGGAAAATTTAGTTAAAAAAAGAAGGAAAGAAATTGCAACATCTTTATGAGCTACTATCTTTGGTCTTTGGGGAAGAAGACTAAGATGACAAGTCCTGCCTTCTAAGACCTGATTCTTTCCTGGAATATAAGAGATCCTAAGTGACCCATCCTGAGAAGGGATGGCTAAAATTCAGTTTTCTTTTGGTTTCTCTTTGGAATCATAGTTTTCTAATATGTCCACATTCATACACAAGACTAGGTGATCCCAGTCACCCCAACCACTTTACCATCTATTCCCTTGCGCCACAGCACAGACCTTTATACCTGGCGTGTATATTGACAATTTCCTTTGTTGAAGGTTGGTAATGTCTTATTTAAATTTATGTAGACTGTGAAACGAGTTAATATTGGAGAAGATGGTATATAAAAACAGTCTTCATTTAGTGTTTAATGTTTGTCCTGAGACAGTTAGTTGACAGTTTGAATGTCTCATATAGCTATTTTCCTCAGACAAGTGTCAAAGGACCTTTGTGATTCACGATGATTAGTGACAAGACAAAAAACATGCAGTTCCATAGCTAATCTCATCTTAACCTCACTTTTCCTTGAGCTTCAGCTGCCAATTTCGTTTTCACTATATTGCTTTTCAAGTAATTTTTCCCTTCTCCACCAAATGTCATTGTCTAAGCACTTCAACTCTGTGCCTCTCTGACCATGTCATTCTCCATAAACATGCTTCATCTATTTATTTACCTTGTTGGAAATAGCAAAGTGATGATAAATCTTTGAATATATTATTAAAATGAACTGCTTCAAACAGGCTGTAATATCATAGTTAGTTTAGTGCAGTAGGTTGCACAATGGCTTTCACAGGTGGCTAAATACATCTGTTTGCAAATGGAAAATTATTTTGAATATATATCTTTTCAGTTACTATTCTCACTAAAAATCAGCATGGATGCCCAGAAAAATAAATTAATATTTGAATAATTGAAATATTCTTGCCCTCTGGCTTGGAATTCTAAATTTCTTAGGCTATGTATCAAAGGAGAATCAAAGTTTCTCAGTTGGATAGCAAATGAAAGAGTCAGAAAAAGAGAATAAGGACCAAAGCTATAAACCATGTATTTTGATTTTACGTCTGCTATTGTTTTATAGCAATTTTATCTGACACATTTAATCTCCCTGAACTTGAGTTTTGCTGTCTATTAAAAGAGGCTGTAATAATACCTTAATCCCATCATAAAGTTCCTGTAGGGGAATGGTTGCATCCTTCATATCATGGTTAGTTGTTGGTTAACAAACCAAGCATGAAATCCTTCAGAATCCTCTCACGTCCACCAGGGCACTGGGCAGGACTGGATAGCGGCACACTCTGATAGAGAAGGGTCTTTAAATATGCATCTTTCAGGGCACCACTACAATTGATCATCCAGAAATTGTGGCTTCTGCTTACCCTATTTCTATCTCTGAACAACTTGCTTTAACATAAGTCCACCTTTGTTTCATAAACTTACTCATGAGAAACTAATAGTATTTGCAAGGTACTAAAGCATGGTGAAATCAGTCCTTGGTGCCTCATGTGTCATTATAGAAATCTTGTCCAAGGCAGTGTCATAGTCTCCTATATTTTTGCCCTCTGAAAAGGCTGCTGGAAGAATGGTTATTTCCAAGGTTCCTTCCCATCACCCCCAGACATAATTTTAAATACCATCACAGTCTTTATATGGAAAAGTTAAATCACAAAGCAGTGTTCCAGTGCACTGCAGAATTTGCCTTAAAAATTTCAATATTTCTGTCTTTGAAGCATAACATGGTTGGGATGTCCCTGACCATCCTTCTCCCCAGAGAATGAAGCACACAAACTGCTGATAAAGAACTGAAACTTATCAAGTTGAGACATCTGATTACCTCACTTATCAAATTACTTGTTGTATGTTTACCAACTTTTTCAACTTTTTTCAATATTATGTGTTTCTTATTCTTTATCTAACGTGTGCATACTTTGTGACTTCAGTATGACGTCTTTTAGCATATGGGTATTAGAATAGTCATTAAATGCATAATATATTTAGAATGTTATTCAACAGACTTTTCCTTAGAAAGAGCATGTCAGTGTCTCTGAATATAAACTGAAAGCTGCAGGGTTATTTTTATCAGCATGAAAATGTCAGAGTCCTACAACGATGTTTCTTGTTCACTGATTTTAAAAAGCAAGTAGATTTTCTTAAAAGTCTCTGGACTAAAACTGTGAAAGTGAAAAAAAAAAGTCTTATACAGAACTGAGAATATACAGGAAAAAAATTGATTGATTTCTTGATATCAAATGAGTTTTCCTTGGAGGCTTAAGCATGTACGTGATTAATTTTAAAAATTTTGTCTTTATGTCACTTGTATAAGCTGTGTTCTTTTTTTAAAAGATTTTATTTATATTTACTTGAGAGAAAGAGAGAGAGAGAGAAGCAGACTCCCTGTTGAGCAGGAAGCCCAATGCCAGGCTCGACCCCAACCCCCAGAGGTCATGACCTGAACCAAAGGCAGATGTGTAACCAACTGAACCCCTCAAGCACCCAAGCAATTTTCTGGTATCAGTTTTGCCATTTGTGTTTTCTGGCTATGCTCACTTACAATAGTATTCAATTATTATTCTACTATTTTTATGGAGGGTGAGGAAGGAAAATCAAATGGGAAAATCATTTTATCAATTTTTAAAAATAAATATTATACATACTACGCTCAGAGAAATTAGTTCTTCTAATTAGTTTTTGCTTTTTCATACTAAGAATTTAGCTATTATAATGCCCAATATTTTATTGTCTTATGTTGCTAAATTTTCAGTTAAATTCAAGTGGAATATGGAGTTATCAAAATAGTAAAAATTTATACCTATTATGCTAGAAAAAGCAACATATCACTTCACAAAAGAAAAAAGCTATATGAGTTGCAAAGGTACCATTCACGTTAATGTTTACAAAATGAACATTCTGTCCTCCAGATGCTGTGTATTCCATCCCAAATTATGAGATTATCCCTAGAAAGACTTTTACTTTTCAAAGTAATAGGAATCATGTAATTATTTTAAGTGCTAAATAACTCAAAAAGATAGTTCTGATAATGAGAAAACAAGCTATATTACATTATTATAATTATGTTACTGTGATTAAAATATTACTGTAATATCTCCAGCATCAGTTGTTAAAAAGTAAGAACATTTTGGTATACCTCCTATGAAAAAAAAATCCAAGAGAAATATAAACATTTCTTAGTACGGACATATTTGAAACTCAGTTTTGCCACTTTCTGTTTTTCAGATTCCCTACAATTTTCCTGCCTCAATGTTAAATTAATGCAATTAAATCTTTATTTTAAACAAATCATGCAGCTAGTAATTTAATTAAATGCACATAGCTTTATTTCTGGGTCACCACTAGCCTTTATTTACTTATAGTTTTTTAATTAAAGATAATTTTCACTAGTCTGCTTTGAGAAATCTATCCCCAAAATTTTAAATATATTATGTAGTAATATATACATATTATATATATTTAAAACTTGTAGATACAGTTATAATGATTTCTCAGGTTCCATAACCATTTAAACTCATTTTGTTCACAAAAGTTTTAAGTGTAAATGCTAATTATATCTGGAAATGCAGTTTTTACCATAAAAGAAAAAATAGTCCTGGAAATTTAACTGGCAGAATGAGTTTGAGAGAAAACACATAAGAAGTATAAAAAGATCAAAATTTTAGGCACTGCACATGCCAAAGAGGTTTGATAAGGCATTCAGAGAACTAGATTTATGAAGCTTTATGTAAGCAAAATTGCTTTTTCTTCTTTAAGTGCCTTGTGATTTATATATCAATATACTAAAATTTTCACATCTTTTCTAAGATGTTAATACTTCTGTTAAAAAATAGCATTGCATGTCTGTTCTTAGGAGCACATTATTATTATGGAAGAAATATGATATAGCAAGTAACTTCTTAGTTCCTATATTCTATTAATGCAGTATAAAAAAATGTGGAAATTACATAAATATCATTGTGAATATGTATGTTAGAGATCCTATTATTTTCACCATTGTCACTCATTTGAAAAGAAATGGCATCCCGTTGAAAACTAGCTGAAGAGTAGAAATCATTTGAAAATATTTTAATGACAAATTTTAGGTAAAAAGCAAAAAAAAAAATACATTTCAAGATACATTAGTTGTTGATAATCCCTATCTAAAATATAATGTTTTTTGTCTAATAATTCCCCAATAAATGTAACTTTTATAACTGTTCATAAAAGTGTTATCTGAAGGTAAATTAGAGGAGATAGCTTAGGACCATGCTTTTCTAGAAAAAAGAAAGTTATTAACATGTTTGTATATAAGAATAACAACTTAATACAAGAGTTCTCAAAAGTTCAGAGTTGTTTACAAGACAAATTGGAGAAAATACAGATTGAAGCAGAAAATATATAGGAGAACGTCAGAATTTTACTGGAACAATCATAATGAAATAAACTTGAGTTGATAGTGATAACTAAAAAACAGAAATAATAAATTATCATAGTAAATATCAAGAATATGGTATCAATAGGAGTCAGTTACCTTTTTGATATATGGTGAACTAAAGAAATGAGAATCTAAAATTGCTCTAGAATTAGAACCTCAGTGATCCAGAGAATGGTGATTAAAAAGTGAAGAGAGAAATTGTATACTCAGAATATTGGGTTCAATGCACTAGTGGTTTTTATTCTGTACTAAAGATCATAGAAATATCTAGCAAGAAGTTGGAAATTAAGGGCTCACATCGAGGAAATTTATAAGGAATGTAGATATAAATTATGAGACTGGTTTTCATTCAAAATAGTATTAGTGAGTAATACTGTGACAAAAGACAGAAGGAGGATAAGAGCCAGTCCATCTTAAAACAAATTATGTCAAAAAAATTAAAATATATCTTTTCTGGAATAAAATGGAAAATACATTCATAATATGTCTACAATTTGGGTACTGAGAGAATCCTGAGGGAAATTCGAAAGGCCTTACCAAGAGAAATACAATCAAGGGGAATCTAGCTTTGTCACAATTCTTTGGGGGAATTTGGCATTAACAATGCAACAAATAGGAGAGATCTTTCACCAAAAGGCAGTGTCCTTCACCATGGACTCTTGGCCCCTTGCTAACTGATACAGAACTGTGATTTCAGTCACCTCATACCTTATTGTTGAGCCATAAGAATAAAAGTATAAAACTGAAACATTTCTGGTCAAGCGAGGCCATGTGATCACCTAACCTATAATCAGTTCTTCCAGTACAAATATTACTACAAATCACATTCTGATTAATATAAGTCATTCACTTTGGCTTATCTCGAGTCCAAATTGATAATTCATGACCTTTACACTTAATTTTTTAATTTTTTCAGTGTAAATTTAACTAAGGTAATGAAAGATCTATACATTGAAAACTGTAAAACCCTGACATTTGTACTTTGGGTTTAAAATATTTTCCCTGAGAAAAAGTAACTATTTTTAACTTACATATCATTAGTAAAATCCTTTAAATTCTGTCTTGATCACTTCACAATTATTCCATCTCATAGCATTTCACCGTGCTGAGTCCCTCTTACCTGCTAAGTCGTATATATCCATGTAACCACATCACAGCGCCTGTTATTAGGCCCCTGTGTCCTATTTTATTGCTTTTAAGAAAAGAATCAGGTCATGTACATATGAATGGAAAACATTCAATTCTAAAAGTTCTACATGAATTCCTACTTGATTTGGTGAAAAGGGGTTCAAAAATAAAGAAGACTGACAATACCCCTTCAAAACTGCATGTCAAGAGATCCTTTCTAAATCTATTATCTGTAAGTATAACTTGACCTTGATTAGGACTCTAAAATTAGATGCTAATTAATAATTCACATATTCCCTAAGTTATATGGTTACATAGTGGCTATAGTTTTAAAAAGGTTCTATCAGTAGCTTTAATACCCATTCAAAACTTACTTCTCAGGGACAAATTTATATAAAAGAAAAAGATAGAGAATGTTACCTAAGTGCTCACAATCACCTTCACATATACTCATTTTTCTAAAATACCTTAATTTGAAAGTGGGACAAGTCCTTCGATTCTTATTAACTATCCACATGGAGACCATTAACTTTACTATACTAATTCACTCGCCCTCCTGCAAAGCTAATTATAACTAATTATAAGGGTTTCAGATTTGGTCAGCCTTACTTGAAACTGGAAATTGACAAAGCTCTTTGTTCTGAGGAATAAGCAGGCCAAGGAGATAGGCAAAGGACGTGGAAAATGGCCTGGCTCTGTTGTTCTGATACACTTAAATTGTGAGTGAACAATCCACTTTCAAATCCCTTTTGGAATAGTTTGAAAAGTATCCATTAAAAATCACTGCAAATGATAAATTGCCACAAAATCCTAAAGAGAATAGCAATTAGGTCTAATTGAAAGTTTTCAGAACAAATGCATTTAGGTGATTTTTAGTAACAGATTTATAAAGAAATGAATGACATAAATGGGTATAAGCCACTTCAGTAGCATAAAAATCATCCTTCATTTTAATGACATACTAGTGATTGATCATTTCACTATGGGCAGAGGCATTTTGTCTTGTTTTTCTAATTTTAATCTAATCAACAACACTGCAGACCTTTTAAGTTATTAGGAAGAAGTCAAAGTTATTTTTTATTTTAATAATAAAGTTCTTTTGTTTATTGAATTATAGAATGAATTTTGTATGTCAGGCATTGTGGAGTATATACTGCTATGTGATATGTAATAATTACAAATATAATCTATACTCTATGTCCTATCTAAGAATGTTAGAATTAATATAATTCTGATTTTTATTTTATATTACAAAGCAGGAAATTAAAATGCATTTTAAATTTATGTGTATTACAGGGAAGTTAAGATAAACAATTAACTAATTTTAAATTTAGACTTTCAAGACTTTCTACAGTCATTATTTATCTAAAATATAATATATCTAGGTAGAATCACTTAAAACAGAAATCTGGGAATTATTCCCTGTAATTTTTCAAAGCATGTAACCTCCACATTGTTAACTGTGCATCCAAAAGGCTGCCTTGGAGTCTCTTACATTTATCAATATGGTAGTTTGTGGAAAATCTGTTTTCTTAAATGTCTTAAGGCTCCTTATCACGGTCAGAATAAATTCCAAAAAACAGTTAACAGAAAGGGCAAGATTCTTTGGGATCCTGCATTTCAAGTCTCCCCTTGCACTGCTTCCTTGAACCCACACTCTGGGCTATTCAAGGTACAGTACTTGCTGGTTGTTCAATCTCTTACACTGTGCTTTTCCTTGTTACCTCTTTTATACCCCATTCATCATCTCTTATTCAGCTCAGATATCACCTCAACTTCATAGACAAATCAATAGTCGGTCACTTGTAAATTCAGAACACTTTCTATAAAATTCCTACAGCCCTATTATCTTGTACTTCAATTATTGTTTATGTTATACCTGCCTCTGTTGAAGTAAAATATTTTCGAAAGCCACAATTATGCTTATTTCATCTTAGTGTAGCAAAGTTTTGACTTCATTGTATCTAGAGACATGTATGATGAGTAAAGTGAAAATAAAAGGGAGGAAAATGGAGAAAAAATAAGAAAAAAATATTTAGGCTAAAGATCAGAGAAGAGAAAGTCAACTAATGGGCTGTCTTTGCTTAAGATAAAATAAAATAGATATATTAAATATGGACATTCAGAAAGGCAGTGATGTTTCCGCTTCTCTGTATTTCATTTTTCTCAAATGGACATTAAAGAGATTAGCCTATGTGATATCTGAGGTTCTTGTCAGGTTGTTATGTCAGTTAACTGAGCCAGTCTAGCTGTGCTATAAGCCTCTGTAGTTTAACTGTTTAAAAATATGCCATAAAACTGTGCCCCTCATTGTTTGATGGCTCTCCTTTCTCTTACCCATCAAGCACACTACCCCCCCGCCTTCTCCCTAAATTACTAAATGCAAAGACCTTAGACATCCTTCTTCAGTCTTAGGACCTGAGCATGTGGACAAGCTTTAACTTTTGTGCCCATTTCTACCTTTTTTTTTTCCTCTAGCTTTATTGAGATAGGATTGATAATACTGTAAAAGTTTAAGGTGTACAACTTGATGATTTGATGATACATGCATATGTCACAAAATGATTACCACAATAAGGGTAGTTAACACATCCAACACCTCACATGATTACCTTTTTGTAAGTTATGTGTATGTAAACTATTGTGTATATACATCTTATAAGTAATGTAGAGTTTTGACTCAGTCTTTATCCTAGTAAATTAAAGTACTTGTATGTGGGAGATATATATATACATATATACGTATACAATTTAATAGTATGTATACGTATATATGTATATATATACATACTATTTAATATATTAAAGTGTTTTCACAGGCCTGCACACTTATGTGCATTCACATACACATACAATAATAGAATAAGGTGAAAGAAAATTCTTGTTCATATATTTTGTCTGGACATGGTTTGGAGGATTCTAAATTAGAACCTTGGAAAGTGGGATGCCTAGGTGGCTCAGCAGTTGAGTGTCTGCCTTTGGCTCAGGGAGTGATCCCTGGGTCTTGGGATCAAGTCCTATGTCGGGTTCCCTGCAGGGAGCTTGCTCCTCCCTCTGCCTATGTCTCTGCCTCTCTCTCTCTGGCTTTCATGAATAAACAAATCTTTTTTTTTTTTTTTTTTTAAGAAAAGAACCTTGGAAAGTAATGCAATTAAACTTTATTATATGTGCTCAAAATGCAAAAGAAGACCCGTAACAGGTGGACTATGCTTTCATTAACTTGTTAAGGTTTTTGGTCTTTTCAGAGAGGCACACTAGGGTGATACTTGATAGTCAGCCATTTTGGGGGGGGGATACATAGATTAATTAGGTTATCTCCGTAACTCAAAGAAATTAATCTCTTAAGCTGAAGCAACAATTACACATGGAGAGCATAATATATTTTGACAGTAGTTCTCCTGGGAAACTCAAATTATTTGATGTGAAGAGTTAGTTTTCTTTCTCTTCCATGAGGTCAACCCAAAAGACATGACCTAGTAAGTTTCTTTTTCATAGGTCCAGATTTCCTACTTCCTGTTTCATAGTATGGGTGCATGTTTCTCAAATTTCAAAGAACAGGACATTTACCTGAGAGGCTTATTTAAAACAGAAATAGTAGATCTTCATTGGATCTTTACCTTCCATCAAAACTTAAGAATCAATGAACTAGAATCTTACAGTGAATGGGAGACAAACTCTGGTCAAATGTGTTTTGTAAATATGGAAATTAAAAATGTTCTCTTTCTTTACTATGTACATTCTCAAATACTTCACTATGATGCTGGCCCTTGAACCTCTAATCTGGGAGTATAGAATATAACATTTCTCTCTCTCTTTTTTTCCTTTTTGTAGGATATCTACCAACATATTTCAAATTGCAAATTTCTGATAATTTTCTGGCTATTGATATTTAAAGGGTCTTTCCTTCAAACAGAATTAAATTATTATAACCAGTCACAAAGCTTTGCTGTTCAAATGAATTTCTGTTTCATAGCTCATATTCTGCTAGGGAATTCTCCAAATTCTAAAGTATATTTGGGAATGCTCATGACTCATGAATATTTTCGCTTTTTTAAAAGAGTCTTTTTGAAAAATATGTGTTCTTTTGGTTAACTGCAGTTTTGTGGGTTGGCTAATTATAAATATTAAGACAATTAAAATAAATGTAAATTTCCAACATGTTCAACAACTGGTACTTAGGCATAAACAGATGGCTCAAGTACAGATGTTTTCATATATTTGGCTACTGTTCCCTTGTGAATCATAAATCATGGTTATAACCAAAGGCTCCTGAGCTGAATTAATTCATTAACTAG